>NC_046613.1:7841415-8144664 GCF_900324465.2 Anabas testudineus | reverse complement strand
GTTCATAATGGTCTCATCCTTATCCTCAGTTATCTCCACAGACATCCCACAGTAACACTGTTTAAAGCAGAAATAAGGATGAATGAGGATGCAGTGGCGTGATCTAAAAGGGGAAAATGGGATATTTCTCTATTTACACCGATGAAGACTGTGACATGCAGCTGAAAGCTGCAGAACCTTGAGTTGTCAACGTGTTTTCATGTGCAGCATATCGACACCTGGCACGAATGGGTCTTTTCACGTCCATCTACACTGTATTTTAATATGTTTTAAAATGGCTTCAGTATATTAAAAGCCTGATGTAGGACAAAGTAGAGCGACAGGACAGGTGTCACAGGTCATTTATTCCACTGTGTCAGTGCAGCAGTACCTGGGTCCGATCTCCACCAATCTCTCTCCGCTGCCCGCTGAGAGGTTTGGTTTCTCAGACAGCGGCTCGGCCTGCAGGGGAGGACGAAACAACCACAGGAGAACCTCCTTCTGCTCTTCACTAAGACTCTCGCAGCCTTCAGCAGAAAGTGAGAGGAAACAAAGACGACATGGACAAATCAGAAAAACTGATGGGTGCACAAGTTGAATGGTTTTCATTTTTGACACCTGTCTCGCTGACCAGAACCTCCACATCGTACATCTCCTGACAAGCTGTTGAGCACTCACCTGTCAGCTCGACATTGTAGCACAGTTCAGTGGTGATTGACAGCTGGGGGTAGAGCTTGGCTGCCCTCTGTAAGGCCCGGCCTTGCACAGCTTCATTACTGTAGAAGCGCACTACAGCCATGACTGATGGAGAGACGGAACAATTCATTAACTTCAAAAATGGATGGAGGTTTGTTAATAATAAAATCAATCAGGTATCATGTCATGGATGATGAAATGTAGGATCACTTTTCAACAAAACCCATCTTATTAAGTGCATATTCTGCAGTAATGGATCACGACAACAGAAGCCAAAGGTCAAGGGAGGAGCAATATTAAGTAAAGACTCTCAGTCCATCATGTGACCATATTAAACCATAGTGTTAAAGTGCTATATACGGTACATGCTGCAGCAAATAGGATATCATTTCATAATAAAGGCGCCAGCTGGCAGCCTGGAGTCTCTGTACTTCAGTTTAAGTTCATTCAACTTTCATGTTACTGAAGCCACTCCAACTAACAAACAGCACAGATGACCTGTTTCCATTCAGGACTTTCACAGGAACCGTGAAATCAGTGCAGACTGTGCACATCTGTGATCAGGTCACTCCTCAATCAGCCTCCTGATAACTGGGTCACTGATTGTGTCCATGCTGCTGGTCACACACCGCACGGTCACAGCTCTGTGTTGTTCCGCGTTAGCCACATGGAGCACAC
The DNA here is from genome assembly GCF_900324465.2 of Anabas testudineus. Taxonomy (NCBI): domain Eukaryota; kingdom Metazoa; phylum Chordata; class Actinopteri; order Anabantiformes; family Anabantidae; genus Anabas; species Anabas testudineus. The sequence continues at coordinate 8,143,311 of NC_046613.1, read as the reverse complement.
ACACAAATCTACTGGTAACGTGTCACAGCGGCGAAATAAGCTCACACTGACAGCTTGTCAGGATAAAGCTGGGGCAGTTTACCGTGGTTCATTTCTTGTAATTGTTGTGTGCACGGTAACAGAGTTAAAAGGAAACCGAGTTAGCACAAAGCTAGTTAGTAATTAGCGAACTTACGGGTGGAAGCGTCAGGATCCTGTTCGGGATGAAAGGTTGAGTTTCTGCTCCCTGAAGTCCTGGAGAAGCTCCTGCTGGTGTTGGATGGACTGTGTGATGTGGTTTAGTTGAGGTCTGGTCTGCACACACACACACACACACATACATACATACATACACAACACCAGGATGGACGGACCCCTACACCCACGTGGGACTGGATGCGCATGCGCGAAATGTGACACTGGCGGAACATGTTCAACAATAGTTGGAAAAGTTTTAAATTCATAAAAATTTGATCGTTTTTTTACTATAGTTTGAGGCACATTTACTATATTCTCATTATTATGATGCTCTGGGCCATATTGCGTCCTCAATATGGTGTCACTAGAAGCAGTGTGGAGGAGGCGTTGAAGCAATATTTATACTGCATCATAGGAAATAAAACAATAGCACTGCTTTATATTACATATCACTTATTATTCCTGATAGCAGTAATATGTTCTAGGAAATATTCATTCAATTTACAGAAACTAACTGAACAGCAAGCTCACTATAAAGGATAGTTAGGTGGAGGTTGGGGGTGACTTGGACTCATGACACTAATTTTCTAATATCCAGGGCCATACTGATAAAAAATGTCACATATTAAAAAACATAGACTGCAACTTAACAAATGTTCTTAATGACTGGACGTCTCTAGGATAAATGTAGTTCCTACTTACATTTATTTTGAAGACTGAGGAAATAAGTCGCAGTCACAGAGGGTCGGGTTTCTACTCGACGTTTTACTATTACACTGGTACTAATCGTTTTAGAGATCTTATAAATATCTGGAGGATGTGCAGACAGTGTCTCTTTCACAGAAGCGTTGAAAGAACAAAAAGAAACGTCTCCCACACACAGAAGAGTCAGGAGCTGCAGTCTTAGATATATTTAATAAATTAAAGCCAAGGTACAAAAAAAACAATGTACATTTCATACCACCCTCCCCTCCTACACACACTACTCTTTCTTTAAACTGTGACAAACATTGCTTTATTTTCCCACCTCAGAGTAAGACCACGATACAGATCGAGAATCGGTGTTGAACGTCCAATCATTCACAGTTCAAGTCAGACTCAGCAGATCAGCTCATTCTCTAGAGCCGCTTCCTGGCTCCAGTCTAAATCACATCTCCCTGCGGTGTGCTATACACTGAATAAGTTTGTCCCCTTGTCCCCAACCCCCTCCCCACAAAACACATACATGCTACATGTCTGCAGGCACCTCGGATAAGACAGAAGGATTAGACTGAGATAAGGTTTTATCAGAGACCACAAAGTACATTTCGATGCTGAGTGTTATTAGACGTCAACTTCTCCTGTTGATTTACTAGACAGTATTTTACAGCCATCACATCACCTCACCAACAATGTCTCTGGCATAAGTGATGAGCACAGATCGACAGTGTTAATTCTCTTTGCAAATGCTGAACAACTTTCTCAGAGATTTTGTTAAGGAACTCTAATCCTTCGTGTTCCTCTCCAAGGCAGTGACCCAGATGAATTAAAGAATTTGCGTGGCTTGGTCACAAGCATTTCATTAAGAGCAGTAGTTGGTGTCAATAGCATACAGACGGATGGGTCTAGTCAGCGATTACCACTGGCGGGTCAATTGACATGATAAGGAGGTTTAACTGTGTGACTGCTGACGAGCAGCAGAGGTGAAATACTGGACGTGCTGGGTCAGTCCTCAAGAAAAGAGTAGTCTGAATGATCGTGGTGTGAAGAAATGCATGGGCTCTTTGTTTAAAAGATAAAAGGAAGTTATTGATGTGTACTGTAGGTCCAATATAAGTGCACTGAACAAGTTGAAAAAGATACACCTGTGCACACACAACCTCTCATACATACAGGTATGAACACACGCATACACTCAAATACACTGAAGAGTTCAGCAATAACTGTTAATATGCACAACTCGATTAATATTTTTGCACAATTACAGTGACTAAGCAATCCAATGTCAGGATTATTAATCCCTCTAAACATGATTCCCCTCTCGGTTTCCAACCGGTGTCTCTTTTTCACTGCTAGCTACTATATTACCTTTTCTCCTCCAGTCATCACTCTAGACAATCCTGCTTTATCTAAGGGATCACGGAATAAAGACCACTCTCTACAAGCAGAGGGGACTGCAGAACGACTGGGTGGGGCTTTATATATATATGAGGTACAGCCCTATGTACAGAGGGCTGAGCAAGAGAGCAGAACTGTTTTTAGACCAAGTTATGTCATCTTCAGCTTTCCTTCTCCACTCATAACCCCCGAAAGGCATATGTAACAGAAAAGAAGAAATTCACAAAGCATTTTATGATAATTTGGCAATGCAGAGACTGCAGGGGTATGAGTGGAAGTAAATATAATTGTATTTAGGTTATTTCCTGCAGAAACCCCTCCTGAATCTCCCTTCCCATTAGCAGCAGCAGGACTGACGACCACCATCTTTCTATATGTGTATACATATACATTTATACAATTATTTTTATTTATTTTTAAAAATAATGTCAAGTAGCTACGTACGATACCACTATCATTTCATATGGATGCTAACCACCAGGAAACAACCTAGGAACCACAGGAAGATCTAGAAAGGCAGAACAAGACAGAGATAAGAGAATGCATCAGGCAGCATGGTGGTAATGCTGCTCAAAGCTTTTCCAAAGATAAGACCTTTAAATAAGAGAAGAGAGGAGGGAGAGAGAGAAAACAATCACTCTCGGACAAAATGAAGAAAATCGAAAAATCCCCTGGGAAGCCACTGGGGATTTAATGTCTCCATTACTCCAATGGCAGGTCTGCGCTGAAATGGTTCCATGTCTTGTCCTGCGGCTGGGTGGGTTATCGTTACAATCATTTCAGGATTTCTTCACTGACGGGTTTGGAGAGAACTATGTTGTCGTGGCATCCAGCTGTTTTCCACTGGGGGTGTAGGTCACAGCTAGGTGAGAGTTCAATATTCAGCAGCGTATTCTGTACCATGGAGACCTCTGCACAGTAGCGTGAACTCCTTCACTATGTCCTTCACCCTCCTCTTGTTGACTCGTTCTCTATATGACAGCAGGGGCAGTGCAAGGAAAATACAAGAAGAAAAATACAAACAATTATAAAATGTATGTGAAAATTCAAGTAGTCGACCAACTGGCTAAAAAGCCTGGCAGTGTACCTGAGTATCTGCTGTGAGAAGTTGTCTTTCTGGTCAACTGTGATCCGTGACGACGGGAACCCCGGAGGCTGCAGCGCCTCCTTCAACCACACAGCAAGCAGAGAGAAGCAATTCTTGTTCAGACTGAAAAGCACTTCTGCAAACTGGTCCATGAGACTCCGCGATGCCCCGCCCCCGATGCCCTGCAGAGAGTGGAGGAGGTATTTTACATCAGCGACTTAATTAAAACGAGAGGAAGAAAAGTTTGACCACAAGAGTGTGATAACACAGCAAACTAATGTATGTGTGAAGTGATGAAACCTTTCAGTGGTGTGATGCGTAAATGTGTATTGTGGTGCTTCTCACCTCCAGCACGGCCTGCACTAATAGTTTCCCATCCTCTTGCACCACTCGTGCCAATGGAGGTACATCAGAGCAGTGGGGTAACAGTTCAGTCTAAGACAGAAGCACAAAGAAAAACAAATGATTCATTTATACGTAATATGATGCCCTATAATTAACATTCTTATGTTTGCAATGTTTTTAGTTGTGTGTGTTTTGTGTGCGTGCTTACAAAGAACAGGCATGTTGACTTGACTGTTGGAGCTTCAGGAAATTTGAGTGACAGTACTCCTAAAAGTAGAAGAGGGAGAAAGAAACATAAATCAACTACTGAAAGCTGGTTTGTGCTTTGTACAGACAGGCCTGTATTTTGCACAAACTGTAGCAAAACAGTGCAGGCTGCGTTTGTGTGAACAACACGCAAACTTACCACAGTGGAAGACTGCTTTCACGTCAAGACTCTCAGACAAGAACAAATCGGGCTTCCGTTTGAGGGCCTAAGAAGCAGATAAAAGCATTAAACAGAGTATGTTTCTGTCGGTCTGACCCAGTCGGTACTGCTTCACCACATTCCACTGCATAAGCTCCTTCAAAATACTGTTATCAACAATACCCCCTCAGCCTGGTAGCCGGATCTGACAGCAACACAAAACTGAGACCAGATCTGCCTACCAGGCTATAGTACTCTCTCCTTCTGTTTAAGCAAAACTATATCCAAACTCATACAGAGATCCTCCAATGCAGAACTCAGCAGGTATAACAAACAAATTGGAAAAAATCAAACTTTAAAATCATTGGAAACTTAAGTCAAACTAAAGACAATGATGATATTGACTATGTTTGTTGAAATCAATCTTATCTGAAACATTACTTTTCCTTGTTTTTGGTTGACTGGATCGAATATGCAACAGAAGTGTGTAAGTAATTAACATCTGCAGATAAAGAGAAACACAACTCATCTTGTAATAATGAACTCATTCAGGATGGAGGAAAAGAGAGAGGGAGAGAGGGAAAGGGAGAGAGATGAAGGTCAGATCTATCCAAAGATAGAAAACAAAGGAAGAAGAATGAAGACGGAAGACAAAAATCTAAAACAGAGGAGCCATCAGCCAATTTGTCTTGAACTGATTAATATTAGTAGAATATTAATTCATTGGGGCTTTGATTGGCTCCGGGCTGGAATGACTTCAGAGGAGGACTGGGCTCAGAGACTAACCAGTCACCTGGGACCACAGAGCTGATAAAGACACTGTTATATCATCTTCCCACAAGTGCCACATCAACTAAAACCTTTCATCTAAGGCTCTGGGTGTGTTGATGTTTTTACAAGAAGCAAATCTGCCCTAATGTTGACATCATAAAAAAAAGAATAAGATTTAGTTCCATTTAAGTATTTGCTACTGTTGATTTAGGATTAGAAAGGATTCCATAGTCCTCTGTGAATCATGAGAGTTTCCTGAGATCCTAGTTTTTAGTTAACATCTTCCAAAACTTTGTAGCAGACAAAGATGCAAATAAAATTATATGTAAAAATGACTTGTTGTCTTAGCTACTGAGAAACATTTGCACGTTTTTTACCTAGCTGTATATTTACATACAGTAGTGCTGATACTGTGAATAACTTGTTAGATTTTGCTAACTATCAATACACAAGCTATTCAAGATGTCTTTTTATGTTTTCCCTGACTAGTGAATAGAGATTAGTGTGTGATTAATGCTTTGTGTAGTTTAATTAGATTAGGAAAAAAAAACTACATGAAGTCAGTGTTTGTGTGGCGAGGTGACTGTTAGAATCAAAAGTGCTTGAAGAGGGACAGACGTCCCTTTTTCAAACATTCCCCTCATGTTTCATTCCACTGCCTCCCCTATGTGATGGACACCTTAGGGCCCAGTAACAAAGAACAGAAAGAGATACAGAGAGGGAGAAGAGGAGAGAGAAACAGAGAGAATTTAGAAGAAGAAGGAGAAAGAGAGAGAAAGACAGAGAGAGAGAGAGAGAGGGAGAGAAACCCAAAGTGAATGAAATAAGAAACCAAAAACACACCTGAGCTTGGAGTTGCATAAATGAATCAACAATATCAGGATGATCCCTGGGTCCTAAAATATAATAAAGATGAAACTTAAGAAATCATAAGAGAATAAGAATAATATACAAACAGCAACTGAATAGATTCAACAGTCATGTGGAAATAAAAGAACTGAAAAATACCTCATTGAAATAATTCACACGTGAGTAAGGAACGAAGGGGGAGAGAGAGGGAGGGGGGCATATGAAGCTTTGGCAGAGTACTGGAAGAACAGACCAACCAAAAACAAAAACAGGCAGAAGACAAAGACATGGGTCTGTTTGGAGAGGAAAAATAAGAAAAAGAAAAAGAAAGAAGTAACGAGAGAAAAAGAACATACCTAAAGAAACAAAAGTGGGTTTGGAGTGGGAACCCAGGAGGCACCTCTGTTACTGTTACAGTTTGGAGGAAAAGGGGCACCAAACCTGAAAGAGCCCCGTTTCACCTCCTTCCCGTGAGACATTGCTGGCATCATTGTGATCAAACAACAAGAAACACGTTTCCTCTCAGATTTAAATTGAGCCTCAGGGAGAGAGGTGATCATTAAGGGACCATTCAGAACTCACGGCCATCAGTGAGAAATCACACAAAAAGATCAGGATAGGTCCCGATATCACTACCTCCCTTATGCTGGACACAGACTACACGACTTTTAAACGTATGACAGTTTGCAAAAGATGCATAATTAAACACAGAATTCCCGTAGAAGACGAATCCACATCCAGATTCCTGACATGGTTTAAGAGTGATGTTGGAGTGACTCCAACAGCAAACTTGTAATGAAACAGAATAAACGTCTGTAGTGAGCGCCCAGCTTTAGCTGTTCCCACACTCCAAACTAATTTCCTGCTCAATAACCCCCTCCAGCCCTTAACAACACACAACCCCTTGAGAGAATACAGGGCTTATTCAGAGGGCTGTGACGGAGAGTCCGACTCTAATCCTAGCACAGCAGTGGCTGCAGCCGTATTGAGCTGGTCCGCCCTGCTATGTTATATGTCAGCCAACTGAATAAGCTAGAGGTCTCTGTGCTGTGACTGTATCTGAACTGATACAGTCTTTTGAAGGGCACCTGGTCAGAAAAGAAAGAGTTTAAAGGCAGGAGGAGAGGCAGCAATTACTTAACCAGTCAAAGCAGGAAAGGAAGAGAGGGGGCAAAGGGACAACACAAAGGGAAGGGGAGCAGCAGACAGCCCTGGTACAAGTACTCTCAGTCAAGTGTAGTTAATTCAATTACATAATCTTACTGATGTCCATCTTATACTGAGTGAAAATCAGAAGCATCTGATCAACTCTGAAAACGTTACACAATGAAAGTCTTTTTCTTACAGCCCAATTGGGAAACATTAAACTCATCCACAACTTTGTGAAAACATAAAAAAACAAATCAATAAAAGAATAAAAAAATGAAATAAGCAAAGACTAAGCTAATCAATACACAAAGAATTGTAGCATGTTGTTGAATGTTGAAATTAAACCATAATGCTTTTATGTCTGCATTGAAAAAGTCATAATTTCAAATCTTTTCAATTCATTAAGCAGACAGCCAGCTCTGTGTAATGAGTGCAAATGTATAAAGGTCGACAACAGTAGAGTCCGATCACCTCCAACCATTTTTCTGTCTGTGGTGTTTTATTTTATAAAAATGGATCTGTATCTGTATCCGGAAATGTCTAGGTGTGCAGTTGCAGGAGGAAATTGGATTCACCATAATTTACACAAAATATGAAACAAATCTGTTTTATTTTACTTTGACAAGCTTTTTTAAAATGATCCTCTGCTATACCAAGATAGAATTTTGGACTCTGTGGAAGAAAATATGATCTGAAACATTCACAGTTCTACCACCGACTTGAGCAGCTCAGGATTCACACTCCTGCCACTGCTGGACCCCCTACCTTGCTGGAAGATGGACAGTGTTACCGAGGTAACCAACTCAAACAGAGCCTTGATGGGTGGGAAATGGTCCGTCTCACTGGCAAAGATATGCACCATCTGAAACAGCAGGATGTCAAATCAAACACTATCTTTAGTTGCATATTAGAAATCAGGTTATTGGATGGAAAAATAGCTGCAGCGGGGAGCAGGGAATAAAGTTTAATGTCCAGCAATTAAGTGATGACTGAGTAACCTGTTTGCCTACTGTATAGCTTCTACCCTACCCAAGACAATATTTTAGAACCAATACTAATGCGTTGTAATGTCATTAGTAATATTTGTTACTACAGTCTAAGTACAGAGTGTATGGAGCTGAGGAATGAGACTAGTTTATTAGTCTGAATTTCACAAATAACAAATAACCTACTGTTCAGTGGTAGAAACACTTTCAATTCCAGCAAAACATTAGACTTTGGAAAAAGTAATGATCTTTGATCCCTTCACACACATAACATTCATACACATGTCCAAGTAATCAGATTTCTCTGAAGGTGACTGGATATCTCTTACACTGCTGCTGAAATTAATAGATGATGTTTTGTGCAAAGGAACCTAATATAACAATCACCGTCAATATAAGTAGGTTCTTATGTCATAAAGGCAAACTATAGGCGAAGTTTTACAAACATTAGAGTGAACAGTAAATCCTTGTTCAGTGTATGAGCAGACAAGTGTACCTGTCGTGTGAGGTCAAGAGCTGATGCCTGGGGAATTGTACTGTACATCTGTCCCAGCATCTCACTTAGCTGAGACACCATGGGAGCAAAATCATGAAGCAGAGTCTTCACTGACTTCTCAAAGATGGCGCAGACTGCCTGAGAAATGACATGCCATTATATTAGTGGACCAATGTCTACAAAAGCAAAGATCTGACGGTATGTGGTAGCGTGATTGTGACTTACCTCTACAACCTGCGAGTCGTTGAGCCACTTGCTGAGTACTGTCTGTATAAGTGCAAATACTTGCTGTAAAACCACCACCACCTGAAATTCAAACAGTTGAACTTAAACCAACTGAATAGGAAGCAAAGTCACTAATGATGATAGTTGAGGGACAGGGCAGAATATTCCTGATGGCCACCCACCCCCCTTAAACCAGCGACAGCCAATGTATAGAGATTAGAAGGGGCAGTGAAATCCATGTAGCTGACAACATCCTGTTCTGCACTTTACAAGTACAGAACTGCAGTGTACTACAAATCCCTCAAATGAAAAATACTATCTACTATCTATATACTACTTTCCGTACTGGAGGGCAAATATATTAGTTTATTTATCCAATCCTACTTATAGGACTGATGATGATGGGTGGGGACTGACCGGGTTTGGTCCAGGTTGAGGTGGGGCTGTTTTGACAGGTGGTGCCGAGCCCTCTGCTGACTCATCGTCCTGCTTGCTGATGTCGAGTGTGGTGAACAGGTTGGATAGCAGCCCCAGTATGTGGATGATTGCTAACTTGTTGGAGGGATTAGGCTGATGGGAGGAAAAGAATAGAAAAAAAAAAAAGATTTCAAAATGTTTACTAATTATGTTAATGGACAATTTGTTTCAACAATTCATTATTAAAACTTTTTAGGGCCTGTCTGTCCTGTGAAAGCATCTACACGGACGAAACTTAAAATTTGGTGACATCCCTGGGCTTCAGATTTGATTTTTATAATTATGTGACTTCGTCCAAATCTCACTGAGCCTCTGCAAATGGAGGTACTAAAATGGCTTAATTCCTAAATGACAAATGCTATAATTTAACCTCTCTCCTAAAATAAAGTTGAAAGTCTACAGTTTGACCAAATCTTAAATGTTTCATTCAAGATCCATTGTGGTAAAACTCATAAAAACATAGTCACTGTCCAAATACTTCCTGACCTAATTGTAACTCTGAGGCTGCTACACCCTCTTAAAGTCACATCTCTCTTCTCTCCTTCTTTATATTGTTGATGCTTTTGTTATACAACATCTTACAGCAACAATTATGTGAACTCTTCAGCCTCCATCAGTTTTTGCAGTCAGACATCACGATCATTCAGTTGCTGTAATATGACCTGAAGTTCCCCCACTAGGTGCCACCATTTGTCTGGCACTACAGTACCTGCTTTTCTAGTCTGATGTAATGCCGATCTATCAAAAAGCTTGACATAAAACAATAAGATAAAAAGGAAGCTGGAAACGAAGGATGAGACAGTGTGCGACTCTGTATGTGTGTGTGCTGAGAGTGGAGGGGTGAGACAGGGACACACAGAGAGACATGAAAAGCTTCATCTAAGCTGACATCTCTATTCACTCCACCCTAGGTCTTTACTGAGTCTACTCTGTTCCATACATTCTAGATATCAATTTGTGTATTTGTAGATAACCCAGCTCCATATTTGCACCATCCAGCATAAGAGTCTGAAAATCCAGGCTCCAAAAGACCTGACATTTAAAAGAAGAGGTAACTAATTTTCTACTGCAAGACTGGGTGCTTGCATGTGTAAAAGCAGGACCTACTGCAAGTATGTGTGTACAGCTACATCTCCATTTTCATTGTGCTGTACTACGTGTGTTTGTATGAAGGAGTTTCTCTGGTACCTCCATAAGCCCATGGTGCAGGGTCAAATTCAATCTGGTCCCGCAGAGAAATGTTCCACCACAGTGACACCACACAGACACAAGGTCTGTTCTTATTGGCTAGTACCCAACTATGCCTGCCCTGTGTGTGTGTGTGTGTGTGTGTGTGTGGTTATGTACGCACCGTTTCGTCTGCTAGCTTCTCCAATTGCTGAATATAGGGGGTTATGAGGGAATGAAGGTTTCTTAAGATGTCTTCCACAGGGAGAGCAGAGAGGAGGAAGCCAAGAGCCTGCATCAGCCACATACACTGACTTGTCTGCACAAAGAGACAATTGCAGTTTTGTTTCAGTTCAAACAAGCAGAGAGGTTAAAGTGATTAAAGATGTTTACACTGTGCAGGCATCACATAACATTTCAACCTTGGCTGCAAACATGTTAAATAATTCTTATGAAAAAGAGTGCCAAGACAAAAAGAGAGTGAATGTGAGAGGACACACACACACACTTACCTTGTGGATCTGCTTTATAAGCACCTCCTAGAGAGAAAAGACAGAGTCAGAATGATGGTTCTAAAAAAAAAAAACCTTTTTAAATTAGCAAGGAAACATAACTCCAAAGTTACTGAAATCATTTTAAAAAGAAATGCTGATTTCTGGAAAACAGAGCGATAACAAAGGTCTTAGCTATTAACAGTCAGCAAAAACATGTTAAAATTCACTGTTGGCCTCATACTTGATAAACCAGTATCATCTAAAGATAGAAGCAGATGTGTATTCACATACCTGAGATACAGCTACTATGTTGGTTGCGTAGGGTGGCAAGTCATATTTGCATTCTCTGCAAATTTTCTTGAGCGTAGAAACAGAGGAAACCGAAAGGTCTGGGTTCCCTAAAGCCTGAAGCACCAAAGGTAAGACACTGCTGAGCATGACCGGGTGATCTGCCAACCATTCAGCCAGAGCACCTAGTGGGAGATTAAAAGTTCAGATACTCAGTAAGAAACCATTTGCCTTACTGGACAATGGTGTGTTCTCCTGCACATTGTTTATAATTTCTAAGATATAACCTGTATTTGTCTTACCTATTGTGAACATAACTGTGTCCGCTAACTGGATGTTGTTGATGTTGATTCTGGGGATGAGTCCTATTAGGCCTGGAATGACGTCAGAGTAATTCACATCTATCGTCTCTGCAATGGACTGGAAGCCGTACAGCAAAGCTTCTGTGTGCTGGATGTGAAAAATTCAAGTGAGAATAACTCAAAATCAACATGAAAATAATTGAAAAGCCCAGTAGTTTCACTTAAATGCAACGGCTTTTTGTGTAGCCCAACTTAAGTGTGTATAGAGGTTAACATAAGTATAATAACGTGAAAAATAATAACAATTAATGTAGTGTGACATATTTTCAGTACAGGCTGCTGCACAGCATTCAGAGAAACAGAAAACAGTTCACATTTTCTCTTTGCTCAGCTGAGTGTCTGTCTCACCCACCTGCCATGATGTGGGCTGCTCTGCATTAGTCAACAGTCTCCCTAGTTTATCATAGAGGTTACTCAGCAGCTCTGCTCCCAGCATTTCATACACGTACATGAGTGTGTCCGAGATATCCACCCTGAAGACGGACAGGCACAGAAATTGTTTCAGGGGAGTGCAATTTTGAAACCTTGTCTGTTACTCTATTTGCCATAAACGTTCTGCCTTCTCAGCTGCCAGTCCAGTGAGAGTAAATACAAGAAAAAACACAATCATTTGCTGACCAATCATCCTGTCAGCAAGTAATTTTTGAAAACACGCAAGCTGTCATAGAAGCTTGTACAACACTGCACAGCAGAAATCAGCATGAACAGAATGAAGAGACCGGGTCAAGCATACAAATGTGCACACACTAACCTGTAGATTCTGAACTGCTCTTTCTCATCTGAGGACCAGGACGCATACTCCTGGTCAGACGGGAACTGGGCTTTGTGAAGCAGTACATCCACCAACTGGAAATACACTGGTCTATAGACCTGCAGATACACTGCCTGCTTATCTGACTCGAACGACATGATTTCATCCTGAGAAGAAAAGAATAAGCAAGGACCAGAAAAAATGGTGTTGGGTCTAAATCATTTACAGACCAAGAGCATGTGTGCTATTTTCCACAAATATACTATTAAGATACCCTCATATATATGTTTTCATATTGTATTATTTGAAGACTGACTGATGTCCAACTATCATTACTTTAATAGTAAGTTGAAATACGGGATGAGATCAGCTTTTAATTTTCCTCACTTGTAGTGTGTACCAGAAGGTGAGTGTGAGGGAGCTGGTGGTCTCATTGACTGGGTAGTGTCCAGGGATGCCTGTACAAAACATGATCATGTTGACTAAAGCCAGGAAGCTCTGCCAGTGATCCACCTGCTCCAACAGAGTCCTAGAGAGAGAGGAGTGGGTAAACACAAGAATGAGAAAGAAATATTGTATGTAAAAGTGTGATTCGACAGCTGGCAGAGTGGGTATGAATATAAATCATAAACATATGAAAAATAGTAGAAGAAGAAACTGCACATGGTCAGAATACTGCATAAGTTGCTACATAAAATGTATATGGTGGATTATTTACTTGATCATGAGTTGTAACTCTGCTATGAAGATGTCAAAAACAACACACACACACACACACCTGGAGTGGTTTTCTCCTAGCGTGACAGCAATCCGGCAGATACCATGGCAGGTCTCCATGTCTCCATTCTGAACAGCCTCTCTCAGCTGCTCCTGGAGAGCCAGCACTTGAGGAACCAGTTTCAGCAAAGTGTTCACATATCTACAAAACAGTGGACACACAAACACAGACAGACAAACACAAGAGTTGACAGTTAAAAGCCAAGCTTGAGTAAAAACCAGACACAGGTTATGTACCAGGGAGAAGAACATCACATGCACAGCAAGTAAGGCTCCAATGGTGAATTTAAATTTGACTCAGACTGCTCACAGCAAGGATGGATGTGTTTATTGCTGCTTTTTCAAGACAAGTGTTTCAAATCAAATTTCAGTCCAAGTCAGTTCAACCTCTGATCCAGCACACCCACCCCTAAAAACCCACACATCTACCAAGGAACAAAAAAAATCTATTCAAAGCTGCTGCTCAGAGCTGCGCTGCTGTCAGTTATTATTCTGTCTTGTTCCTGCTGTCTCAGCCATCTAAGATTCCCTTACTGTGGTTAATACACAAGCCATGTGCTAACACAGTCACACACAAGAGTACATTCACACGCTCTGCTCATCACAGACTCAGATCTGCTCACATGACAACATTAGACATTCTCCTGTCATCCTTAATGACTGCAAGTGAAAGGGCGACATTTGGAGATGAAGGGCGTGTGTGAGTGTGAGTGTGTGCCTGAATGTCACAGAGGAGATCATGTGCATGTGAGAATCCTATAACGTAAACCACATTACATGTGTGTGAGTCGCGGGTGTGTGTGTGTGTGTGTGTGTGTGTGTGTGTGTGTGGGGGGGGGCTTTTGTGAAAACGTCAATAACCACGTAGGTGCAGGTCACTGAATATTCATCAATGACAAAGAAAGGTTGTACAGCGTTTGATAAAAAAAACAACTACCATATCTTTCTTTCTCTGAGGATGTAATCTTAGATTGTGAGTCAACAAAGCATTATTCCCCCCATCAATTGATATGTTGGTTGTATTTTTCAGCGGTAACAATTAAAAAACTAAAGTAATGTCTTCATCTACATTTTTTGTCATTTGGCAGACGCAATTTATAAGACTATAAGACTTATGCACAAAATGAGCAACTTGGAGTTCAGTGTTCGCGCATGGCTGCTTCAAGGATCCATGTGGGCAAGACGGAACCAGGAGCTAAACCACTAAAGCATTTTTGCTTTATGCAGAAAATAAAAATAGTATTTTTTTTGTCCAATGATTAATCAACTAATTAATTTAGCAATAATGTAAAATAGAAAATGTGCCCAGAAAATAATGCTAGTATGAATCCTCTGTTCTGCAGGTTAAAGGCATCTCTTACAGCGATTCTGGAAAGCATTTACTATTCTAATTTCCCTCAGGCCCTCTGATCCAAGGACTGGATCTATGGTGCTGCATTATGAAGCCAAGTCCCCTACTCAGCAGCGCTCACTGATTGAGCCTTCTCTGGAGAGAGCTCCACCCTGTTGAAATGTGATGTGTATGAATCTGGCCTTCATCTAATAAGCATGTACCTGTGTGTATATTAGCCTACATCCTCTGTGTTCAGTTGTCTGAGTAATTCTGTGAGAGCAGCCCCGGACCGACTGCACTTACCTCTGAGTGACTGACTGTGTCTGTGTGTGTGTGTATTCATGTGAATGGCAGACTGTACTCGTGCACTTAGAAGATCATTCATTTTTAACAAGGTGCTTTGCCGAGTCAGGTCATGCACTCTTAGCTCAGGAAAAAGAGGACTTGGTGTGTATGTGATGTGATTAAAAGGGCAGACTGGATTTGTATGTGTTTCCCCATTTCCCTTATAAGAGATGACATTCTGGAGATTCCTCAGAGAGTGTCTGCTGCCATCTCCTCTCCTCTGCCTCACAGTGGCTCATCCTCTCCTCTGCTCTCTGCCCTGCTGTTACGCACTTTCCGCCTCCTTCCTGACTACTTCTATCCCAACCACCCCCCATCCCCCCCTCCACTCCCACCCTCCTTCCCCACATCCCCGCCCCACCTCTGATACCCTCTGCAATTACTGCAACACTTCAAGACAGGGGAAATGGGTTGCCTGGCAACAGGATGCAGCTGGACCAATAGCATCCCCCCAAATGAGTTGACTATAATGTGTTTAAACAGAGAGAGAACAAGAGGCAGGGAGGAGGGCTTAGTACTGATGGTGAAAGAACAGAAAGGGGAAAGGAAGAGCACAAAGCAACAGAGGCAGAAAAACACAAAATAAACAAAGAAAGGGGGACCTACAGACAGAAAAACGGTGGGCTCTGACTTACTTATGCCTGGTTTCTTAGCAGATTTTTTTTTTTTGTAGCTCTTAGGTGCAGGTACACAAATACTGTGTATAACAATGTACAATTTGTCGTGTAAACACATACAACGGCTGAACGGATTCCTCAAGAAATTACTCAATTAGCGTACGAAAACTCTCGATTATTTAATACTTATGTACACTACTTATGTACCTACAGTACGTCTACTGTAAAATTAAACTAGCCTTCCACAATAGGAAATCATTAAAGCTTCAGCATTTCAGCAGAAAGTTCCAGTGGACAAGACAGACACAGTAATTACCATTAAATCATTAATTACCATTTCAAGTAAAGGAGGTGTAATCTCATGAATAAGTCTCACTAGACACAGCACATTCTGCAAGTCCTGTTTACAAATAGCCCATTGCTTTGGTGGATTTTAATATAATAAATGTATTGTGTACAAATGGTAGCAGAGTCCGGCTCAGTAGCAAGTTTTTTGTGGTTAAATTGGCAAAACTGGACCAATGCATGACTCTGGTCTGTTGTATCTTCCAGCCTTTCTGTGCACTGAAATTGGTTTCTATAATGTAACTGTCACAAAGCCTCAAGGAACACAGTAATAGGTGATATTATGCCTGAGCTGTAGTTAGGTTAAAATTTTAAAGTTGTACAACTTAGTTATTATTATCATTATTATTATTGTTGTTGTTGTTGTTAATAATTTAAAATGTTTTGACAGCATATTTAATATATTACTGCGTAATTCAATTAAAATGTTGATTTTTCTAAAAAGAGGACCAACTTAAGACACGTACTTATCTTTTTTTTTTTTTGTATATTTACCTGTGCTCTTTAGCTCAATTATTTCTTATTATATTACGTATTTATTCAATGAAATGAGTGATAGAAAAAAAGATATATTGTAACCCCACTGCACAATGTACTGACAAAAACAGGGGCCACATGTGTCTCATAAGACTCCACTAATGAAACCTTTGGGAGGATCCGACAAACAAACCCTGCCAAAACATACACAAGACACAGGGCTGTGATCTACATTGACTAACAAAAGAGAATAACAAAAAGAGATAAAAGGAAAGAAAATGTTATTAAAAACTAGTGGACAATTGTACAAAAACAGTATTTAGAAAATAAATCAAAAGAATTCAGTCTTATTACTAACATAGTTTATCCTGGAGCCCAGCAACACTTGCTGAGACTTGGGATGGTCTACCTGTAACTCTACTGCTATTTATCATCTTCCCACCATCTGCTCAGGATAATCTTTGTTTAAACTGACTTGTCAGCAGCAACTTCATAGATACGATGCCCCGCCTCTGTCTGTGCAGTGTAGAGATATGGAGGATGTAGTCTTTTGTTCTTGCACTACCACACCTTCCCCTGTCTTCCCGCGTCTCTCTTAGCACCTTCAATTCCCGTTGCATCGTCCCGTCACCCCCTTCCTCTCTCGCTCTCCCTCTCTTAAGGGGAGGGGTAATGGGTGCCTGCCATGTATGAATCAACCAGGGCATGATGACATCTCTCCCCAGCTCTGTAACCATAGCAACGTCAGCCAACCGAGAAATGCTGCTCTCCTCCCCCTAGCTGTCAACTTGCCCTGTATCAATCCCTCCCTCCTTCCCTACATTCCTTTCTGGTTGCCCTTCCAGTGCCCACCCTGACTGTTTCCTGCCCTTGGCTAATTTATCTATTTTTCTTCTCCCATTCACTCTACCTTTTACCTCCATTTTTGCACCAGTGCAATTTCAGTAGTCACTACTATGATAAGCTTTAATGCCACGGTATTGCCGTTTCCTTTCGTCTGCCTTATTTTGCTTTGTCTGTGTGAGCACACACTGGCCCACATTTGTACACACCTTTGGGAGTCGGGCTGCGAGATGGCATTTACTATTGCCTCCACCGCTGTGTCAAAGAGCTCTGGGTCAGGCAGGGCACCAAAGCAGTCGTGCACCAGGCCTTCGCTTTCGCTGAGGGGCACATCCAGCAATACCCAGGATGACAGGCAGCGCAGCACGCGAGCTTTCACTGCCCCGGGGCTGTCCGTTCGTCGCAGCAGTTGCTGCAGCAAGGGACAAACTGACCCCCACTCCCGGCCCAGGGCACCCCGAACCTGTGGGGATGATAACATGGATGAGACTACATGTGGTATGTCCCTCTGCTTGTAGAATAGGACTGGGTTTTCTAGGTTTTTCTACATGTGTGCCGCAGCTTTTGCTATTTATTTATATATTTTTACAGTAACCAGTATGATGACTCATTCAAATACCAGTTAGGTATTCTATTACCTTACGTCTTCCACTACCAACTACAATAACTTTGATGACATAGCAAAGTCTAAAATGACAAACCACCTGACAAAGTATTTACTGCCAGCTTTAATGACACATTTTGGCCATTTTGCATTAAGTACTGGTGTAACACCTACCAATGAATATGTTAATACAAAAAAAAATACTGCAGAGGTGACCATCACTACCTGGAGAAGTGGGAGTAAGTAGTACCTGCACACATACCTGTCCCTTTCGATACTGTGGCAGGCGACTAGTCTGGAACTCCTCAGGCAGAACGGTGAGCAGCTCCAGCAATGCTAGGCAGCGTGCGCGTCCATCTACCCCTCCACCCTCCTCCTGGAACACCCGCACCATCTCTGCCACCGCACCTGGCCAGGCTTCAGGCATTGTGTTGAGTGCCAGAGAGGCAAGGGCCACACACAGCCGGGTGAGCACCATCTTGGAGCCAGAGGAGAAGCAGGCAATCTGGGAGAACAGCTGGGTCTTCAGAGACTCATACTGATCTGTGGGGATGTCTGACCAGTAACGAGAGATCTTGGTGTGAAGCGCACTAGCGCCGAAGTACTGGATCTCTGGCACCTGTAAGATATGATCAGATGGATGTATATGGTGCAAAATGCTTTTTCTGTGTGTGTGTGTGTAAGGGTGCATGATTGCGTTAAAGTGTGTTCAAACACACTTACCTTGTCTGGGCTTAGTAGAGCCCAGCAAAACTGCCAGGCCTGAGGCGAGACCTGAGCCTGCATTAGCCATTTCTGAGCCAGATTCTTGTTTTCTATATTGGGATCATAGTACAATTGGTGAAGGGCCTGGAGGGAAATGAGAGAGAGAGACAAATAAACAAAACAAAACAAACAAAAAAAAAACACTTCATGCAATCTGCAGATGGTTAAACAACTCTGTACTAACAAAGTCTTTGTGGGAAATGCGAATACATTTGCCACAATGGCAATAGCATGTGCCAGAGATAATGGACCAGCTGACGAAAGACAAACTCTTATTTGAGACCTGAGAGACCTGATCACCTTAACAAAAGACAATCTTTTACTCACTCACAAACAGGCAAACACACAGTACAGTTTAGGAGAAAGCAATGACCTGAAAACAGCACTCACTGAAGTACAGCTGAGTAATTTGAGTACTTGAGTGCAGGGAGAACAAGAAAGAGCAAGCCAAAGAGAAAAGGATAAAGCATGAGTGTAAGAGAAGGAAATTAAAGAAATGGAAAAGAAGACATTAATTAAGCAGACACCTCAAATCCTGGCAGTGCCAGTAGAGAGGTAAAGGCACTACTCTGGAAAAAGCCAGTTTTTTTCCCCCTCAGTCTGACACACAAACACACATGTACATGCTCAGTCAACTAAAACTGCTGGCAGCCAGCAATAAGTGTCTGGCAAGCAATACAGGAAAAATGAATCCATTCAGTGAGCTTCTGATCCTTGTCTTTTACTCCTAACATCAATTCATCCACCATCAGCTATTTGCCCCTCTTTCTACCCTATTATTTCTCTCCCTCTACTCACCCCTCTCCAGGAGAAACTATCTATCCAATTTCATTCTATCGCTCAGGGCCCTATCATCATCATCTTAGTCTTCTTCTAAAACATTTTTCCCAATTCCTCATTACAGAGGTTGAGGCTATCTATAAGAAAGAATGAATAATACTGTACAGAAATCACGATGGGTGAGTGTGATGATGAACAGCGATACAGTGTCAATGCCTACTGGAAGCAGAGTCTCAGGTGGCAATCGCTCCCAGTCTGCCATCCTGCAACGAAATTATCTGACTCTGTGTACTGTAAGAGAGCCTGTATGTGTTTGGGTGTTGATGTGTCATTTATTAGTTGTGCCGCAGGTGCTGTTTTTATATCCCGTATGCATGTGGCTTTGACTTCTTATGGTAGGTCTGGTATGTCTCTACACTCCACTAATATCGACCTTTGCCATGTTATTCTTCTTTTTAATTTAAACAGATTAATTCAGGCAAAGCTGCATGGTAGAATGTAATAAATATTGATGTTTTCTGTGTGCGTTTGAAAGAGCTTTCTATGGATGGTTAAAATACTGATTGAAAAAAGTTTTAGCATTACGGTACATTATGTTACTCAGCTTCACACTGTATTTTCTGTAAACGAGGCTCTGATATCAGAGTTCAAAGCAGCAGCAGATCATTATGGTAGATCACTGTGTGATTGCAGACCTCTCCTTATCCAATCCCAAACACTGTTGTGTCTGTGTCTGAGCGTGTCTGTCCTTCCCCGTTTATTGTCAAAGCACAAGACCCTAACAGTGGTTAAACAGTCTGTTCATTTTGCTGCTTTAATCTTCTCACAAAGAACGACTGCTTGCATCCTCCCAGAAACAACACCAGGCATGCAGCAGTTATGCCCACTAACTAACTGTAATTGTCCATTATTAATTGATTCTTAAAACAAGCATGCGCACCCTTAGAAACAGCATTGTTTGCAGCTGAAGCAACTAATTGAATCTACAGATGGTGGCAACCTGCATGAAACACCTGGCTTGACCTGAGGATAGCATGTTCCTGGCAGATACTGTCAAAGGTCATTATCCCCCTCTCTAGTCCATTTCCAACAGGAGATGGAAGGGAAAGGGATGCAAGTGAAAAAAACATGGCTCAGCTAAACAGATCTACCATCTGCTCACACATAACCATGGATTTATTGTAGCTCATATACGCTCACTACCGAGTCCAAGAGAATAACTACAGTGTTTGTGATGTCAAAAAACAGAACAACACTTACTCAGTACTAAACAGAACACAATTAATTAATTAATTAAATATTTAAATACTGTACTTCTTATTTCTATTTTCAAAAGTAAAATCAAATGTAAGGAATTTAGATAAAGAGAAGCAGATGAGTCTGAAAAAGGGTTTTGTTATGATGTTGTTTTTTTAATATCACATATCTTTCCTCACATGTTTATGAGGTATGACTGCAAAAGCCCACACACACACACACACACACACACACAGATTTTTGTATGGCAGTCAGTGTGAGGACACTCATTGACATAATGCATTCCCTAGACCCCCACTGTCGTCTAGGCTATGCTAATCTACTCTGTCTCAATTTTTATTTTAGTACATGTACTGCCTTACCCTAACCAAAACCTAATCCTAACCCTAAAACCTAGTCTTAGCCACTGAAATTAAAACACCCTCCTCATTGTGAGAACCCGATAAAATGTCCTCACTTTATAAAAATGTTCTCAGTCCATGGGTTAAAAATTAATGTATAAATTCACAATGATAGCCATACAAACCATAGGACACTGTATTCACACACATCTCTAATGGTATCTCTCTGCCATAGGCTCACTATGTCTTTGAGACAACAACAACAACAGAGTCACATTCAAAGTCATCGTAGTAATGGGTGGACAGTGCTGGTGCTCTGCTGCAGAAAGCGCCATCACAGCACTGACCTATCATGACACAGTGCTATAACTGTGAGAATCAAAGACATGCAGAGGAATGATGATTAATGAGAGGACAAAGAAGAATAGTTTGTGTGAGAATGTGCGAGGGTGGTTGTTGACAGCACACGGCCAAGACAGAAATTAAGAATGCCACGTTGCCAGTAGTGATAAAAGCACATAAGCAGCAAATAAACGCTTTTACATACCGAGTGTCTTAACAGGCAATGGTCAGTTAGATGGACAATTTCCTATTACTTGTGACTGATCTCCTACAGTCACTGAATTCATGCACTGCTAACATAACTGGGAAAAGATGCTTACACCAGAATATATAATTATCATATAACCTGCGAGACTACAAGATGTGTGTGTTCCACCTTGATGCCGATATTTCTGTCAATTCGGGCTGGTAATACATAACATGAGCCTTCTTTTTTCCATCAAACACCTTATCCAGCCACTGCAAAACTACTGAATAAATCAGCATTTCTCAGTGTCAGATTTCTCTACCATGCTATGTTCTGTAATACTTTCTGTTGAATCATCTCCTCTGCTTTTAAATTCCATTAAAATTATTTATTATGAAAAACCCACTTTTTGTCATATACAAATTATCTTAACTTTACATTTTCCAAGCAGCAGAGCTGCATTACGAGCCAAAAGCCTGTGAGCTAAGTGCTACTGTATGAGCCTTAAAAGTCTCCTATGGACAACAGAAAACCAACCCTGTTCATGTGTCCTTGGGCAAGATGCTGACCCAGTGCTGTGTTCCTTTCTGGTGATACAGGGTTTTTTTCCTGAGAGAGAAATGTACCAATATACAAATGTAAAAATAAGAAAAACAGGTCTTTTCAACAGGACAATGTAAAGCTACGACTTTCCTATAAAATCTACATGCTTGCTTGTATGGAGAATTGGTGGTAGATTCTAGAGCTAATTATAGCCAAGCGGAAATGTTAAGCAGTATACGAACACATTAATTATACACACAAAGACACAGACAAGACAGTACTTTGTTTCACAGACCGAAGACTGAACAAAGGCCTTTCTATTGGACACAAATACTGGGCCAGGAACCATGATCTCCAACACATCCCCCAGTACAAAAGTGACAATTTTCTACTGATAGTCTTTTTCTTTCTTTCTATTAATGTCTGATGGTGTGTGTATGTACAGTTACCTGCACCCGTGACTGTTGGATAGTAACACAATCCTGTCAGGTGCACACACAGAACCTAAAGTCTTCCTCCAATTTAAGTGAATAAACAGCATTATGCTGATTCCATATCCAACTAAGTACAACTATGTCATCTATAGAATGACATAGAAGTAATCTAGAAGTAATAAAAAGATGGAAAGAGAAAAATCACCTCATCCAAACAATCTAAATATAGTCTAGCCTTAATAGAACAATACCTCATAAATGTTGAAATGCAAGAGCAGTGTAATTACAAAAGTGCTCACAGCCAAGTCTGACACAGGAAATGATACTTCAGATGCTATTTGTCCCTTTTTATCAGTTAATGAGATTAGTGGTACTGCTGTACCACTCGGAGCTGACTGAATGCTGATGTAAGCTGTCACAGTATGTGAAAAAATAAACATCAACTATAAAAATCGACACAAAAAATAATAAGTGAATGTTGAATGCCTAACAGCCTTGTGGCTCACAGTGGTTTTGATGATGAAAATGCACTATTTTTACTCACTTGGTGTATTTTGGCAAGCAACCTTTCACTTCCATTGTAGCAGGGACACTTTTAGAACATTCAATAAAAAAAGATGATTTATGTAATAAATAATACCATGCAACTCTATAAGATTGGTTTTTAGTTATTCTTACAAAAAAGTATCCCAATACATCCTATTTATAACTCTGTGATTACATTAATTATGTAATCACTAACCCTAACCCTTGTCTTGGGTGCTATGCATACAATATGTACTAGGTTTTTCTCTGACTGAGCAAATGAGAGGAATTATTTTTCATTTGTTGTTGGGTTTTTTTTTTATCACCATCAAATTATAAAACAGTGCATCCTCACAGACACAACTCTCTCTACTTGTAGAAATGAACAAATGAAAACAGCAGAGTGCAGATCCTTGCTCACTGTTTATCACTCTCAATCCTGCTTTATTACAACAGAATAAGACCAAGCCATTTCTCTCACGGGAATGTGCTCCCCTCCTTCATACCTGCCTCTAATCACATCTGTCGCATCGCCTCTGTCGGCTCCTCTCACCCCTCCCCTCCTTACAGGCACTGTCACAGACATCGACCCCGTCCCACCCGCCCCTCCCCTCCTCACATCCACTCTGATCTTCTATACAAGTACCTTTCTCACTCCATCCTCCCCATTGTCTCCCCCACCCATCTCCTCACGTCCGAGTCAATGGCCGCGAGATTCATCACAACAACCTGCAGCCACAGTCAACACTGGCATGCACACACACCAATATAGCCAATCCAACTGAGAAAAACAAGACTCAGACAAACACAACCCTGAAACATAATGCTTACAGAAACAGCGCATCTCCAAATCAAATAAAGCGAATGTCGTTATTTTACGTGTCTACAAGGCAAATTCAACTTATGCGTTTGCTCTGAGTGGGTCTGCTCCATAATGAGATATGATCACATCCTCAGTCGCCACAGATGGCTGGATCTAGGGGAACCGGTGCAACAACTCACCTTCTCTACGTTTTCCACGGTGAAGTCCAGGGCATCCGGTGTGGCTGCTATCCTGCTCGGCGTCTCCATATCTCCGCTGACACGGAGCTGTCAAATTATTAGAGGAGCCAAACATTCAGGAGCTAGCAGCCATTTGCTTTTTCTAGACAGTGTGATATTAATTATATTTCCACAATAACAATCAGAATGTAAGGGTTGCTGGATGATACAGGAATGTGTGTTTTAAGATGACACGAGAAGCTAACCGGCAAGCTAACGTTAGCATTCAGAGCAGGCTAGCTGAGACTAGCCTCTTCTATAGAACAAGTCTATATCAACGGCTAGCGCCACTATGCTACCGCCAAGCTAGCTAACATAGCAATACGACTCCATAATGCCAATTCTACCATGCCAGACTGCTACACTAGGATTTTCGGGGTATGACAGCATTTTCTAAACAATATCGCCTCCGTTTATTATCTCGAATCCGTCTGCAGGACCGATATTTTCACACCTTTTCTGTCCCCCGACGGTGTGAAGCGATGCTGGCAGCTCCCTGCCGCTTGTCTGCCTCTGCTCCGTCACCGGGAGCTTTTTGCTACGTTCAAGCGCAGTGGGAAATATCGCAATCAAAGCGTAACAACTCAAGGACCACCCAAAAACACGCTGAATGAAACAGCGATTTCTGAAGTTCACAGGGGTAGAAAATACACAAATGGGAAAAAAATAGACAAAAGCGTAAGACTCACTTTTATGTATGGTCAGTTTTTTGCATGGCATTAATCATAATGCCATTTGTATCGTGTTGATCGCTAATTATAAGAAAACAAACTGAATCTTGTTTTTGATCTACATTTGAATGCAGCAATTGCCCCTCTCTCCAATGAAATGTCATCATCACATAAAAATACAGCTTCTGCCAGCGCGCACGCAGCCTGAGGCATAAATAAACTGCGCTGTGTGTCCCATATTGCCACTGTATAAACTAGAAATTAAAAAGCTTCCACATTTCATTTTACATGGAAATATTGAGGTTGTTTTTACACATGAAAAATATAGACAACATACAAAGAGGAATACCTCTCTCAATGAGGTTTTCCTCTATCAACACATCACACACACCATAGAATAGTTTGTATCTCACAATATATGAGAACATCTTTAACATTCCTCATGAATTAAACATGATCATACATTGACTGTTATTTTGTAATTACAGTATATTCATACGTATTAACGGTATTCCGAGTATGGACAGGGATATTTAGGGTATGTTATTATTATTAATAATTGCATGATGAATTCCAGACATTGAACTACTAAATGTGAAGGAAACCATGTAATAATCTTCTTTTGTGTAATTTAGTAACACTTGGTGCTACATACATCGTCCATTGAAGAGCTGCCCGTCCTCTAATGTTTTCACAGTTTTGGTTTCTCACAAGACGAGAAACAGCTATAGAGCAGCATCGCCTCCATGTGGGGCAATGAAGACATCACAGTACAGTCAAACGCCCGTGGAAAGCGCCATAATAATAATAATAATTAACTAATTATTCATAACAACAATAATAATAACTGTAAAGTTGGTTCATTGGTTGGTTACAGATATTAGACATAGGATCGAGCTACAGGCACTAATGTCTGTATTAAAGAAGATAGGCCTAAATGAAGTTTAAACAAATACTCAAAAGTATAAATCCATGAAAGAGACAACATATCGGCTCTTAGTGGTATAACAGAGTAAAGACAAGAGTCATCCAGAACATTGACGTTACTTTTATGGTTGTTCAAAATGTTTTTTAATTAAAAAAAACATACAAATCTGCACTCTCATTTTTGTGGCTGTATTTTATAGAAACGCATTTATTGAGTCTAGCAGCTGCGCGTTTTTCTGTTATCGTCATGTAACCTACATCTCCACATGTCCTGTTCAAGGTGTCGGTCTTTGTACTGAATAAAAGGCCCAGAATCAGAACAGCTGACTGTTCCGATCGGGGAACACGTGGCACTGTTTCTAAAAAAGGGAGAGAGACAGAGAGAGAGAGAGAGAGAGAGAGAGAGAGAGAGAGCGGTCGGGACGCACACACTCCTCCTTCAGTCCGTCAGCCACGCATACACTGGCTGAGCTGCGGGTAGGACACTGTACAGCTGCCTGAGACATTCAGCCACTTCGTTAAAGTCTGGCGTCCCGCTGTTGACGACAGAGAAAGCTGAATCCTGCGACAAAAGACCAGAAGGAAACGACATTTATTTTTTGGCATTTTCTCATTGTGGGGACAGAGGACACACATGATGGAGACCAAACTCCGGTTTGCTCTTTGTGCGCTGCTGGTCATCAACTTGGCATCGGCGGAACATGGTGGGTAGCAGTGACTTTGTTTTTGTGTACTTTAAACTCATCTTTTAGTTTCTGACCAATCACAGGTTTACAGGTGTTAAATGAACATGAACTGTGGCGTTTTTAGTGAGATGTCAACTTTGTTTTCTCTTGTTACATCATAAAGACAGTTGAGTGTGAACATCTGATTTCCTCTTGTGGGTTTTTCTGTCAGTCCTCTAGACCAGAGGCACTGCAGACAAAGGTTCCCCCACCTCCAGTTAAACCCTGCTTCGGTTTCATGTTTGACTAATTTCCTGTCATCCCTGATTAATCTTTTGTTTGTAAACTCAGCCTCTGCTTTTTTGCTTTGCTTTTGTGCACTTTGTTTCTCTCGCATCACTTCCTTCCTCCGTGTCCTTCCTTGTTCCTCTTACTGCATGCAGTAACATTTGCACACCTCTCACACAGAGGTTGACTAAGGCAGAGGTGCTTTTCGCTCTTCCCCCAACTTCCCCTTTCACTCCTACCTGTGCCCAGTGCCTGCTCCTCGCCTTCTCCTCCTACCCTCGTCCCTCGTTCTCCATCAGTTCTCCATCTCTCACATAAAAGGAAAATAAGACTGTTGACATTTGAAAAGATTTTTACTGGGCGCAGCTGAAATTTCAAATGAACTGAAAACAGCACGGTTCCACTGGAGGAGCTTTATTAGCTGGAAATGAGCAGGGAAATACATTGTGATAAATGACACCTCTAACTATTTGCAGCAGCACACTGTCATTTCACAGGGTTCTTGCTAATTGGCTTGTCTCTGTACAGTATGTAGATTTTATGAACAGATTTTAAATCAGTGGCAACAGTTTATTAACATTCTTCGTGTTCATATCTGTTTCCTTATTTATTCAAGTTCTTCCGTTTCGGTCCAGTAAAACAAATCCGTCTGATTTTCTCTCAGCAAAGAACATTTAAAAACATCTGTTTCTCTGTTCTCACACACAAAAGCCTTTTTGTTCCACTCTTAACTCTTTTAGAACTTACCTAACAGTACATACACTGTAATCTAGAAAAAGGATCAAAGTACAGCGCCCAAATATGATAATAAAATAAGATCTAAATACAATTTCAATAAAAAGCAGAACTGGCACATGCCTTCTGAGTCTAGTGAGCTGGGTACTTGTAAAGGCTTGAGGCATGACATGCAGCTTGAGACGTCACATGCCGGCTGCCAGTAAACAGCTTAAAAAAGTACAGATGAAAAGGCCAAGGGCAGCGTGTAGAGACCTGCTTCAGTCATCAGCTGCTTTCAAATTAACCTAAAGGGAAAATTAGTTTGATATTATCTGCATGATTGACTCGAAAAAACAATCACATGCTTATGGGTTTTCACAGAGGCACTTTTTGCGCAGAGGGCATTACTGATAGGCACTTCCAGGATTGAAGAAGCAGACATCTGCTTGCAGATAAACGGTTGGCTGTTCCCTTCACTGGCAGGGTCAAGAAGTGAGAGCGAAAGCTTTTTCCCCAGGTACATGTTGCATGGGCCTGAAAAAATGTGAGTAAGAGTCTGTAATATCTGGATAGAGGAGTGTTCGACAGTGGAAACAGTGGTTGTCTTTATAAATCAACTGTGTGCACATGCATATGCGCACAGAGGGACACGGACATATAGAAAATCAGACCTACTACTCCAGCATTTAACCTAAGCAGCTCTAATGGAGCTGAAGTGAGGGAACAAGGCCAGTATTATACAGCCAAACACCTCTGTCTATATATGAGCGTCTGTTTTTGTATCATTTCGAGTTCAGCCAGGTCTCTCTCTCTCTCCGTATCTCTCTGCCTACAAGCTGCGTGAGTGATTACGGAGGTAATGAAAGGCATCATGGCAGCGTGTTGCTGAACTGTAATGACATTACATTATATTAGTGCTCTGGTCGTCATCAAAACGAAGCAAGCAGAAACAGAAACGAAGACTCGTACAGTAGCGCTATATGAAGATCAAAACAAAGGGTGAGAGAGATGGAAGGGCGTCATTAAAATGATATTAGTTTAAAGACCGAGAATTATTTGTTGTTTCATGTGGGCTGCAGTCGGTGCCGTGCAAAGTAAAACCAATGTGGGACTCTGGAGCTCACAGAGGATGCGAGATGAATATGAGCGGCGAAAACGTGATTAACAAGATAGAAAATAAGATGAAAGGCACATTTCTGCAACAGAAGTGATGCATTTTAAAACAATAAAGTTTGTAACAGCCACTGAAGAGAAAACCCCTCACTCTGACTGAACTGCTCCAAGCTCAAGGGGTCACGAGCTTCACTCTGAAGGGTCATAAGCCAGAGTGGTTGGTCAGGAAAGTTAACGCGACTCACTGTCTTCTTCACTCACACTTCAGCAAGCCACGAAAACCCTGTTTGTGTCAGTGCAGCTGCTCAGTGACTGGTACAAGTCTGCGGTGGTACTGGGCATGTTTTGCTCTCCTGGAAAAAGCAGTCAGGTAGATAAATAACGTACAGTGTGCCTATACAGCAACTGTTGATTGGATAAACACAATGCCCTGTGTGGACTCATATAATTCAAATGACAATAATTCTGTTAGCTTTGGACACTGTCTGTCTGCTGCCACATGTTTGTTTGGAATAATGACTTGTTAATGACTCAGGAATCATCAGGAACTGGCCAGTAACTGACCTCGTCTTCTCCCCATTAGATAATAATCATACTACCACTGCAACAAGTGCTCCTAATAGCGAGGCAGCTCCCACGGCCCAAGGTGCCTCTAGCCGGGACCCCACCGGTCAACTTGCCCCTGCACTAAATGGCTCGGACACAAACTCAAGTTCCAACGGCACCAGCAATTCGAGCAGCAACACGGCAACAGCCGGGGAAACCACCTCTCTGACACCGGAAGCAAAGACCGACAACGGTAACCTCTCAGCTTTTACTTCTTACTCCTGTGTTATTCACTGAGAAACCACAGACTAGAAACATTAAAGCAGGTCTGCGCATTGAAAGGTGATTTGGTGTTGTGGTTATTTCTTTTTATTTTTAGTTTGCTAGAGGGGAAATTGTGTCACACATCAGAAGAATTTAGTTGGAAGTCCAGGAGCAGGCGACTCATAGTTTATAAGCTATATTTAACAGCACCCTTATCGCTTTTCTCCCCGTTCAGAAGTGGGCCACAGAGTGAGTGACAGGGTGAAAGTGTTGATAGTTGTGCCACAAACATAAGACAGGCCGGGAGACAGAAAAGAACAAGAGCATGGAGAAGGAAAGGATGACAGAGACAGAACGAATGCAAGAGAGGGAAATAAAGAAGGTACGACTGAGCTAATTAAAATAAAGTGCAATCTGTTGGGAGAGAGAATATATATTTGGAGAAACAGCTCTGAAGCAATGGTGTTGAGGAGAGAGGGGATTATTACTGTGTGACTTTTCACAAGGGGTTGAGAAAGCTAGAAGTGAAATAATCTCTCTCTCACACACACACACACACACACACACACACACACACACACACAAAGACTCCGGCGCTGGTTCACACCTTTGATTCATTAACATATTCATGGATAAGCACACATTTTTAGACACTTGTTTTCTTTTGTTCAGCCTAAACAGCGGATGCTGTAGCTGTGGGTTTTCTTCTTCGTTCAGGTTTTGGTACAGTTTTTTATTCTGGTCTTCCGCCTCCAGCCCAGTGCAAGAGAGGCGAATGATTTTCATTTGTGGTGTTCAAAGCGCTGGAAATTTGCACTTTAACAAAGCCAAGAGTCTACTGTCATGGTAGCGACTCATCAGCTAACATCCACGTGCTGGCACAATCAGAATGACAATGCTAATGCTAAGCAGCTATGATGTTTACTAATATATTCCTCTTATTTTAGCATGCTAACATAACAGTTAGCATTCAACACAAAGTACAGCTGAAGCATATGGGAATGTTATTATATTTGCAGGTTTTTGGTAATAAACCACAGTAAAAACCAAACATGCACTCAGGCGATGTTGGTAGATGAGAGGGATCATCAAAGCCATTACACCTCATTATGAGGGTTAGACAAATGTCTGAACAGCATTTCATACTGTTAGGTCGTTATTGAGAAATTTCCCTCAAAACCAGAAACGTTTGCCTTATGATGGTGTTGAAAGAAAAGGCGGAGGACCAGGTTGTTGCGCTTTTCAGGCGACCTTGAATGCTTGCATGCATTTTCAGGACAACCCCTGTAAAAGTTGTCAAGAGATTTCAATCTGGACCAAAGTGATGGACTGACTAACAGTCACGTTCACCTTCGCCGCATTGAACATAAAAAATCTATTAATAATCCACAGAACAAACTGCTAAAAATGCATGCAAAAATATATATTTTTAAATTTGTCAATGCAGTGAACATAATGTTTGGAGGTAGAGGTGGAAAACAGAGACAAACCTGGGCAAATGAAACCAAACTATCTGTAGGACTAGACTTGCTCAGTCTTCTGTCAGACACACGTTCATGTATGGATGCTGATTATTTACATACACCCAAATGATCTTTGCCTACAGTTATAAACATAATGACATAATGTTCTCTTTCTCTTTCTGTAGATACCAACAACACCACTCCCTCACTGGCTGAAAATAACACAAACCTGATGAACAACTTGACAACACAGGCTCCGGTTCCTGAGACCCGAGCCACCACATCACATCACATTCTTCCTGCTTCCATCCCTACAAGCCCACCGGACACGGCTCACACGGCCCCTGTGAGCACAGCAAACACCACACTACCTACAAACACATCCATCTTAATTACAAAGCAACCCGCTCATCCCACAACACGCTCATCCACTTCTGCCCCAACACCTGAGCCACCAAAGACCACTGCTACTGTGAGCACCCAGTCGACTTCAACATCCAGCACTGGCTCCTCTCAGAAGATCCCTGCTCCTGAGACGCAGACATCGCCGCACACCTCAAAGTCGAATGGACCACTAGACCAAACCAAGTCCACCATCAGCTCACCAAGCAGCCCCTCTGCCCAGACCAAAGTCCATGCCAACACCCCATCCCAGCTCAATGTGGGGGGCGACAGTAAGTGCATAATATCTTCAGTGCTGAATATAAATTTGTGCTGTACTATTCACTGATTTGATATTGACAGAGCCAGAAGTGAATTGGCTTCACAACAAAGACGACACTGTTCTTTGTTTTCTAGCACAAGCCAGTCCTCACTGCCACACACACACACACACACACACAGACACACACCACGCATTCCCTGGCCACATCTTCTACAAGCACTGTCACCACCAAGCACTCCACAATTATTGCTCTGTTTGGGGAAAGAAGCAGTCATAAGACTCAGGGCCTTGATCGTGCTCAGTTTTCCTTGTTTTTCTGTGTCTCGCTTCCTTAGTCGGTGTTAAATAATTTATATATGTACAGTTTATCTTTCTGTAGCTATGTGCTGCATATACGGTATATAAATAACTGCTTTTCCTCTATGAGAGGCCTGTTTCCAGGCTCAGGTTGTCATCGCTGTAAGGAAAAGGAGGAAAAAAACTGATAAACGGCTGCTGCCTGCCTCAGTTTAGTTAAAATATCAAATCTTCTCTCACTCTGTGTGGTTTTATTAGGCCACACTTGGCAACGTGCCCCTTTCCATTAGCCAGAGGAACAGGGCGCATTCACTGCTCTGTGGTTGTTGTTACTTTCAACCAGAGGACATAAAAAAACGGCTAAGTTTACAAAACAGTGTTCCATAGCAACATCCATATACAGGAATATACTGTCAGAAACAGAGAGACGAGCTCCTCTCCCAACACAGACATGAAGATAAAAAGGCATAAGATGAAGTTCTTAGAGATTACGCAGCACTCTTAGATAAAACAGAAACCCACTATACTGTGCACTTATACTGGATAAACGTCTCAAATGTAAATTCTTAAAATACCCTATAAATTTATCCACTTGTTCAACAGCGAGCTCAAGTACTGTACTGGCAAAAGCTTAACATCACAATCCTGTGTTTGACATTTCTGTCGTGAGCTACATGATGAACACTCAACCTTAACACGCTGCTGTAGTGCTCTATATTTAGTGCCAGTAACAAACGACCATTTTAGAAGCTACAATTGTGCTACTTGCATCACGTTGAGCCAAAATAAAAAAATCATCTATAACTGTGAATCTCTTGCTTGTTTACTTGGGATACAGCGTGTTAATGGAGAGATAGGGCCTGCTGATGTGCCTCCTGTGTTCTTTTTTCTAGCGACAATGGTCCATGAGTCCCCCACATTAGACCCCCTCCTGGCTGGTTTGGTGTCAGCCTTCATCATCACCGCTGTCATAATCACTCTGCTCCTCTTCCTGAAACTGCGCCGAAGAGACAACCGGCCCGAGTTCCGCAGACTGCAGGATCTACCTATGGTGAGCACGTCCGTGACATCCAAACAACACCTACAGTGCTGTCTCAGTGGAAATATTCAGTCTGTCATGTTGTTAAGCTGAGATGTGAGATACACTGTTACATCGTCCCCAAATGCAACTGACATTAAGTGCTAACTTTATGAAGTTAGAGAAAATCATGCAAGATATTGGTTGCACCATGTCAATATCTGTGCACTGAGTAGCTGTTTTATTCCAAATATCCTGTGCAGGATGATATGATGGAGGACACCCCCTTATCCATGTACACCTACTGATGGAGTGAAAATCGTTGGCGCCTCAATACTCCCTTCAACCCAGGCTCACACCACAGCGGTCGTCGAACCTATCTTCCTTAATCTGCACCAAACTGAAAGTATTCTGGGTAGGTGTAAGCAAATTTCTGGATTGCTTTCATTTATCCAGATCATTAACATGTAGGAATGGACTTGGTCTGAGCTACAATGGACAATGAAGGCATCGCCCAGGACAAGGGGACCCCCCTTTGGAAAAAGTCTATTTATGTGACTGTAATTACAAATTAGGCCAATGCCCTCAGTTCAATACTGTACGCTTTTTATCTTTCGACCCTTCTTTTGGGGTTGTATTGTACATTTTCATTTCCCTCAAGTTGAAAGGGGGGCAGGTGTAAAGCAGGAGGCAACATCATGAGTTGTAGCCATCACTGCGACAGTTTACACCTGGACACAGATTCAGTCTCACCTACCAGACTCTTACCCGGGGACACTGGTCTAAATTTCCCTGTTATCCGATAACGTTGTAAGTCTGGTCTAACAGTCTGAGAAGCCAGGAGAGAAAAATGAACATAACAAATGGCTTGAGTATAGTGTTAATGAGGTTGCACTTTATTTTTGCAGAATGGAAAGAAAATGAACAAATATTTTTGCTTGTATCTGTAAATGTAGGGATAGTAGTGTGTGCTGTGTGTGTATGCATGTGTGTGAGTCTGTTAAGGTGCATGTGTGGCTTTTTTTTTTTTTTCTTTTTGAAGGCATGACAGGGCATATTTAAACGTTTTCCTTTCTGTGTTTAAGGTCCTGCTGCTTTTTGGCCTGATTTTGAAATGTGCAGTGCTTTTTTTTGTTTGTTTCTTCTTCTTTTCTTTAAATCCAGGAGAGAGTGCCTTACACAGTATAGGAACAGCTTTTAATCAAAACTATATTTATATTCAGACCAGCTAACATCCAGAGTTAACAGTCATTCCCTGTGCTTTGTGTGATTCCTGTGGCACTTGGGGCCAGATAGTTGCTCTGACTTGCCTGTGTTTGAAGACTTGCCTTGAGCGGGTTCACCATGAGGCATTCATTCATACAATGACAGTTGCAGACTGAAATTGGCCAGTGGCCTTTCCATACAATGTTAGCATTGTCCTGTGCATTGTAAATACTACTGATGATTGCATCACGCAAACACAACTTTAGGAAACTCCTCATTTAGTTGCTGCTTTGCGTTCGCCAGGCACAAACGTATTAATGTTACATGAACTGACCTGACAGAAAATCGGTCCCAGCAGACATTGATTTTACTGTGTATCAGCTTCGCTGTGTATCAGCTTCGCTGTACACAGTACTTACTCTGCAAATGTGCAGGAAAATGTGAGGAAAAGTGAGACACATACAGGATAAAGAGGAGGAGAAATACATAGGACAGCTCTTATGTATTTCCAGTATTTGTTTTTTGCTACTTATGTTTTGTGCTAAGAAGAATTACAGATGGGTGACAAATAAAGAAAACCCAACATAAAAGTGTTGTAGTTCCCAGAACAGTTACAATACTCACTGGGGCCAAACGTACAGGTTGACATTCCCTCATTCATTTTTGGTATGAGTAGAGAGTACTAACACATCAGTCCAACATCTGCCACAATTGAGATCTGGTGAATCTGAAGCCCTAGCACTTGATTCACATCATCATGTTTTTTGTAACCTATCACCCTCCTGTTCATCCAGTTTTAAATAAGTCACTAGAGATTTTTGATGTTTGTGTTAAGTCGCGTATTTGTCCATTTCTTTAAGTGTTAAAAGAATCCTGAACGCATCTTGAGATTTTGCTGCCAGATGTGGTGTTTGTTGGTAATTAAAGGTTTTTGAAACTATACTCTGTATTTTTCCTTTTTCCCCACTTCAGATCTGTTATTAACAGTTTGTTGTAAACAACTCTTGGACCTCAGCATCAACAAAAGCACGATCAGAGCACAGCCCTCATCTATAGAACTGGCCACAGAAAGAAAAGTTTGCCTCTTTCAACTTTAACACAGACTTTTATTGTTGGAGGAAAAAAACAAAACAGAAAACACGTCTTTTACAGACCTTCAGTGAATGAATCAGTGCACTTTACTGCAGCAACACTGCACAATACTTGGCAAATGCAGTTTAACTGCAGTAGAAAGGTCTGATTCATCAGCCATTATGTGGCCACAGTAACAAATACACGAGCCCTTCTTCATTAAATGTCTCTTCAACCACAATAATTAAAAGCTATACAAGAAAAATAAGTGGTTTGCTGAAATGGCGCTATTGTCTATGTCATATACTGTTATAGTTGTTTCGTCACTGTTTATCAGTAATAGCAGTAATGTCTTTGCGCCTCCATATTCACACCCCATTGAACATCTAACCCTAGATGGGGAGGGGGGGGGGTGTCTGGACGCTGAAATTTTTTAACAGCTTGACACCAAGCTTGGCACAGCGTGACTCATGTCAAACATGACAGCATAGCGCAACTCTTGACTGCCTTTACTGAGCTGAGTGTATATAGAGAGATCACAGCAGAGGTGAGGCGGTGCCTGCAGCACAATGTTAATGGCTTTTGATTTCTCTATGCCCTCACTTCAGCTGCATTACCAGAAATCAAAACCCCATCCCTCATCAGATTCCTTCTGGACTCAAGAGTGCATTATGTCAGGAAGAAAAGACCATTAAATATCCATTAATCCGGCAGACTGGAAAGTGAAGCAACACATATAGTGCTTGATCACCAGACTTTTAAAGCTTAAAGACAACATTAACCTTTACACTTGATATATTACTGTACATCGAGTGATCAAACATGTCAAAGAGCATTATAGTAAATGTTTTTTTTATTTAACAAATTGATTAATAATAATAAAAAAGTTCTTTGTAATATAAGCATACTGTGGGCTCTTATTTTGCAAATCAAGAGCAAAGTGAGTGGTGTCCTTGTGGATCCCAGTGTAGTTACAGACAAAGTCCTGCCCAAACCTTAACCACATCAAACCTTTAAATAACCCCAAAAATCTGTAATCATAACAGACCTAAGCATAACTATTTTTAATCCTGCCTTGCCTAAAACCAATCTTTGTGGTTTAGCAGGCCAATCACAGTGTTTCTACCCCTAATCCTGGTAGGAGCCATAATTTATCATCAGTAGAGCACATCGAGGGTGTGGCAACAATGAAAACATTATATCCTTTGGTTTGTGACTGACTTTCAATTTGGGGCCGAAAGTAGGTACAGTCAGGCTCGCAGTGAGAAACTGCGCAGTTTGCAAAAATGCTTGCTGGCACAAAGCTCTGCCATTCACCATCATAAAATGACTCTGAATGAGAAGCTCTCACCAAGATCTTGTTTTATTTTTTTTTTTTCTAAACAGCTGCTTGTCTCTACAGTTTGTTCCAAGTACCAGTCTGTACATGTGGACACAATTACTGCAGATTATTTCAAGAGAAGCTGCATCACAGTTCTCAGCAATTTCCTTAAAATGACTCCGCGGTTTGTACGGTCCTTAAAGTCCTTAACCTCTAGCAGATTACGCTAACTAGACTAGACCAGAGGGAAAATAGGGATTTGATGAACGCGGGACGAGACAGTATGAGCAATGAATAGACAAGAAATTCAAAGTATAGACAATGAAATTAGTCTGACACTGCCATCTGTGCTGAGTTTCTAACATCTGTGGTATCTCTGGTTAAAAATCAATAAAAGAATTATAAATAGCATTTGAGAAATTCCCACACTAAAATAAAATTTCCCCACTGGTATCAACGAGGTATAACGCATCACATCTAATCGGGTCAGTTAAGCAACAGTAATACACTAAATAGGATGCCAAGCCTGCTGCTATTGCCTTTTTGTTTGTTTTCCCATTCCCTTAGGAATAAAGCCATATGTTTGTCTTATCCGGTCTACTTCTATTTTTAAAGCTTTGAGTTTTGCAGAGCTGCAACTCTGAAATGTACTGATCTGGAGAAATCAAATCTGTTTTAAAGTATTCATACATCGCAGGAAATGCACTGGAGAAGCCCAAAAATGTGGCCGACTGCTTCCCAAACAACATTACAGAATGTCACCTTATAACAGGTTAAAGGTCATTAAGACTCAGGTTGGATCCTAAATCTTGATTCACATCATCGTCATCCTCATCATCATCATCTTCGTCATCGAGGAGGTCATCACCATGAGCATCATCGTCATCATCCTCCTCCAGATCAGATCCCAGGCCAGCAAAGTGACTGCGTCTGGACTGAACACTCAGGCGTACTCGCGGCTTCTGATGAAGAACTGCTAGACGTGAAGAGAAGAGAAGATAATGTGTGTGTGTGACTCACTGCCTCTGTTTAACTTGGGATTAGGCTGGAAGACATTCAAGTGTTTTACCATAACAACTGTGTACCCGTGTAAGAGTCTACGTGTGTGTGTGGATACAATCTCAAATTAGCCTGGCCTCATGGCCCCAAATCACTCTGGGAAACATTTAGAGCAAAGATTGTAATCTCTTCCGGGAACATCAACCTTCTGTTACACTAACTCTCAGGGCTGAGCAGTGCACACGCTCGCCCTCAAACACAGAGCAGGAACTTTCACAAGAAACAACTGAGTTTGCAGAGACTGCTGAAAAGGAAATGAGAGCTTTGCTGCTTTTTCTGCAGACGGAAGAACACTGCAGGAGAACAGACTTGCTCACAATAGTGCTGTACTCTGAGAGATTATGCTCCTCCGTTTGCTTTTATTTCTAATTCGGCCTTCTTCTTGGAATATATTTAAAGGAAATACATTTATTCACTTTCTCACAGAGTTTGATGAGAAGTCCAATTCAACCCTCACATCTTAAAGATGGAGGACAAATCAGATGGTTAACTTAGCTTAGCACAAAGACTGGAAACTGAGGGAAACCGTTAGCCTGACTCAGTATTAATCTTCTCATCCAAACGCTAGCCAAGAAACAGAAGCATATTTTCCAATATGCCTCACCATTCTGATATCTAATTGCATACTGATATGGTAAACACAGACCAGCTCTCCATGCTGAGTCAGATCTACTGGGATAAATAAGAGCAAAGTCTGAGCCAGATGTGTGGGGGAGGGACGGGACAGAGAACTACACGTCCCATCTTGCTATAACCGTCACCAGCTTGTGCCCACCTTGCGCCTAGAGTAATGTTCTTTCTTGGCTGGAGCACGTGATGCAATTGTCAGAACATGTCTGTGTTGCCATACGCGTAGGTGGACGGGAGGAGAGTGATATAATGTAAGCATGTGGTGTTCATCACTCAGCATGCTGTACTTCAATGCCTGACATAGTGCACTGGGCAGCCGTGCTTTGGTGCCTTTCACATTCATCCTTACCAGGCTCCTTGTCCTCCAGCCATGACAGATCATCAGAGCTGATCTCAGCCAGGCTTGGAGTCGGGCTAAAATCTTCTGAGTCAGAGTCTGGTTCTTCAACTCTGAACCCTCTACTATGGCTGTGAGGAAGTGGTGAAGCCCCTGAATGAAACAGAAAAAACATCATTTAATTGTTTTAAAATACTTTCAGTGTGTGTGTGTGTGTGTGTGTGTGTGTGTGTAAAAGAAGTAAGACCTGCCTGATGTGTGTGCTGACAGTAAAGGTGTTGGCTCATGTTCTCGAAGAATAAGACTCCTGACCTCCTCCTTCAGTTCTGACACAGCTGTCCTGTTGTCAATGCAACATACACTTTGTTAATATTCACAGAAAGATGAGACAAAAAAAACAAAAAAAAAAAAACATGCATGCTTATATGCACACGCTCACACATGTACCTGATCTGGCGAACCTCTTGCTGTGTGTGTGAATACTGAGAGAGCGTCTTGGTCAGATCAGTGCTATGAGTTCTGTAGCTGTCTGTCAGCTCCTCTAGCATCTGAACAAAACAAACAAAGGAAAGGGAAAGATCTGACAGGGTGCAACCCACACAACCATAAGCAAACACAACCTTTGTGATACAATGTGTGTGTACTGTACCTTGCAGCTGCGTTCGTACTGTCTCCTGGTCTCTCTGGCCTCTGCCTGCTGGAAGAACATGTCCTCCTCTTGTCTCCCTGTCAGGAGAAAAAGAAAGAGCTGATGATGTAAGTAACACTGGGCTAGGTTCTGCTTTGAAGGCCAGCATTGGTTTAGGACAAGTTCAGTCCCGCAGAATCAATGCAAAGACATCGTGTGTGTGCACATGGGACTCACGTAGCTGTGTTTTCAGTAGGTCCACCTCTTTCCGCAGGTGTTCCAGCTCTTCTCGGCGAAGCTTCGAGCTGAAACTGGAAAAGGGAAAGAAAAGAGATCAAAAGTTTTTTCTTTCATACCCATCTTCCTGACAATGAAAATGTCAACCAGAAGCCTCTTTTTGAATTCTACATGTGTGTTGCAGCTCCACCTTTCCTCCAGGTTGCCTAGCGACGTAGCTCTGGTGATGTGTCCCCGCAGACTGCTCAGCTCACGTCCAACTTCTCTCTTCCACTGCTCCATCCTTCTCTCAGCTCCTGGACTTTGTTCCTTCCTCAAATCGTCCCTCTCTCTTTCCCTCTCCCTCAGCTCCTCACGCAGCCTGTGGACCTCATCTAGAAAAGACACTAAACTGAGTAAATATATAGTATTTTCTCCTTTAGCAGCCGTGTAGGCAAATTCAAATGATGAATCTCTTATTTTATTCAGTACCTTTGTAACTTAAGTGAATAATATATTTAAACCCAGTTTTTGTGAGAGGATAAAATGACCCAGTATTAACTGAGGTAACTGTCCACTGTGCCGCACGTTACCTTGTAGCATCTGGATGTGACACTGTTGTGACTGTCTCTCTCTTTCCACATCATGGAATTTCTGGGTGAGAGAATCGATCGCCTTGAAAAGACAAAAGAGGGAGAAATGTGGGATTCTGTCAGCGCTGACAACAATGCAATACAAGATGTAAAAACACACCTGCCCTCTGATCTTACACACCTGGAGGGATTCAACAAACAATTACACACCTGGCTCTGTATTTGGAGCTGTGACTGGATAGCAGCTAGGTCTGCCCACTGCACACCAGGTGTGAGTGAGGGGGAAGGCTGTCGGAGCAGGGGGGCTCGAGGGGGAAGAGCAGGAGGGTCCAAATCCGAATCGTGAATCCGTTCCCTCACTGGAAACAAATCTGGAGAGCGAGAGGCGCATGTGGGAGACAAAAGGTTTGAAAGAAAATAAGAAAGGTTCAAATTACCGTCCCTCCTACCGTTTATAACAGGAAGTTACACACACACACACACACACAAACAATTAGGTAATTTCCCCTTCTAGTCACATTCAAAAATCTTGATGAAATCTTGATGTTTCACCCACCTTCTCCTGCTTTGGAGAATTTCCCTGTTGGGGTCAGCCTCTCCTGTGAACACATTCAAAATTCAACTAGGTTTTTCCCAAACTCTCATTACCAGTATACCTCTTTAATAAACGAACCTCAATTACCCTCCTAAAGCTTTGGTGGAGTATTACTGCCATCTATAGATAGCTATAGCTACAGTTAGATCACAGTGAAGGCTCTCCTGTGTGATATGCACTTAGCACACTAGGGGCACACACTCCTGAGCCTCAGTTATTTCTAGAGAGACAAACTAATTAGACAAAATCTGAATCCACTCACCCTCATTTTTGCAACGCTGCCATCTGCAGCGGACAGGATGGAGCTCAGCTGATTGTCCCAGTTCATAGCGGAGGTGATCTAGAGAGAAATGCACCATTCATCTGCATTAGTCGGTTTCATTCTTCATCTTTGCTCTGTCAGTGACACAAACCGGTGTATGATGGTGATACTGTAACTTTAGACGAGCTGGTCGGTGAGATCTCTCACACTTAGTGGGAGGTTAAATTACAACAGGCCTGGATATTTGCTCGTTTGTGTGACGCTTATCAGCCGCTAGCCAGGTAGGTGCAAGCTGTCTGATGATCATAACATAGTGGATCTGCACGGATCTTCCCACGAACAAAGCTGTACGCTGTGCACTCGTACACTAAAGGCACTAGGTTAGCATTGAGGAGCAAAGCAAACGATAAACAGCAGCAGCTGATGTAACATTACCCTGAATCTTGGCTGACATAAACAGAATCACCCCCTGAATTATGATTCAGTTCTGTTTTTGCTAATGCTATACAACATGTACATGAATTAACAACACATAAGCTTTAAACTGGCATTTACGGTTTATCTTTTAACGTACTATTTGTCATTTTAAGCCATAGAAACCTGTGTGCTAGTTGGCTAATCAGGCTACTCACAGGGAAAAAATCGCGATTCCAGTTTTAAATCCAGGAGCCCATAACGGCGACGTGATTGCGTATGACGTAGCTCCACGGGTATTCTGGGTATTAGAGTACAGCGACCCTCGATCCGTTTTTAGTCCACAAAATAACTCTAGTAATCCCTACATAAGTTAGCCGCTACATAAGTTAGCTTGTTTTCTAACTTGGCCTTTCGTCTAGTCAGAAGAATTAATGGCAGAAACAACAAGGGTCTATTCCTAATTTCTGACCTTGGAAAAGTCAAAGAACATCATATCCCACAATGCACAGCGCTGTGTTGACATGCAACTATGGCGGCTCCCTGTGCCAATGTGGAAAGTGTAACAGGACTGCTAAAGGAGCGTTTGTTAAAATGCGGATTTGAAGTCTACCCGCTAAAGGTGCTGTGGCGCTCATTTCTTCTAATGTGTAGCTTTGATAGCACGAAGCTTTTCGCTGTGTTAATGCCGTTCTTTAATGAATATCTTCTCGTTTACTTGGTATCTGGGTCTGAGAAGCTGAAGAAGCCCGTAACATGTGTCAAAGTACCTAATTATCATAAGCCAGCATTTACTTTTTCCTAAATCCATCGTGATTTGATTACTGTATTTATTCAGTTGACCCACAGGTCACTTTTTCTCACTTTTCGTGCCTTGATGATGTTGTTTTTTCTCACTTTCTTCATCTCCTGCCCTCCCGTGGTTACAGATTGGATGGTACAACTCCGTGCTGCCCTCCTCCTTGCACCTGCCTTACCCAGATGACACCCTGGCTGTGGTGGTGCTCAGCACTCCGTGTATGTTTGAACAAGCCTTCCTACCTTTCCTGGAGAAGAAGGGCTGCCAGGGGCTGTCTGATCCCATAGACCAGTGTGTCAGACACCATATCTCCTCTGCTGTCTCAGAGGTGAGACTCACATCCTATTAAGTGTATGATGACGGGACAGAATGACGGAGATAAGTTAAGGGTGGTTTGCTAGAAACAGGGCTGGGTGACATGATTATGTTTAGTTAATTATAGAAATGAAATGTGTTTATAAATAAAATCACGAGGTACTGCAATTCTAGTGAGTGTGTGTATGTTGTGTTAGGGACACATGTACGTCTCCTGATAACAGAAGTATATAACATGTTTCTATTTATGCTTTAATAGGATACAACATATATCAGTAAACGCAAAGTGCATTTTAAAGTATATTCTTTCTTAGAGAGACACAAATAATACTGCAACAATACTGTCAAGTCACATTACACTTCACCTAAGTACTTTTTTTATTTGTTTTTGTCACACTCCTCTAGCAGCAACATCAGCTTCCAATACATTTATTTCATGCTCAACAGAATTTAAGATGAATTTCAAAAAGCAAACTTTCTCGTATCAGTAGTGCTGGCGGTTCATCGGGTTTCTGTTTGAATAATTTCACATTTAGAGAGAATAAAGTGGCCATGCCTTGTTTTTTTTTCAGAGGCCCCAGTTAACCTGGTATTGATACAACATTGTAAACTGCACGGCAGTTGTATGCAAATATTTTCACATTTAGGTTGTGAATCCACTGCAAATATTTAATAATAATATTTCCCTCTCCTCTTCTTGTGCTTGCAGTGTTTCTCAGGACAGAAGGTGGATGTAAGGTACGACTACGAGCTGCTGCCCAGCAGGAAGCCGAAGTTCTTGGCACAGACTGCTGCTCACGTGTCAGGAGCTGCTTACTACTACCAGAAATCATATGTCACTGATCATTCCTGGCCTAAAAATGTAATGCTGTTGTTTTGTCAGGAATCTAAACAGTTTGCTGCTACTTTGCTGTGTTTAGTCTTTTGACTCTCCCTCTGTTTCCCCACAGAAAATATTCGGAGTGTGTGTGCATCCAAACTACGGAGGCTGGTTTGCTATCAGAGCCCTGTTGGTGTTTGAAGACGTTACAGTGGGCTCTGAGATGTTGCAGCCAGCTCCACCTGACTGTGTGCCCACCAGAGAGGGCAGAATACAGCTGCTGGAGGCTTTCAACCTTCACTGGCAGGTACAGCACCTCAGCACTCATTCACCCAAACCAAGCGGGCTTTTTTAGGGAAAAGCATTTGGTAGACAGTGATTGCAGGTTTTTTTCCTCTTTTTCATGAAAAAGTGTATTTCACCAAACTGTTTCAGTTGTTTATAATTACACTTTCTATTTCTCACCCAGCTCAGTACCAGCTTAAGATTTCAGTGGGTTTTCAGAATGTAATTAAATGTCTAATAAACTGAAACTAATCTGAGGTATTTTGCATCATCAGGACTACAGCTACAGAGACATCATCCGCGCCGCTGAGACCTACTCTCAGAAACAGAGGGACTACTTTTCCACCCTTCCTGCCCAGCGGTTTGCTCTGCTCAGGACTTGGGGCTTCTTGCCAAAGGAGGACGATCACTGTGACCCCACCTCAGACAGATCAGGCCAGGTGAACGGCTAAAACAGAAGAACAGCTTCAGTGTGAGAGTACTGTCCGGCCTCACTGAGCACAAAGCTCCACTGCTTGTTGAAGTTAAAGTTTGACTGAGCCCTGATCGACCGGTTGCTCATTGAGACTCAAACCCAATGTTATTTATTGGATGTTGATTTAAGCTCGTACGGTTTGGGTGAAAGCTAATTTATAGAATGTGTGATACATGTTCAATTACTGCTGTAACACTACTAATATCCTGCAGCACATGTTCACACTACATTACACTACATAAAATATTTAGAGTTGCCTACTATTATTAAGCTTCTCACTTTGTGTCATGTTAAACAATCCTGACTATACTCATACATATGGTATAAAATCTGCAATAGGAAGTAATTCAGACATCTTTTTCAAGGCGAATGCAATTCTTGTTTGAGTAGGAAGTTGCCTTACTTACCTCAAGTTATATGTCATATGTCAAAGTCTGTTCTGTGATTATCCAGTGTAAAACCATTACATGTTTTTTCACTGTCATTAAAAAGCAGGATTTTATAATGATAATGTTGACAAATCAATATTGGTCATATCATTCACTGTTTGATATTTATTTCCCAATTTGTGTCAGAAGTCAGTTTATGCTGCTTTAGGTATGTCTGTATAAAATAGTAGTTGTAGTATAGTGCAGTATTAATGTTATCCATCTAACCATCTACAGCTTGTATTAGTTCCTTTGTTATGTCCTTGTCTCCAGTTTACGTGACACGCAGCTCCATGCATTATAGATGTGAGCGTGAGCTGTCTCTGCCCCCCAGCCTGGTGACAGACTGATTGCTTTCAACTGTGACTAACCCTTCTGTCAGCGGGGTCAGCACCTTACGCAGCAGTGTCAGCCAGGATGTGCTCAAGTTTATGTCCTCATGTATTTGTATAAAGACGTGGCTGTGCTTACCAACTCCACCAGGCAGTGAGGGTTTTACGGTGAATGTTTTTTTTTTTTCCCCCTTCTGTGTAAAAGCCACAGGAACAACGCAAGTTGACACCGGTTCTTCCTTCAGTAGAAATGAAGTGCTGCTCACATCCGTGCTCACACCTGTAGATGTCACTGTTCTCCTCCTGATCATGAGGCTCTGTGCTGCTGTCCGTGAAGCATCTGCAAACGTTCAGCGCTTGATAAAGTCAAGTACTGACTCTGCAGATAACCCTCCTCACATTTGAAAGTACACCACTGTAACTGTTAAGTGAATCTTATGTAACTGTTTGATGGTGCAGCGCATTTCCTGCAGACTGTCATTATTTACACAAAATCATTAGAACTCATCTTTCTGAGCTTTATTTCACATTTTCTCTTCCTTGCAACGGCAAACCCCACCCCCATCCCACACCCTTCTCTGTCTCACTGCATCCCCTCCTCACCCTCTTCTCCCTCCCGTGCTATTTTGTCTATCTGTGTACTGAATCAGCATTTCAGAGCAGCATGCCGCAGGCCTGCAGAGAGGCAGACCATGGAGTTAATTATGCTCCCACAGATCCTGAGTCTCTCCCATATCCCCCTCTTCTGTTGCTCTAGCCCACCTCTACACCGCTCACACTCTGCCGGCATGTACATGTTTCAAAGTCAGTTCAAGTCAGGGTCCCAGCGTCTAATGGTC
This sequence comes from Anabas testudineus, assembly GCF_900324465.2. NCBI lineage: Eukaryota > Metazoa > Chordata > Actinopteri > Anabantiformes > Anabantidae > Anabas > Anabas testudineus. The sequence goes on along the minus strand of NC_046613.1, from coordinate 8,098,370 downwards.
ATCACTCATAATCACAACATGCAATTTCTTTAATAAATATTATGCCATGGTTACAAATGATGCACTTTTGAGCCATGGAGCAACAAATCTTGAATTGAGCTACATGCTTGAGGACTAGTTTAACACAGTCATGTATGTGGCACAAGACAGCTTGTTTTTTTTTTCTGTTGCTGTTCCTCTTTGCATTTCTCCCTCACTACTTTCATTCTTCCTTGGTTAGTTGTGAACCTTGGCATTGAAGCCTCTGGGAAGGTGGGGGGATAACTTGCTTTTGAGAAATCTGACAGAGCGTGAAGACAAACCTCTCACGGTTCTCGAGGTTTGCAGGTCTCTGTGCGCTGTAAACTCAAACTGTTAAACAGGAGGACACGAGAAGGCGTCTAGGACGGATGAGTGAATGCTCCCTCTGTTTTTCCCTCTCAGTGTAGTTGTCTCCACAGTGCAGCTTGTGTTTTAGGAGGCAGAGCTGCACTGCCAGCCTTTATGGTTTCTGAGTTTTGCAGGGCTGCAGAGGCAGCTTTAGGCTTTTTATTACCGTAACACTGCTAGAGACCAATAACTAGGCTATTTCAGTACCACGGAAAAATACATTTAAACTCTCGGATGAAGAGAAAACCCTGGGTTGAAGAGTAAGGGATTTTAACTTAATAAAAACTGGGGGTTCCTGGTCATAAAAGGGAGTCAGTTTAAAATCAGTTCATTAGGAAAAGCAGTGTTAAAAATATTTGACAGTAATGACATGTTGATGCACAGTAAGAATTTTCAGTTGCTGAAATTATTTTGAACAGAGAGGGAACATAGAGCAGTGGTGTTTCATGAGTTGTGGATCAGTGAAGCAGTGTTATCCGCCCACAGGCTTTGGTTAACAAGAAGAGAGGGGAAAGGCCAGCAGCACACCAGCAACAGAGGAGGAACTGAGCTCTGAGTTAAGAGAGGAACAGCACAGAGGATTTCTAATTTAATATTTGCATTATTGTTGAGCGTTTGAAAATGGATACTGGAAACACTGAGGTCTTATTACGCAGATATGGAGATTAATGAGAAATAGGGATGAGCTTAGTGACTCAGTTACGACTCTCTTCCTCTCCCTGCTTACTCTCACAAAACACATCCATATTTTCTCTAAACCACGTTGTTTCCAGAGGTTCTCATTTTTTAAAACCGTCTCCTTATCAGTTTCTTGGATTAGCATAATTAAGTAGTCCCGTGCTGTCGAATTCCCCCCACAGCCAATCAGTTGTCAGATCTTCTTGTGGAGGCAAGTGGGCGAGATGAAGGTGTGGTCGGCCAAGGATAGAAGGGCCCGAGGAGAGAGGAGTGTGCAAGTAGATGACTGTCCAACTATCTCATATCAGTCTCAAGCAAGTGATTAAATCCTTCATTTTTACACAATTAGAAATGCTCAAAGTGTGTTTAATGCAGTAGGGTCAGCATTTACTATATTTGGATGGTGACACACTGTTTATCATTTTGGCTCACACCACCGCCATGATGGACTTGATGAAACGATCAGATGTGCTAAAAGTGTCAGAGTGTCGGCTTTAATGTAGATGAATCATGTGCAAACAGCCATTTTTATTCATAGACTCTCGGTTTTAGTGGCACAAAAATATTTGGACAAATCATACATTAAATTGTCAGTTTTACTGCTTGGTTCCAAATTCTGAGCAGTCGGTGACTCTGGAAAATATGAACTTTAGCAGAAGCTGGGCTTCTTCCCTAATCCTCTGCTTGCTCTTTACAGCTTTTGTCTTCATTTCCTGCTTGTTCTTTGGGCGTTTTGCCTTCAGGAAGTGAAACACATGCTCAGTTTGATGTGGCCATTGCACAACATTGAACTGCTTTGTGTCAAACAAAGTCTTACTTTTTGCTCTTTCACTATGCTTTACCATCCAATTAGTTGTGTATTAAGTATTTGGGACCATCATCCCATCATCACTAAAAACAAAAGAACCAGTTTGTAGTCATCAAACAGAAGATTCTCATTCCCATCATCAGTAAGTACTTAATGTGCAGCAGAGCCTTTATGAAGCGGAAAATACTAAGAGCAACCTCTCAGCTATTGTCACGTCCACATGTCCTTACAATTGTACTTGCATACTTTGCAGGTGGCGCGTGCACGTTACACCAGCATCATTCCTGTTTCTCTCAGGAGAACAACATCATAACAACATTCACCTGACACCTCGTCGTCTCTGAAATAAACCCACCATCAAAGAACAGGCAGACAGGAGAGAAGGATTAGCCCAAGCTAAGGTTTCCCTTACATAATCCACCGTTTTAGATTAGCTTCATTCCTCTGAGAATATGATAGTTAGCCCCTGAATCAGACAGAAGAATTGCAGTTTCACATAACTACAGTGTAGCACAGACTTTACTAGTTCATTTCTGACACAGGAGGTTCTCGTTGATATACACAGCTGCATTTGTGTGCACACCTTTGTTTGGGTCAGTTGTGGTTTGCATGAGTTGAACATGAGTAAAAGTCAACGTACGTGACTTTGACTAAAACAGTAGCCACTGTGTTCAAATTCAGAGATTATGGGAAAACTGTAGGCAAAATGTAGTGCAACTAATAAATAAAGTCAAGAAACGGACTCATTATGCCAGTTATACAGCAATCTATAATCAGCCCACGTTAGTCACTGTAAGCCGCTGATCATACCAAACCAAAGAGTCTACTGAAGTAAGAATTACTGTATTTAATTGCATAGAAATTCCACATTTCACATGAAGGAGGAATATTTTTTATATACCAAATTTATAGTCCTGGTTTACAGTCAGTCTGAGGTGACAAGCTGTAATATAATCCTTCTCCAAAAGTTCAAAAATAGTTTTAGGGTATTTCTTCTACTTCTCTTATTTTAAATTTCTTACTGAAAACACCAACTTTGGAATATTTCCTCTTGATGTTATGAAGCCACTTCAGATTAACTTTTGAATTTACGAGCAGTGTGGACTTTGTCGCCTCATCACTCACATTAACATCCCGTTAAGAATAGTTCTTCTTAATGGCAAGTGTGAACTGGATGAAGGATTCAGTCGAGAAAAAAAAAAAAAATCCCTCCTTCCTGCTTCTTACTGAATGAATGTAATTAGCTCCTTTCCTCACGTGCCTGGTGTGCTGCTGTGGTAAAGACTCACATGGCTCTAGCTAATTTATAGCTGTGCATTAAGTATTACATCAGAGCTGCCAGTGAACTCTAAATCACTTACATCAGATTCATTCTTTGCAGGAGCTGTGGCCACAGAACTGTGAGGAACATTTACATCATCCACCTGCTGTATGTGTTTTGTTCTGTTCTTACACCTGTGGATGCTCCTTCAGGGGAAGCTGTGAAAAAGAGTTGGTCCCCTGTGGCTTCTTACCTCCCTCCCTTGCTGTTTACATCCCTCCCGTTCACTTGCCCTCTTCACATGTCTCTTAAGCGCCCCCCCCCCCCCCCCCCCCCCCCAAAGAGGCTGGTTTGGTGTCGTGCTGCTGAGCTAAGGAGTAAAATTATGCTCGTCGTTACTTATGATTCCTCTCTGTGGAGTTTGAGAGTCTCTGTGTGAGTGCATCAGTGCTTCAGCAGCGTTTAGCAGGGTAGATCACTACAGTGTGTTGCGCTCCATACGTGTGTTGTGACCGTCCTCCCACAGTGGACAGCTGTCAAACTGTTTTGTTAGGGGAATATGTCACGTAGAGCATAAAGTAAAGCAGACATGTGAATTCATCTGACTGATAGTAAAGTGTCCATGAGTAAGCGAGCGTAGTAAAATATCCCTTGTAATGGAGACTGTCACAGGTCATACTGTAGTCTCATCCAATCCAAACACTGAAATATTCACAGCCTGATGTGGAAATCCATCTGAGAAAGCAAGCAGAGGCTGCAGGCATTGCTTTCAAACCCTCGAGCTTTCCGAGCACCTGTCGTCCACCATTCAGCATCGCTAAGTGTAATGGGAGAACAGCTGAATTCATTAGGCGTCGATTGACCTGCTATGACGAGCAATTTAGTTTCAAACACAGTTAAGCACCTGCGGGAGAGAGGAAATTAGCATTTCAAATAGGGAGACGATTATAGGCCAGGCCACAGCGTGTGTGTCCTTGTGTGTAGCTACGTACGCAGACGTCTCCTCTCTGCTCATTTACTTGTCTAACACGTTGCCGTAGTTTGTGCCATTTGAAATATTGACACAACATAATGCTCTCCACCCACGCCTCGATGCTCTTTTTATAAATAGAGTGCCGGTGCTGAATGCAGCTAGAAAGCACTTCCCAAGAGCTCTTGTATCTGACATAACACAAAAAAAACCTCTGCCCTACACCTACATTTAGCTGGCAGGCCTAACACAATAGTTAGTATTTAAATTACAGATGGAGTTCCTATGAGAGGTGCAACATTTCAGTTTTAAAGAGACGTGTTCTAGTATAACGCATATAGTACTACACACACACACAGTAACACACACACATCTGTTGATGAGTACAAGACTTAAAAATGAACCAAGATTATTTTGTATGTATGTTCTCATAGCTCAAGACAGGGTTTTAGACTTCTCTCACAGCAGTGCACGTCATTTAAAGGCACTTACATGTAACTTAATTAGTTTTTCTGTGATTTGCTTTGTTAAGCAGGTTTAATAAAGAGTGAGAATGCAGCATTTGAGTGTTTGTGACTAGGATTTACTGCCAACTGCAGTTCACTCCAGCCTTCAAAAGCTCTCTCCTCTGATGGCACCAACTGTGTTAAATCCACCAGCACTTCTGCCTCCAATCATGAGTTATTCATCCATTATTGTTCGCAGCAACGGGAAAGTGCTTATTTCCTTGTTGTAAAAGGCCAACAAGCCACAGAGTGACATAAGATAAATATTTCTTCCCTGATAGCTTCATATCTTTGTAAGAGACCTGAGAAAATAAAATATCTTCTTGGACTGAAGCTTCCCTTGTCTTCACTCACTGTTGAATTTCATGTCAGAGTCCAAAAACTTCTTCACTGCAAATAGTGCAAACAAGACAGAGGGATTTTCATTAACACACACACACACACACACACACACACAGCTCTTCTTCTGTCAGATCGATAGCAAAGCATCTTGGTGAAAATAGGGAGCCTCGTGTGGAGGACAGGAAACAGAATCATATGGCTTCTTCTTCTCTCCCTTTCCTCTCATCTTCTATCCTGCTCACTTATTGATCCAAAAATGTTTTTAGCTGCGGCCTGCAGCATCATATCTGACGCTGCTTTTTACCTCTCTGTCGTTCTTTTTAAAGTTTTCTAAGGAATGGTCATGAAACTGAATAACTAATTTAATTTCATCCCTAATTTAACTGGTTTTGCCCCCTGATGTACTTTACGTAGCTTCTTGGGTTATTTGAACTGTTGTTTTTTTTTTTCAGTTTCTAACGAGCATTGATCAATACTGAAACAACTACTTCTAAAACTCTTTACACCGTCTGCATTACAACCATTCATTTCAGACACATCATACACGTCTCAAAATAAGCTCATTTCCTGTTCAAGTTTGAATGTTTTTTCTGATTTTCAGGTCTTGGTCTTCGTCTCCTTTCTCTTCCTCCTCCCCCTGAAAAAAAGAAAACGGGATCGACCTCATCCTGCGTGGGTGAAAGTGCATGTATCTCCTCTGGGAGACAGCAGTGAGACATTTGAGACAGTTTCTGCTGGTGTTTTACTTTACTTAAGAAGGATCACAAAGATTACTGATATATTGCCTCTTCTCTTTGCTCTTATGTGCACACAGCATGACGTTGTCCACTTCAGCTTCACCTGCTGGTCTGGATTTTCGTCTGAGGGGGTTTCTGCTCAGCTACCATATGCAGTATCTCCAGAGAGGAGTCAGTCTACATCGCTACCTGGAATAGGGTCAAGAGGCCATCCATCACACAAACACAGCTACCATAACCACCCGCACAAACAGCTGAGCCAGCGGTTTCTGAGTAGCGGGCATGAGAGAATCCATCTATTTGTATTTTGACAAAACCGCATGGTAAGCATAAATGCTTTACATTTTTTGAGGTGGAACGGGTGACCCCGTGCTCAGTGTGCCTTTTCTTGCAGTGGGACCTATTTTGATCATGAGACCTTCTGCTGCACACTGAGACTCTGTTCCCCCGGTCCAGGTCATCTCCTTCGTGCTCAAACTCCTCTCTATACTCTGACAAAGGGGCTCATTTATATTTACTGCACACAAGAACTAAAAAGTTGTGTATGTGTCTTCATGTGCAATAGCTGAGGTTTATTAGAACAAATGTGACAGGTCAAAGTACGATGACACGTGCATGTATAAAAATACTGACCTGGAGCAGTTGCCAGGTAACCAGAGACTTTATGAAGCTGCTGCTCCCATGGATGGAGATGGAGACAGATTTCCTTCCCCCAGTTTCCAGCCTTTATGCTAATCTAAGCAACTCATCTGACTGTTGACGTTGTTACTCGAACTAATACTTGGCCAGTAGCCACCACCATAAGTGGCTCCATCACCGTGTCCCAAACTCTAAACTTGGACAAAGCTGCTGCAATGATGACACCAGGAAGTTTCAGATGACAGGTTTCTATCAGTGTGCCAAATAAGATGAGCCTTGTTGGATACGCGTTCTCCTGCAGAGGCACTAATTTTCCCCTCCACTTCTGGGTTTTCTCCTTCATGATGAAATCCTCTACTGCAGCTGCATCCATATCCACGCTCATATGGACACAAAACTCAGACATACATCCCCTCTTCCTCCTTTCTGCCTCACACCCGTACACACACACACACACACACACACACACACACACACACATTTTGGTCAAATAAAACACTTTGTATTCATGGAGAGACCCGTACAGTAATGACTTCACTGAGTTTGTTTGAGTCTCTGTGACTGTCAAAACGGAAAAGAGTTCATGTTGATTCCTGAAGGAGTTCAATTACTCGTCTCAGCTAATGTTTTAATTTGACACCTCAGTAGAGCAGCAGGATGAAAATGATGACACTTGACTAAGAGAAAAGGAGAAGAGAGAGAGGGACGAGGGGGGAGGGAGAGTAAAGACACGATGAGACCTCATTAAAGCTACAATGAAGAAAGTGTGTGTGTGTGTGTGTGTGTGTGTGTGTGTGTGTGTGTGTGTGTGTGTGTTAAACAGAGAGCATGATAAAGTCATTTTTGTGTGTGTGTGTGTGTGTGTGTGTGTGTGAAGCCCCTGGGAGTGTTAAGTAGGGAAACAGAAGAGATTGAGGTGGGGAATTCTCATCAAAAATGTCCAAATCAGGAAAGGTGCCGACAAGAGCCACCCTGCAAGGGGACAGAGGGGGAGCGGAGGCAGCGGAGGGGAGAGTGTGTGGGGAATGGGTGTGGGGGGGTTTCAGCAAGACGGAAGCTGGGTCAGGTGTCTCACATGAGGGTGGCAACAGGAATAAGACGTTACAATACATAAGATAAGATTAGCAGTTTGTTGGAGGAGGAGTGTATTTACGTAGACTTACATCACAGTGTGGGGGCTCCATCTCAGGGGTGAGGTCGTGATGAGAGGGGCGAGGTGCTTGTGATGGGGGACTGACTCCTTGGGGGCAGTCCTGTGGTAATGAGCTCATAGTCTCCGAGGAAGACGAGCTCTATTACAGGAACTCTGAGCTGCTATTCTGAGCTTTAATCTGAGGCACCTTCTCCTGCCGCTCAGCACAGATACCCGCTCTCCATCTGACACCCTCCATCATGAAAAGACAAGTGAACACGGAGATCTTTGGGCTTGGGTTGAAAGCTCAGATCTGGGAAACAGCTGGAAAAATGTTGGTGTTGTGTGTCAGGGTGGAGCTGAGTGTGAAGATCTCAACTCACTGTGACACCGTTCTGTCTGGGCGACGTGTTTTTCTTTGTTTGTTTCCTCCTCTCGCTGCTGTTCTCTCTTCACGTCTGTCTGTGTGTCCAGAGGTCTTTTAAATAACCTCACAGACACTGAGCCAGCCCTGGTTTGTGTACAGGTTCAAAAGTTCAGCCCTGGAGGGAGATTTATCATCAGACTGCAGTTCAGCAAGTCCCCAGATTGAGGTTGGAAAAGGCAAATGTCCATCATTTTGTATTTAACCATGGGACACAAACAGTACTGTTAAAGCCAGAGAAATACTTTAATTTACATTCCAAAATTGGGTATCGGTATATCTTTTCATATTCTGAAGTATTTTATTAACCTTATTTTGTAAGATCTGTGTATCGACATAATGAAAGAACAGCTAACAAATGAATGTCTCCAATACTGAGCTAACAGGAGTTAACAACCCTGGATGTAAGTTTGAGTTATAGCTGCTGTGATTCATAGAAAAACACCCAAGCATTTTGAGTTTTGCCTCCTAATGTCAGATTTAGATACATCTGGACAAGGATTGCACAGTAATCCCAAAAGGTTTAGATCATCTTCATCAAGTGCGTGTTAGACAAACTGTAACTGGAGACTCTGTTCTGTACTAATCTCAGGCAGCCAGCTAACATGACGCCAGAGATACAGTATAATGCAGAATGTTCAGTGAGCAGAAAAGTAGCCCAGAGAAACATCTGAAGGCTTAAAGGAATCAGAGCTGGTTATCATCTCTGTTCATTAGTCCATTACGCTATCACACACAGATCATGGCGCGTGGCTGCATGGGGGCATAGTGTCCGTGCTGCTGCATCACTGCACAAAACCATCACCGCCTGAAGTTTGCCTAACTTTCCACTCCCAGCGCAACTGGAAGGATGTTTGTAGCACTGAATCGTTTGGGAAGAACACAGCACTGTGTAGATGTAGTAGAAAGGGCACTGTACACCATCAGAAACACATCATCCCACAGGTGAAGTAGTAGGAGTAGAGGGCGCATCTTGATTTGGAGCTGCTTTGCTGCCTCTGGGTCTGGACGGCTCAGAGAGGGAAAATGAATTCTTCACCAGTTTCTAAAGTATCCTACGGGATAAAACCAGGGCGCGCTGTGTCAATGGGTACGTTTAACCAAGATCAGATCACATGTTAGGACAAATGAATGCAGCATGAGGGTTAATGATTGCAGGGTTTGTTTATGTTTTCTTGCCAATTTGAGGAGAAAATACAAAATAAAGTCATGATAAGGAGCTACACTAAGAGTGTGCACATGGTTTGTCTTATTTACAACCAGTAAAAGGAGAGGACTGTATGGTAGCTGGGTGAAATGCCTCCTTGTCCTTGTTTATCCGCTTCAGTGTGTGACTGTGACCTGGTGACACACTGAGCTGTCAGGATCGATTGAGGATCCTCGGAGCTGGCAGCAGAGACCAGGCCTGGCATGCTGGCATCAGCGTGCCATGTCTGGTCTACCATCCCACCTTAGAGAGCCTGCAGCCGCAGTGACGCACCACTGAGCAAGTGGAGCTGCAGCATGCACCGCACTCACTTTGCACACTACATGCAGCACTTGCATGCACACACACATTTCACGCCGTTAGCTGGCCTGCCAGCCTGAAGCCTCTCGCCCACAGAATGTGCAGAGCATGGATACGCTCTGCTCTCATGTGTCACTCGTTCTACCTCTGCCTCCCTCTGGTGTGTTTTTTCTCTCTCTCTCTCTCTCTACACTAAGTGCCAAGTGAAGATAGCTCCACTGCAGTATCTGACCCATCCTGGCAGAGGTGAGGTTGGATAATAAAACCGCTGTTCCTGCCAAACAAGACGAGAGGAGATAAAGGAGGGAAGTAAATCAAAGAAGAGCAAAAGACAAGACAAATAGCGGCAGAGTAGAGAAAAAATAAGAGCAAACATGCAAAAGGAGAAGCTCTGAGGCCACGGAGGAGGTGGAAAAATGGAGAATCAGAGAGGCTGAAAGGTAAAGAGAAGAATAAAAGGGAAGAAGAGTAGTTAGGGGTTGACAAGGTTGCAGGTGCAGCACTGTACGCCTCTCCTCTTCTTCCCTATCTCGAACCCTTCTATCCATCCCACCTCCAGCGCCATGCCTTTGGTGCAGAGGCTAAATCAATCACCCCTCTGCCCTCCTTCCCTCCATTAGTTCATCCTCTGTGTTGTGCTTCTGCATGGCTGTAGGACATGGTAACACAGAAAAACACACAGGAAAATAAAGAAAAGAAAGAAACACAGCCGTTGGTTAAACATCAATCTATCGTTTTAATAAAAGTAAAAGATCAAATGTTACTTAATATAAGTTACTGCAGTTGTAAATAGGTGGAACCACTAGTCATACAGGAGTTCTGTGTAGATTCATACAGTGGTGTGTGTGTGTGTGTGTGTGTGTGTGTGTGTTCATTGTTTGTGTGTGTGTGAGAAAGCTGAGACTTCAGTGAGGAGAGCTACTGTCAGTCGGACAACTGATTATAGGTCAGTGATCAACAGACTGTGTGTGTGTGAGTGTGTGTGTGTGTGTGTGTGTGTGTGTGTGTGTGTGTGTGTGTGTGTGTGTGTGTGTGTGTGTGTGTGTGTGTGATCAAGACGTCAAGTATGTTGCTGCTCAGTGTGTTTTTCTGCCTCGGTCTGAACTTTTCAAAGTACAAGAAATAGAACTACAACTAGTTCTGGCTCATTTACAGAATAGTTTAGCTGATAAATATAGTTTACTGTCTTCACTTTAAGCTTTAATCTCTTTATTCTAATGTTCTATGATGGACATCTACTCTGATAATGCTCAGTTTTTCAACTACTGACCTGTTTCTCCTTCCTCAGTGTCCACTTTTTCTAAAAAGACTCTTTTCATGAAGCTCCTTGTTAACACTTTCCTTTTATCCTGCAGCTTGTTTTCGTGACTGTGCTCATTCTAAGCACTCAGCTACAGGAGGTAAAGGGTCTTATGTGTGTCTTATTTTATTTGAATTCAGTTCAGACAGTTTAATCACAGTTTATTTGGAACATTTGCCTCGATTTGTTTTGCTGTAGCCACATTTCCCAAACTTCTACGACAGAGGTAGCAAGTGCAAAGGTCGGCAATCAGCATGGTCACCTACTTATTAGTACAATCACCTCTACCAAGCTCCTCTTAAGGTGCAGGCGAGCAGAGGGAATCCTGCTGACAGCCACACTCTCCTCCACTCCCACACAATGTCATCTATAGAAAGGCTTTCGTGCTGCGTGTACGTGTGTGTATATGTGTGTGTGTGTGTGATCTCTCAAAGTGGGGTCACGCTGAAAGTGATGCACAGACAGCTGTTCATTTTGACTTTTGAATGACTTGAATGTTTGGCACATGTTTCTCAGCTCACGAGACAAATGAGAGAGAGAGAGAGAGAGAGAGAGAGCTGTAATTCTGTCCACTGCACCCCCGCGGATGACGACGGGCACAGAGGATGTAAAGGAGAATCTAAAGATGTGAACTGGTTCAAGAAAGAAAACATCAACAAAGAAGAAAAAAGCATCAACAAAGAAGCAAATGCTCCTCTTTACCCCTGGAAGGCAGCTTTGTGCTGCGTGTTGCATGTGTTTGTGTGCAATGATGGGCTGTATTATTGACTTATTGCATTAGATGGCCTCCGTGCTTTATGCTCACGCTCTAACGTTGCCCTCAGAGAAATAACGGGATCAGACTCAGCACATAACCTCAAGCACACACCCACACACACACGCTCACACGCAGTAATGGTTGTGTGAATGCAAAATAGTTTTGTCTCTAGCATCACTGTTGGGCTTGTGGGGTTTTGTGTTCTCAGTGCTGTACATTTTTTCTGCATGCATGTCAGTCACTTTTTCTGTCTGCGGCTTCATCTGTCTGTCTGCCTGTCTGTCTGTCTGTCTTTAAGAAACCTAAGAAACACAAAGCTGGAAGATGCAGCAAGCAGAGTTTCAAGGGCTGTGTGAAGGATTAGAGTCCGCTCTTTGCCAGTGGTTGAGCAACTGGCAGCACAACTGAAATGATGAGAGGAGGCAGTGGAAAGAAAAAGAAAGTGGAAGCGTGGAGGGCTTTGAGCCAAGCAGGTGAAAGCGTGGGGTGTGAGAGCAGATAAAGAAAGAGAAGAAGATAAAGTTGTCCGGTGAGAGAGGGGAAAGAAAGCACTGATCTACGCCCCTCACCTGTACCTCACTGCCCGCTGCGTGTTTATGTGCACACAAAGTCAAATCTCTGAGCAATGAAGAGCTCGTCATGATGGATTGACCTTCTCCAGCGTATAGGAATCACATTATAGAAGTGGGTGAAGACAGATTCAGAGATAAGTGGGGTTTTGTTGGACTGGGCCACTAACTGGGAGGTAATTACAGAATGTAAACAGATTAAATGGCTGCTGCTGAACCATGTGAATGTGTTTGATACAGGACTCACCATTAGCACGAGCACGTGTGGGAGGGATCTGAGATACCTGAGGTATAAACATTCTTACAATATTTAACTGAATAGTTTTTATTCATTTATGAATCCCTGTTCTGTTACAACACAAGAATTCAAATCACGTTTCCAGTCTTAGAAAACTAGTTTTCATCCATTCTTCATCCTTAAGTTCTTTATTGCTTATGATTCATGACGTACAAAACTAAAGAAATAAATGAAAAAGAAAAGGACAATGGATTTTAGCAGTTACTTCGTGATAAGAAACCCAATGTCAGGCAAACACACACACACACACACACACACACACACACACACACACACACACAGACACATAGATATACATAAAGTAAGGACTGTTTGGTCTCTACAGTGCTACATCTGACTTCGAGGACATCTGCAATCTTCAGCTCTTACACAGAGCCGACACAGCACCTTTGATCTCTGATCAGCAGGCTAATGTCATTAACTCTTCGGCGTAAAAATGTATGAATGTACCAGCCACACACACACACACACACACACACACGTGTGAAGAGATGACAAGAGGAGAGACGTTACAAAGCAGGCTCTCCTTCTTATTCATTACTTGCTTCCACCAGCCACATCCAGAACACCACACTGAGGTCGTCACACACAAAATGTTACAATTTCTTCCACATACAAAAATATCTGCATCTAAAGCAAGATTCATAAAAATTCCCATCTTCTGTAAATGCCCCTTCTTCTCGTCGTTATCAGTGCAAAAAACCTCCACCAAACTTTCTGTGTCGCCCACAGCTCTACGACTGTGGGCGACACACGGCTGACATTCAGGAGCACGAAACGGCTGCTTGTTCCAAACAGGAAGCGTTGTGTTTGAGGACATGTACAGCTGTGAGGTCGCTGCTGTAGGTCAAATGTCTTTTCGTGAATGTGCCGTAACGCAAGAAGCATTTACGCCACCAGTCGTCAGGCGCTTTAAAGCCTGCGTGCCTCTGAGCTCCTCTCTGAACAAATGATCTCATAATGACAGCCTAAGGATTTATCTGATAAGTTACAGGCCCAGGTGTGTGTGTGTGTGCATGTGTGTGTGTGTGTGTGCGCGCTTGCATTATGTGAAAGCTGATGACAGTTTCAGATTGAGAATGGAGAGGAGGATAAGAGGATGTAGCGATGCATGATAAGACGAGACCAAAACAGGAGTGTTAATGTTCTCAGGCCTGCGGGCTCTGACTTTAGCTGTGTCCTTGAGATTTTACTGTGCATGTGGATGCGTCGACATGTGTGTGTGTGTGTACGTGACAGACAAAGAGCGAGCAGCTTCTTGTTCTTGATTAAGGGAGGAGGTGTGTTTCTAAAGATGTGCCTCAGCAGTGTGTGACAGATTTTCAGTGTAACTTACCTCCTATAATATAGACATCACTCTTTTCATGAGCCAGGCTGGAAATAACCATAAACATGCAGATACACACGCACACGTATGCATGAGCACATACACTGCACACACAGACACTCTGCCAAACCCGTCATTCATCTTGAGCATTTGGAGCCATTCAGTCATTCAATGAAGCTGGTAAGCACATCAATCAGGATGAATCTCTGCTTCTGATGGTGACCCCGCTCTTTCTCCTCCCCACCTCTAGCCAGAGTTTGTCATTTATCATCTCTAAGCACCCATCCGTGGTGCGATAGACGGGGGCGGAAGCGGATCTGGATGGAGGAGGATGGGTTTGGAGCGGCCTGGGCTCATGAATCACTCGGCCATGACACTCACAGTGATCTTGTATGATCGCTCTGCCTCACTTAAACACACACACAGTCACGCATACATGAACATGCACACTACACTACTACTGCTACTCCAGGGGCTCCCTTCCACACTGACAGCTGGGCTGTAGAGTGTGGCCTGTATGTGCACTGCTGTAACATGAGGTCAGTTAGGCGAGGCTTCCACATTCACATAGTGCGGAGTCTTCGTCGGCTGTGCTGTACGAGCTATGCTGTCTTCGTGTGCAGCCACCATAAACCTGTCCCACTTCTACAACTACAGCGGGTCGGAGACCGCGTAGACTGAGGAGCCACTGCGGAGTGGCTGTCAGCATGAGAAAGCATGAACACATGGAAACACAAAGATAAGCAGACACACTGTACACTGCACAAGAGACAGGATACGCTCGCACTGTGTCGCTATAGGAGGAGCCCTTCTGCCCGTTTTCACAACCTAAAACCAAACTGAAATTCTTTGTTTAAAATGCGCCCTGTGGAGTTTTCTTGTCATTTCCTACTTGAAGATGATGGTTCTCAGTTCTCGTTCCAGTTTTCAATAATTGGTTGGACAGTTCTTAACCCAGTTGTAGTAGTCTCATCAATCTCAACAACCACAGAAGATGTCTTCAGACATGGTTGTTTTAGAAATAAGAAGCTACTCACTGCATCAGTTCGGGTTAAATAACTTGTTGCCAGCTGAAACATAATCATCCCTGCACTAAATCTCCAATGAGACCCTCTCACCTATTTGCTTAGTTAAATCAAGCTGGTGATTTTGTTTTGGACGGGCAGTGAATATTTACATTCGCTTAACTGTGTTTGTTTCTATGCTTGAGGCCATTTTCAACTACCGAGCTGATTTGCGTGATTAGAGATCCGTCTTCTTTACATTTTATCTGCACATAAAACCACTGCCGTGACGTGCATGTATCAGCAGGTCACAAGATACAAACATAATAGGAACCTACTTACCATTACGCTGCTCCATAGAATTTGCTCGTCAAAAACTCCACAGGGTGATTTTAAACTGCTCACCTGGAGCTCTAAGGTTACATGTGTTGTGATTCGTAGGTTGTTAGCGTTTACATTCACATCTTTTTCTTATGGCAAACCTTCAGAAGGGATTCTAACTATAGGAGACGACAGTGACTGTTCCGTATTTCAAGTGAGCTGCCTTAAGGCATTCAGGAAAATCACATTTTAATACTGATATTTATTAGGTTTCCCTTTTGACTGTAGCAGAGATAAGGCATCACTGTCTTTGTGACCTCCAGTACCTTCTTATGTATTATGTGTGGATGTGTGTGTGTGTGTGTGTGTGTGTGTTCTTATAATCATCATTTACAAAGAGCACTTCACATAGTATGCAGGTACATCAGTAGGTACTCAGAAATCCAGCTGCGTAGAGTAACTGTGACAACTTGTAGTTGGGTGTGTGTGTGTGTGTGTGTGTGTGTGTGTGTGTGTGTGTGTGCGTGTGCGTGTGGGATCTGGGGTGTTATTGCTCTCAATAATCTAAGAGGTCATTCAGTACTCCTAAAGTGAAGGCATAGTCATCCTTATTGCTGTCTGCCTGTCTCTCTTTGTCGCTCACATGCACACGCACACACACTTTCTGTCCAGTATCTAGAAGAACATGTTGCGATTTCTAAATCTGTAACAAACAGAAACAGTCAGATCTCGGTTCCTTGCAGAGTCTTTGGTCTCAGAGTCCTCTCATCTCTCCCAGTTCCTCCTCTCTGTCTTTTCTCTCCTCCTGTTCTCATGTTGTTTCACATCAGTCTGTCACACCTGCATGCCAGGCTTGTTCAAATCCCCGTTCCCCTGGTTCCCTCCTCCTCCTCCTCCTCCCCCTCCAGCCATCCCTCCCCTCTCCTCCTCATCGTCGCTGTCCAGCTCCTCGCTTTTCCTCTTGCTGTAGCGCTCATACAGCACCATGAGTACGCCCATCACCCAGGCCGAAACCGTGCCGGCCGAGAAGATGACGAATCCGATAGCGATGAAGAAGAGGTAGTCCCAGTAGCCCAGGCCTTGGTGGCAGTCCGCCCGCAGCTGCATGCCGACCTCTGCCAGCCGCTGGCCTGCCAGCTCTGGAGGGCTGTGGCAAACTGTCTGACCCTCATCTGAAGGTGAAAGAAAGGAAGAGAGGAGAAACGAGATTAATGAGGAAAGACGTAGTAAAAAATGAGGTGGTGCAGAGAATAATCAGTGTATATAGGTGATGACGAAGGGCAGAGTATCAGGAGAAAGAAGAGGAAAAAAATTAATTACCCTGGAGGGAAAGATGCATGACGAACACAACCCAGGACACACACACACACACACACACACACACACACACACACACACACACACCTACAAAGATAAACATGAACGGCAGTTAATAATGCAGTGATAACCTTTGTGATAACCGATCCTGAGGGACACTATAGAGTTCCCCTGAGTAATGTACAGTAGGTGTGTGGTGTCTAGGTTGTGGGCGCATTATTATGCTACACACACACACGTGTGCACAGAAAGGTGAGTAGACTTAGCTGCGCGCTTCTGATACACCAACCCTCCCATCCCCTCACATCATTAGACACTAACAAATCACTCTGCAGCGGCGGAGAGATAAGGAGATGAGCTTTTTACCCTGACAAAACATCTGCTGCTCATACTGAAGAACACGATAACCGGCTGGGGCCGCTGTCGACCGCACACGGATACAAGCAAAGCAAGCGCTTTGAATTCAGTGACGTGCGTTTATGGCGTTTGATGCTTTGTCATAGAAAGGTGAAAGGTCAGGCTCGGGGTCTTCACTAGAGCTCTCCTTCATGTTTTAATTCTGCCTCGATGCCTTTGCAGCATTAGCTCATACCATGCAGCATGCTCATGTCTGTTAAGGCCTATGAATATAAGTTTAATAGAGGAGAACTGGGGGGGAAGCCTGCTCTGTATGTATCTGCTGGTCTGATCAGAGCAGAATGTGCTGTTTTCTATCACTTCATCTGACTTCATCTCTCGCTAGCAGCGCCGCTAATTCCCATGCTCCTTCACTTCCCTCCCTGCATGCCTAATTGCACTCTCCAAAAAAGAAAAAAGTTTTTTTTTTTTTCAATATGGGAACATCGAGAGAGAGAGAGATTAGAGAGCCAAAAGAGAGATAGACAGGCAGACTGAGACAGCACTTTTTGAGATGGGGATAAAGAGAGAAAGGCGACGGCACAAAACAGAGGAAAGAGAGGGAAAAAAGGCAAACAAATGCACGACGTTTGCTTTCACATGAAGTCAAAGGAAAGAACAAATGAAGTGAATCTGACCTCAGAGGATGAGAGAGAGGCAAAGTGCTGTATCTGGCTGCCGCTCCGTCCTCTGATGGATTATTGCTGTTAACAGTGTTAATTAAACTGCACTCGTCTACCAATAAAGCCAAAGGTCTGAACATGAAAATGAACGATGGGGGAAGGGCGGCGAGAATAATCGGATATGATCTATACGTCTCACTTGCCAGGGCTTTGCAAGAGCAGCAGCACAGTCAGTCAAAGTGAGTTGTGAGAGCAAAGCGTTGGATGTCAGTGCCCAGTTCGGTGGTCTGTGCTGCACATATGAACGGTTAATACTCATCCAACCAGCTGAAAAAGGTTTTCACAGGTCTGCAGAGGAACATGTCCACAGCACAGCTGCAGAGGTTTGATAAGAGTCTTGATCAATACGGACTTAACGATCACCTCACCGGGGGCTCGGTCTCATACTTGAGGAGACAAGCTGTGCTGATGTTACGGGCGTGTCTTCTGGGAGTTCCTAGGTGATGGATTTAGACATGATGGTGTCTGGATTATTGTGTGTATATGTTTCATGTGTGTGAATCCCTGTATAAGCAGAAACAGAAAGTGAGGCCAGTGGTCAGCAGGTTATTGAGATATCAACAACAGATAAACCACTGATATGCAAAGAAACAGTGTCTCAGCCCAGTTTTAACTGTCCCTCAGTAGAAGGACATGTAGAGACTTCCCCAAACTGTCATCTTATATTCCGTCTCCGCTCGCTTCAAGTGAAAAATGGAGCAAAATATGATTCTGTCTTGGGCTGAGGGCGTCTAGGAGTGCACACTGAGCTTCAGGCCTGTAAAGAGAAAATGCCCCGGAAATGTGGGAAAATCGAATTAATCGGAGAAATGAATCATGGAAAAAGTTGGCCACTGCCACTGCAGAGGGCAAATTCACACAGTGCATCATTACAGCGCAGCAGTTACTGCATGCCTCGGAAATTGGACTCAATAAAAGTAACTGCTTAAAATATAAACGCGTGCCACCTTCCTTACTTTCATTTAACTTTTATTTCTCCCTTCTTTCTCCCTTTTTCCTACTGCTACAACCTCCACAGCTGTCCAATCAGAGAACGTGGACATTAGCATGCTTTGTTGGTTCCTATTTTTCATTTATTTATTAAAAGAAAATATTCTGAGCACGTCATAAATCCTTTAAGTTGCTATTTTCCATGTTATATATCTTTGTCATCAGTTTGAGCTGTGTATCCTGACTTGTTGTCCTCTGTCCTCTGATTTACTGTACTTGTCTGTCTTCACTTGTTGAAATCTTGAATTGCCACCTACTTCCTCACTCCTCACTTTTTATTATCCTGTTTTATTTCCCTCTCTGTACAGCCCATCAGCCATCCCTCCGTCAATCTCTGTCGCCATCTGTGACCGTCTGGGCTGGCTAGCTGATCTGCTCAGGCTCGTTACGCTGCCAAGCTTGCCTCCAGCCAGGTGTGAGCATTTTTCCTTGTGTGTGTGTGTGTGTGTGTGTGCAGAGAGGTTGCTGTCTGTTACCTCTTCAAATGTATCATTCATGGCTGGATGCTGGAACAGTGACTGCACAAACACACACAACGGCAAACAGGTCCCTCAGGGTATTAGGGTCTCATCTGTCCTCCTTCCCCTGTCACTGTTTACTGCACCTTGCAACAATTCAGACTCTGTACGCAGCTTCTGTTGACACGTTACCGCTGGTAGGTGTCATTAAAGTTTCAGGCTAACTAAAATTCTAAGATTTTGCTTCTAACCCAGAGATAATTACTTTTTGTCATTGTTGTCCTGCAGATGTCTGAGCGAAAGACAAACTTTAGGTTCACAGCTCATCACGGTCATGTTTCATTGATTTTATTGATCAGCTACGTTAAACCTCATCCATTTCTCAAGCGTGAGCCCTCGCTTTGCTGCTGTGTCACTGGCTGTATTGACAAAATGCATTTATGTTGGACCCAAAACTTCACAGTGCAAATCTATTTGTCTTCAGCCACTGAACACGTGTGGCGACATTTTAGTACAGTCAATCAGAGTTAGGAGAAAATGATTTGAAGTATTACTGGAGATATCAGCATAAGGTGGCAGCCAGGATGATTCACTCTCCGCTCAGTCTCTCTCTGCTGTCTGTTTCTTTGTCACTCAGGGTTTTCTCGCTCATCCCATCACTCAGGCTGGGAGACCACTCAGACATCATTCTGGCACAATGCCCTTGACATTTTAAGTGTTTGTCGCTAAATTTCTTTCACTCGAGCAATAATATATACTTTGGCACCTTTTGTTGAAGACAGGTTAGACCATAATATTCCCATTTTCCAATATTAAAGGTCAGTATTTAAGGAATTAACATTTCCTGCAGTGTATTTAAATGAGATGTAGTGGAGTTTTATGACTGGCTTCAATAAAAACATGAAGCACTTATTCAGAAAACTGATTTTCCATTCTGAAAATCCCTCTTTAAAATATATATTTTAATAGAACAAACGTTTTAATCGATCATTTGGCCAGAACTGGCCAACTTAAGCTCCCTTATTTCAATTTGCCATTTGGCATTTATCCTTTTCATTATGTCATTAGAATGAAAACACTCATAAATTTTAACATCTCAGCACGAACGGGGAACTACACCACAGGACATTTTCAGGTTACAGCGTGTGTGTGTGTGTGTGTGTGTGTGTGTGTGTGTGTAGAACAAACTGAGACAGACTCAGAGAGGCTGGGAGACAGAGAGATAGAGAAGCGTGTGTCCTCTTTGCTCCTGCAGAGTCGCTTGGATGTGCAGTCTAATGGCCGTAGTTTCAGGACCACTGCTGCAGACATGAAGAATTCCCACTTCTTTTTCATGCCTGCTACACTGCAGTTTCCATAAGAGGCTCCAGCTGGGAAACCTTACAGCATAAGTTTGTCCCCTCACTCTGCCTAGTGAGCTAGTCTGATTTTTGGCAACAAACGTGTCCTCTTGGCCTGAACTTGTCCTGGTGCAGCCGGACAATATGTCACTAGCTCTTAGTTCGTCTTCAAACAGCGGACAGGAAGCAGAGCATGGCGGTCACCTGTCAGTTGTTGCTGCTGTGCATGTCATGATGTCACTGTGTTATGGTAATATTATCAGGCTGGTGGTCAGTGGCGACAGTTTGACACTATGCAGGGCATGTCAGCTGGACATACAGCCCTGCAGCTGTGTGACACACACCAGGCCGGGGGCCATAAGGACAAAAATAGTACTGAAGGAAGTGAACAGGAGCAGTCAGAGGAATGTACACGTGTGACACTTTACTCATTTTAAGATGGTTCATAAACTGAACCTCACGCTGCAGTAAACACTTAAACCGCACACACACACAAGCAGATGAAAATGTGAATGGGACCTTTAATGACAATGCATAAGAAAACAATCCTGCAGGCACAAAGTCTGCTGCTTGTGTGTGTGTGTGTGTGTGTGTGTGTGTGTGTGTGTGTGTGTGTGTGTGTGTGTGTGTGTACACATCTGTGCTGTAATAATAAATAGTCCCCTTGCATGAGAGTGCCTGTGAGTGCCTGCTACTGCAACTGGGTGATACAGCCTCCGTGTCAAATTATCAGCTGGATGGTTTCCAAGCTCAGCACTGACACACTGACGGAGAGAGCAGCGCTCATCACCTCCCTGGATGAGGGGCTAGTGCACGGGGAGAGGTGCAATAAAAACATTAGCTGACTTTTGGATGAACTTCACGCTGCCTTCCTCACACTTTGACAATAGTTTTCTTTTATTAAGCTTAACAGATTCACCATGAATGCAAACATGTGTTATCGACCACAATAAAGCAGGGGCAATTAATTATGTTTAATCCTGTGAACTGGAAACAACCATTTAAAGGCATATGTTTTATAATGTCAACATGGCCGTGGACTCATATAGAGATACACACATCCCCTCATACCCTCAGCCATTGAGAATTAACCAAAGCCTACTGGCGAATTAGAACTCCGCACCTTGTTTGTGGATGATCAAGCTTGTCTGCACACTCGGCTGCTGTTGCTCTGTAGTTGGACTTCACCTTTGACCTCCCACTGAAGCAGGCCACTGGAAAGAGTGTCTGAGCTGTTATTTATGATGTCAGCGTCCGAGGTTACATATTGAAACAACGTTTAAACAGTCTGAGGTGGATGAAACTTTCATTTTCGTGGTCCTTCCTATCCCACACTGAAGCTCCAACATCTCACCATTTAGCGAGCTAAACGCATCACGCTGGGGTTGGCGAAGACTCAGAATAGCTGACCTTTTTCTCCATCGCATCCACCAGGGCTGAATAACACACGCCTTCACACTCCTCTCCTCTCAAATACGGCATTAGTCAGATTACCACCATCCTATTTCCATCATTTCTCCATACGATCCCTTCTTCCTCTGGCAGAGGATGAGTGGAAAGCGAGAGTGAAGGTCAGATAGCTGTCTCTCTTCTTGCCTCTATCGCTCGGTCTTATCAGTCTTTCTCTCTTTATCACCTTCCACTTTTCATTCCCACTCTGGCACATTAGCGTTTATTCTCCACTTGGTGCCCCCCCCCACCTCAGCCTTTATCACTCCATTTCCTTCTATGTCCTTCCCACTTCTCTCAGTTTTGCTCTGTCATCTTCACCCCCCCCCCCCCACCCCACCACCCCCCATTTCATTCTCTTGGCTTGCACACAGACACACGCGGAGACTCACACACCTGAGCTGACTCCCCTCCGTGCCTCAGGTGATCACATCACAAACACGCCCACACAAGCATCACATCAATCCTGGTTTCAAGCTCGCGCCGCAAAACGCACATAGACGTAAAAATATATACGGGCTACACAAGTAGGCCAGTTGAATTCGATATGCTGTTCCTCGCCTGATGGGTCTGAGGAGTCATTCCAGTTGATAAATAATGGATTGTCTACCTGTATTAAATTGAATCGATGCCTCCTTGTCATAAGACAAGTTTTAATGGATTTGAGTGACAGATCTGGGGCACAGACGATAGGTAACTCCTCTTTAGTCTGTCTGTTTTTTCTGTTCCCCCTCTGTATCCGAAAACCATCTTCATCTGTTTGCACAATTTTTCAGCCCTCTCATCTTACTGCCCTCTATTCCTTTGTCACGCTATTCCAGCCGCTCCCTCCCCTCCTCTCATCTCTCTAATAATCTAATATTCACTTTCATTAAACACGAATCAAATCCAATTCCTGTAAAAAGCCGACTTCTTTCTTTCATTCTTCCCTTTCTTTTCAACCCTTGGCCTCTGTTCCTCCTTCTGTTTTAATGAATATTTAACTCTTGCCCCGTGCACGGCCCTCTGCCTTGGCGCTTTGCCTCGGCTGTGTGAGCCGTCCAGGGCACAGCCGAGCAGCCAGAAATACTTTCCCCAACTCTGGAGCCATAGTACCAGCATCACTGCCAGCCCGGGACAAGCCACTTACATTCTGTGTATACAGCCGAAGCACTTGTCAAAACTGACCTACAGTCAGCGCAGCAGGTCGTTCTACAAGCTGAAATGACTTTAGGACAAGAGAGGAAATGTCTGCATATTCCCTGGAGCTGAGAGCTGATGGCAGAAAATATGTAGGTGCTCAGATTTAGAGAGTGTTTCGAACACATAGGACAGATATAGAAAAAAACAGCTATTAACATGCAGCATACACGTAAGTCCTGTGTTATTAGTGGTGATTCAAAGTCTTTTTACAACATGACAGGGTTTATTAACAGCTTAGTTAAGAGTTAAGTTAAATAAATAGTGTTGTATTGTCAGTTTATGAAGATTTATTCATCAAACATACAGTACTCACGTCTGATAAACCTTTGTAGGTTGGGGACGTGCACGTCTCTGTCTGCTATAAGCAACATTATTCAAATTCTAAATGAATGTACTGCTAAAACTTTTTGCAGCTCTGGTTTTAGTTTACTTTCCTGTATTACTCAGCTGCTTTACCATCATATACATCCACAAAGGAATAAACAGCCAGCATGTGAATCACACACAATCAATCCCACCGTCAGCACCAGTATCAGCGAGCGCTGAGTGAGTTGAGACTGCATGTGAACTCACATGCAGACATATGTTCACCAGGGCCCGTTCACTTTGTTCAGCTGGTTGCTGCGGCTGTTCAGGAGTGCCGTGTACATGATAATGAGCGCGTGCTGCTGCTTGTTCCTGAGGGATTACAGTCCAAATCCCTCGGGTCACACATAACTTTTAAAGTGCAGTGTGAAGACAAATACTGCTGCGACTTCGTACTTGTTCGCTGGGGTCTAAAAGCAGCTCTGGTGTGTGTTTTGGCTGCACGTCGGCTCAGCAGTGGGTGTGCTGTGTAGTGTCACTTACAATTCAAAATCCCCCTTTTTCTGCAGAACATTTGTCCTCTTTTGTGAGCGCCGTGTACTCGGTGGTGTGAAAAAAAAAAACAGCGTGGAGTGTGCACGGTAAGTATGTTTGAGTGTGTGCCTGCGCCTGTGGGTTCATGTTTGTGCCAATTTTTCGAGTGCACTTCAGTGCGATGTGAAAAGTGAAGGTGGGTAACAACTTTCGGGAGCTGCTGTCTTTAAGTGGCCTTCCTCTCAAGCTCCTCTCGTTCCTGTTTCCCACCGGCCCTGGCCTCGGGCTCTCCCCTAACCTCCAGAACACACTGACTCATACACACTTAAGCACACACAACACATGTACTCGCCGTCCTTCAGGGGACAATATGAGTCCAGCTTTTTTAAGCACCATCATTAACCATCTGGACTGAAGGGCCAAAGCATACAGCGGTGGGAGAGCCAGCTCTACAGCCATGTGCAGCCTGTGTTTGTGTGTCTATGTACATGTGTGTGTGTGTAGGCAGTGGGGGCTAGCCATAAAAAATGGGTACAAAAGGACACAATCACCCTCTCACCATTATCTCTGCCTTCAGGACCCAGACAGACAATGCAGCAAGATTAATGGGACGGGCACTGACAGCTAAGCCCACATGGTTCCAAGAACCAACCCAGTTCACCTGCTCAGGACTAAACTCAATTAACACTTAATAGTGAAGATCATCTGAGCCTGTGCAGCAGCTTGAGGGGCATCATTTAGCAGAGAGGAGCAGGAGCTCTGACTCTCAGGTCAAACCATTAGCTGTGGGCCCCTGAGTGATGTGTATGACAGAGAGAGACACTGTGTCTGAGTCTGCATATGTGTCCACAAAATAAAACGGGAGCATTTGTGGGATAAGTGACCCCTCATCAGGGACTAAAGTGGCCCAGCAGCAGAGGGGACAGTAATAAATGATGAGACCTTGGAGCATCATTCTGTATCAACATACTGTTGCTTCCCTAAATGTTCCTGTGACTACGTGTTGGGATTGAAAACAGTGAGTTGATTCAGAGTCCGGCCACCCTCACCTTGAAACTTGAAGCCCTCTATCTGCACCCACAGGCAGAGGTCCTCCGTGTCACAGTCGCACCTCCAGGGGTTGCTGCTGAGCCCCAGAGACCGCAGGGCAGGAAGGGCGATCAGGCTGCTGATGTTGAGGACCGTGAGGTTGTTTCGGCTCACATCCAGCACCTGCAGAGCCATGTTCTCCGAGAAGGCATCCGGGTGGATCTCCCCGAGACTCGGGTTGTCCGTCAGCCGCAGCATCACCAGAGACGCCAGGGGCCCGAAGGTCCGGTCCTCGATCTGCAGGAGGGTGTTAAACGACAAGTCCAGGTAGGCGAGTTTCCTCAAGTTCCCGAAAGTGGACTCGGAGATCTCGGTCAGAGAGTTATTGCTGCAGTCCAGATAGACCAGATCTGACAGGTAGTTGAGCTGCAGGGCCGGAAGGTCCCCGATGCGGTTGTTGGAGATGATGAGCTGCCGGGTAGCCAGAGGCAGGTCATTGGGGAACTGGGTAAGCTCCTGCCCGGCGCACTGGACCACCAGCTGGTCGTCGCACACGCACCTGTCGGGGCACCCGGCTGTGAGAGCCGGCGAGGGGGCCACCCCCATCACGAAGATAAAGAGGAAGAGGAGCCGGAGGGACTGGGCGCTGGGCTCGGGCAAGAGACGCATGGCGAGGCCGCCCAGAGCGTCATGAACTCGGGCTGAGCTGGATCAGGACTCCCCGGCGCTCCCCGGGCATCCTGCATGGATCTGAGCAGCTGGGAGGAAGGCGAGACGGCTGCTCTGGGAGTCTGGCTGTCGCTGTCTGAAAGCCTGACTGCTGTTTATATCCAGCCTCTGCTCCTCTCTCAGAAAGACTATCGGTCAGTCACTCACACGCACTCTGGCGCGCCACGCACGTCTCCACAAGACATCATTTCAGAAGGTGACCGACGGGCGCTTATCGCTCTTTGGGTGAGAATCGTGCAGCTTACCGGACTTTGTGCCGCCAGAATAAACCACAGCACCACTGAATGTTGTCGATCAGCCGGTCGGTGGCTCATCTTTGTGAATGAGTTGTCGCCAGCAAAGTGTGTTGTTGGTTCAGTTTCCAAACAAACGCCATCCCCCTGCGCAGATTTCCTGAAAGCCCCTCACAGTGGACTCGAAGAAATCTGTGTGCCCTTGGATGCGTTGTCCAACAGAGAGAGAGAGAGAGTGTGTGTGTGTGTGTGTGTGTGTTGTACACCACTGCCCAGCAGCCAAGTAGTTGAGGAGCAGGATGGAAAGTGCGCCCCTGCCTCCACTCCGCTCAGACAGCTCTCTGTAACTGTGGCTCTGTGCTGCGCTGTAGTGATGCTCTCTCTCTCTCTCTCTCTCTCTCTCTCTCTCTCTCTCTCTCTCTCTGCCTCCCTAACCGCGCTCATACTGCAGCTCTGCGTACACAGTAGTAGTAGTGTTTGTGTGTGTGTGTGTGTGTGTGTGTGTGTGTGAGAGAGAGTTGTTAGCGGTGTAATTTGCAGTGGTGGTGACGTCACCAGGTGTTGCCCTCTCATGGCACAGACCGTCTCAAAGAAACTCTCTCTCTTTCTCTCTCTGTGTGTGTGTGTGTGTGTGTGTGTGTGTGTAAACAAGTCAATCATAATCTTGCCTGGTAGCTGGAGCCTCTTAGTCATGCACAGATTTAACCGGCCTTATCTCATGTGGCCCAGTGGCTAATTTCTCTTCATTCTTGTTGACAACATAATACATTCAAATTGGATTGTGTGCTACTCAGTTATTACTTTTTTTGACATATTCAAATTTTGATTTTGTAGTGGCAGCGAAGTCTCACATTCAGCTGTCCACGTCTCTTGTGTGACTGCTGTTTGTTAACTGGCCCCTGTAATGTCTTTAGTCTCATGTGGTTGGACTAAACAAAGGCAGCTGTAGGTAGACTTTGGAATTAAGATGAAGGATAAAGTATTATATCATAGTACTAAGTGGTGTGGAAGTTAGTATGTATTTGTATCAGTGTCAGAAATATGATTAAAATAATTACACATCATTTAAGTCTTTAAGTCATTAGGTCAGTATAGAGGTTAAACAGTTGTTGTGAACGTAACTAACTGGCTCCTGAATGTGAAGGTTCATTCAAGGTTAGATGATTACTGGGGTAGAAAATAACAATGTTCTCATAAGCTTTTAGGAGTTTTCTCTGTTTTTGTCTTTCACTGTGTAATATCTTTAACATTTATTACTTCATGCTGTTTAAAATGCTGTAATTAAATCATCTCTGGAGAGAAAAGAAGTGTTTAATTGAAGTTCTCACTGCTCACTCACAGGCGGACTGTAGGCACATTGTCAGAGAAATGCCTCCCGTGGATGATAAGCTGTAAAATATTAAAGCTCTCTCGCTGGCGTCCTTTCATTTTAGAGCTGCTGTGGTCAGGCAGGGATATCCATCTTCAGCCTGATGTATCGTTATTGGAGAAAAGCTCCACTGAGGACAGAGCAGCCTGGAGGAAAATGAGCCTATTTGATCAGTGTCACTTTCTGTCGGCCTGTCTGCTCCCTCTGTCATGAGTTTGCTATCTAAATGGCCCTGCTGGATCTCGCTTGCTGATAACTGCCTCGGTAAAACCTGGTGATCAGAATCATTAATGCAACTTTCCTCCCTCAGCAGCTCCAGTGGTGTCAGCTTCCAGAGGTGCTCATGTATGTATCCATGTGCACGTTCGTGGGTCTACACAGTCCCACAGCGGGCGCGTCGCCGTTACATGATATGTGGGGGCCTCGCTTTGTGCAGTCATCTGTGCATTACACATTAGTGTGTCATGCTCGACTCCGCGGATGAGCGGGTGAACGTGTGGGTATGACGGCGTGGGTCACGTTGAGCTGTGAAACACCTTTATTTTTTAATGAGAGCGTGTGCAGTGTCAGATCCCCAACCTGAGTGGGAAAGACACCTGTCCCTTCAGAGGTGTCCCTCACCTTTGCTTCACACCATTACTGCACAGTTTATTTCGAGGGATCCCTAAACTAAACAATGACACGTGAACATTATTCATGGCCGTGCAGTAGGTTCAACGTATTGAATCAAACACACCACATGTTTCTTTTGTGCAAGGTTGTACGTGGATAATTTACTTTACATTTTTGAAGAAGCTAGTTAAAGGGTAATTACAAAGATTTGTTTGTACCGTACACATAATTACCCACAGTTTGGTTGGTAGGAAATAAGATCCAGACACACCAAGAACGGCAGGTCAGTAAGGTGAGTAAAAGGTTTTACAACAGGCAATGGTTGCTAATAGTAATAATAATAGTCGATGTCAGGGTGAGTGTCTAATTAACACAGTTAAACAAGATTGTCTTTGCCATAAACGTAGTCTGTGAAGCCAGAACACATTGGGACATAGAGAATTAAGTGTTCAGAATATGGATGGTCAAACAGAAAAACAGGAAAGCAGCTGTAGCCTGCTGGTTAAAGGTTAACCAAGTTTTTTAACCGAGTGCATTTTGAAGAACAGAGCACAGTTATGTTAGTTTTACATCTGTGTGATAGAATGTCAAAGGTCAAACACACTGTACATGACCAGAGCAGCTCACTGTGCTGTCTCGCTCTTGACAGACAGCTCCAGTAACAACACCGGGCCTCCCTCCTTGTTGTGGCTGAGGGCTTGAGGGCTGTCTGTCTGCGGCAGTTTACACGAGCCTCCCGATCACATCGCCTCCCTGCACTGACAGGGGGAGATGACGAGGAGAGAGGTGGAGGTGGTAAAAGGAGCAGGGGAGCAACAGGACGGAGCACATGCTTCTCTGATTCACCCTTTGATGCAAGGCTGACCCCTGCAGGCTCGGAAAGTAAAATGCTGCATGGTTGGCATCAGTTAAAGTGTCACACGCTGCTGTTTATTTCCCACAGTGGATGTGAATCCATAAAGACGAAGGAGAAAATGGTGCTACAGACAGAGAGGATGAAAAACAACAACTCGTCTCTTCTCCTCTGTTTTTGTTTTTTTAATTGATGACATCACTGGTGCTCCTCGTCAGTGTGTCCCAGTCCAACCTCAGTGTCCTGGGCTCAGGGATCGCCTGCCTGCGGCTTCAGTTTCCGTCACTGACGCAGCCTCACGCTCAAACACCAAGTGTCATCTGCCATCAGTTTTCCATCAATAAGGCATGTTCACACGAGAAGAGGAACACACACCTGACAGACGCTGCATCGAAACAACCAATCCCCTCCAAAATCCACCAGCTGACATTTCACTCCGCTGGAACAGGGCGCACAGGACAACACAAATCTGAACGAGCTCTCTTTACCTCTCAAAGCCCTGACATTTAAATTTAACAAGTCTATCGTTTTACCTGTGGTGGCTCCCTTTCTCTCTCCCTCTGTTTTATCCAGTCTGTTTCCAGTAAGTGCTCAAATGATGTTTATATGAGGAAAAATGTTTTTCACTCTGCCGGGGGCCATCTTACCCATCCTCCTGACCCCACACCCTGCAGCACACACAGCCACCTACACTGTGCACTTGGGTTCAATTTATATCCCAACTACAAATTAATATGAGTCACAGCCCACGGCCACTTGAATCAGCGTTGATTAGGAAGGATAAACAAAACCAGGCAGCAACAAGATGGGCAATAACAATGTGCTCGCTGTTTGTGATGAGATGATGTGTGATCTCATGTACCTGGGTGCTGTAATAACTTGGTAATATTTTATCAGTGATCCATTTGTCTTACCATGTCTGGACCACATGTGCACACCGGCTCTGAGACGGCTGGGTCACCAGAGCCACCGTCTGACTGTGTAATTGCATAACCTGTAAAGACCTGCTCAATAATGCATGGTCAGACTAGACACGAGCAGCTTGACGGAAAACCTTACCTCAACAACCGGCTTTGTCTGGCCTGAGACCGGACAGTCCAGAGAGAGGACAGCAGGCTGGAGGACATTGTGTGTGTCGACTCGCATCACTTCATCATATGTGGGTTAGTCATAATTAGAGCTGGCAGAGGTGCTTGCTTAGAAAAAGTACTCCAGTACGAGTTGAAGTAGCAGTTCAAATGCTCGTGTTGAAGTGTACACACTTTAAAAAGTACTCCAACGAGAGAAGATTGTATTTTAAACAGCACTGAATATGAGGCTGTACAAGTCCAGATTCTGTTGGGACCATTTATTTTATTTGGTTAATTCATCATTAGTTGATTAAATTGAAATAAAAAAATAAACTTTATCTGCAAATCTAGAAGCTGAAGCTGTGAAATAAATGTGGAGTTAGTGTAACTGTGGCAAATGTCAGGAAAGGTGACTAAACAGTGTGTGTGTGTGTGTGTGTGTGTGTGTGTGTGTGTGTGTGTGTTAACTGAGGAAGTAAAGACTTTCACAATCATAAACTCTTCCCTCTGAGTCTGGTGTCCAACTCCTTTGGGGCCTGTGATCCTGCTGCAGCCAATCAGCTGTGGTGTGAAGGTCCGGTCCCTCCTCTAACAGGAAGAGAGCAGCAAACTTCCTGACAGCTGCTGCTGCTGCTGCTGCTGCGGACCAGTAGGTACCAGTACACGGCTCCAGCAGCGTCCAGCATGACAGCCGCGCTTCGCAGTGTGACAGGGCCGGGGTGCCCACCGTGGCGGTACCTGGGGATGATTCTGCGGGGGACGCTCAGCCGAGCTCGGCCCTGGATCCTCCGGGACGGAGCTCGACTCCGTGCGCAACACACGCAGGCTGCAGGTCCTGTAGAGGTGGATGTGAAGAGGTTAGGTGGGGAGGACGATGGTAGGGACACACTGAGGTCTAATCGACACACACACACACACACACACACACTGTTTCAGAGACACCACCTGATGCTGCACTGCCTGTTGCTCCTGTAAATGTCAAACGCTGACTGAGGGAGAACAGGTTTTTAATTTGGTTACGTTTGATAAAATCAAACTGTTCTTCTCAACTGATGATGAAATGAAAGTGAGGGAGGAATATGATTACTACAAACAAAATGACTTAATAACTTCTATTATGATTTGGGAACTATATTATTTATCACTGACACACGCGTCAGGACTGTTTCATTTACACAACTCTCAGCTATAAAGATATAGTTATCATAGTAAATACTCTAAAACCCTAAAACCTCTAATAATTTTCAGAAAATGTTTATAAAATAGCTGTCACTGTTTAGAAACCCTCTAATATTACCCATAGACATTTGTTTTTGATTGATATGTAATGTAAATAAACTGATGGTTCGTGCCCTTTATTTGTTTGTCTTTTGAATAATAGATGAACTAACTAGGCCAACATTGTTTCTTTATTAATTCACTATTAAAGCCACAGTATGCAACTTTTCTATTCCCATTTCTATTAGTTTAGGTACATTTAAATATGCAGTTGAATTCATTTGGTCTCTAATACATTTTTCTCCTCCTTCTTTTTCTCTTATCTCATTTTTCTGACAGCAATATGTTTCCATAGAGATGTGACTATAGAGGTCATGATAAACCCACAGTTCAAATAAAACCTGTTTGTTTTTGGCTTCTCGTTTTCCTGTTGCTGTTTCTCAGGGATAGTGGAGGTGTTGATGTGCCGACACAAGGCAAGAAACTCTCTGGGCCATGTGTTTGTGTCTCAGGTGAGCAGACCACGACATCTCCCACACACACACACACACACACACACACACACACACACACACACACACACACTGCTCCGACTGAGACACAGTGTCCTGTGCGTGCGCAGATGAGGGAGCTTGTGTCCAGTCTGTCCAGTGACTCAGCAGTGCGGGTGGTCGTCTTCAGGAGCTCAGTGCCAGGGGTTTTCTGTGCAGGTAAACGTTCCCTAAAACATCTGAAACCAGCCATGTGTCTGGATTTCCATGTGATGTGTAAAGAGAGTACATTTTGATGTGTATATACAGGTGCTGACCTCAAAGAGCGAAGTCTAATGAACAACGCCGAGTCTGATCTGTTTGTTCACGGCCTGCGATCACTCATGACTCAGATAGGTAAAAAGAGTAATTGTAATATTCAGCTGTTATCTGGAAGTTGAATCAAGGCAAATAGACTGGACTGAGAATCTTCACCGACACATTCAGCTGTGACCTTTGAACGTCCTATTTGAACTTTCCACTCTGTTTTTAATGCTCTGGCAGCATCAGTGCCTGTGCCCACCATTGCAGCAGTTGACGGCGTTGCCTTGGGAGGCGGACTGGAGCTAGCTTTGGCCTGTGACCTCCGCACTGCTGGTGAGTGACCTCTAACCCTTCGTCTGTCAGCCCTGACGCGAACGAGTGCATCTTTCTTGAATGCATCTCATTTCTACCTTCAGGTGATGGAAATGGGAAATGAAAGGAGGTATCCTGTTCTCTTCACAGCTGTCACCGGCCCAGTCACATTAGATCAGTGGTTGAGTCTAAACAGGACAGTAGCATGCACTCAGGGGGCCATGTCGCTAGACTGACAACTTCCCTGTCTCATTGGTGGAGATCAGTGCAGTGGTCCTCAAGATGAGAAGTTAACAAATTCAAATGAAACAATCGGAGTGAGAAAGTCTGTTCTCTTCTATGAAAGCAGGATTTCAGATATGTCTGTGTTTCATGCAGCATTTATGATCTGTTGATGGGCTGAGGGACAAAAGATACGAAGCCAGACACATCTAGCTGACTATTCATGTATCTGAATCTACATGCGATGCGTCATATTAGGCATGGCAGCTCTGTCACTGGTCGAGCGCTGATGAGTTACGTGAGCAGGTGTTTGTGTCCGTTGCTATGACAGATCATCAGTCAGACTTTACTCCCTTCACAGCTTAATGGCAGTCTGCAGCTCAGACCTTCAACTGTCCTCTGTGTGTGTGTGTGTTTCAGCACATTCAGCACAGATGGGTCTGATTGAGACGACACGGGGGCTGCTCCCAGGAGCAGGTAAGACGAACGGAGGTCACAAAAATCACCTTGCACTGTCTGCACAGAGAGACTAAGCAGCTGTGAGAAGTTGACCTTGATGCGTCTTCTCCTGCAGGGGGCAGTCAGCGGCTACCGAGGATGATCGGCATGACTCTGGCGAAAGAACTCATCTTCACAGGTGGCGATACAGAATCGCTGACATGTTGCTATGGGCACAGGATGCTTATCATTTGGCAAGTCTCATGCCTCACTCCCTCTCTGTCTGGTATCAGGTAAGCGCGTGGGAGGGCACACAGCGCTGGAGATGGGGCTTGTAAACAGAGCTGTGGAGCAGAATCAGACAGGAGACGCTGCCTACAGAGAGGCACTCAGTCTGGCCAGAGAGATACTGCCCCAGGTTGGAATACAAACACACTTTTCTCTCCTCTCTTCTATGGCTCAGATTCTCACGCATCTCTCCTCTCCATCCTCCAGGCAAGATCCCGCTCTCTTACCTCCTCCTTTTCTCCTTCCGCTTGTCTCAGCAGCCCAGCCTCCTCTGCGTCTTTTGATTCTGTCTTGGTGTTTGCTACCCACCTTCTCCTCTCTCCCTCACCTCCTCTCTTTCCTTCCTCCAGGCCTCTGTCGTTCCATATTTCTTTCAGTCCAGTTCAGATGCCCGGAGGGGCCAAGGCCAAGATGGCAGTCAAGTGGAGAAATTGACCACAAATAGCACCACACCAGACAGTTTGTGTTGGTGTGGACTGGAGTGACTGACAAGAGTTGAATGAAACATGAGGAATTACTGTACAAAGCATTAGTTTGTTTTAGCATTTCTTCTTCCTACTAGTAAATGATAACTAACATTAGCTTGTAAAAATGCAAATCTGCTGAAACGTAATTCATGCAAATGTTTCACATGCACTGAGAGTAGATAAAGAGTTGGTGTCGTAGAGTGAGTAGGGGCTCATGTCGTCAGCACATCACTTGTGTTCAGCGGCCACTTGTTTGTGTTTGTTCATATCATTTATTTGTGTTACACACTTATGGGTGACGTGTCATTTTTGTTTGTCCCAGGCTCCGATCGCTGTGCGAATGGCAAAAGAGGCAATGAACAGAGGTGCTGAGGTATGAATCGATTCAAAAATAATAGGCTGTCTTATTTTTTATAATGAGTTACTGTAGTGACAGAAATTAAATGTTCTCTTCCAGGTTGACATCCATTCAGCAATGGCTATAGAAAGGATGTGTTATGCCCGGGTAAGACTTCTAGTGTTTATTTAAGTCAGGTGTCTTCGTGGGGCATTATGTATTGAGGCTGTCCTTGCTCTCATGATATGACCTGAATACAAACTTCAATTCAAATTCAAAAACGACCAAAGACATTTCTATGTGTTGTTACCCATTACAATGCATATTATTAGTGCAGAGAATTCCAGTTGTGTTCAACTCTGGTGTATTCTCAGGTCATCCCCACACGAGACAGACAGGAGGGTATGGCAGCCTTCATGGAGAAGAGACCCCCGCGATACACTGGAGAATAAACTCTACTGACTTACTCTCATACAGATGTATCTTCACAGATGCACACTGCTTACATTAACCTAAAGTCTGACACATCATTAACAATACTTCACTTAAAATCAACATGAGTATGAAGTTTGCTCACTGACTGATTTTGAATTTAATAAAAGCTCATAAAGACACATGTGCATAGTTTACTGGTAATTTAACCGTCATCTCTGGCAGGGAGTGAATGAAAAGGCAAATCGTGGGCCATGTCCAGTTTATGGGAATGTACATTCTTTATTTCCAAACTTGACAAATGTGACTCTGAGCAGCAACATGGCACAGGCATAGCAGACATACAGTATCTTGACTTTTTGTCTCTTCCATCTGAATTTGATTCTAAAAAAACAAACTGGCCTTCATCCAGGGCGATGTTCAGGGGTTCAACTAAAAGATCCAGAAGTTCATGAGCAGCAGAGAAGATGAACGTTCAGAGTCCTCTGCCACCCTTTGCCCTTGTTAAAATTGATGACATCAGCCTGGGACACATGCAGATTTAGCAAATTCATACTTCTACTCGCAGAAAACAATAATGCCATAACCCACTGTAGGTAGATGGGGATATATAGGTATGTTTTGCTGACAGCTGTTTTTGAGTACCATTTTAAATATATCTATTTCTATTAACAGACAAGTTATCTGTACAAGTGGCCTATCACTGTTAAGCCTTAAGTTGAAGCCCAACCATCTTTACACATCAAAGATTTGACAGCAGTTTGTAAAATCAACAGGTCCAATTGCATAGAAGATGTAACAGAGGCCTTAGTAAGAGGTGAGCAGGGAGAATGTGTGTGGCAACGTTGGCTGTTACAGAACCTGGCAGCTTCTTGAAATGACATCCTGGAGGATACTGTACTAACGTCGCATGGTCAACCATTTTAGAAGACACAGATCCTGAATATTTCTAACATGGTAAATGTTGTTTCTTCTCATTTACCTGTCCTGTGTACTAATACTTAATCGGAGAAACTGAAAAAGCAAAACAATGGCACATACAGTAGAATCATTTCCATGCATTCTGTCATTTTCTACTATGTACATACACTTTTTAAGATGCACCGACTTGTACAGACGTACAGACACACATGCTCACACTATATTGCCGTCATTGAGACGCATTGGCAAACAGCAAACAAACCAGTGTGTGTGTGTGTGTGTGTGTGTGTGTGTGTGTGTATATATATCTATATATATATATGCACAACTTTTCTCTAAGAGAAATCAGCTGTGTTTTTATTTAATACACATCCAACATGACCATAATTGTTATTGCCATTTGTGTGCACAAGGGATATCTTACTAAGCCGGATGTTGGTGAGTGCCTTATTCTTCAAATGACCATGACTTTGGATTTTCTGATTTAGAGCTCATCTCGTTTTTGCCACAGGCACGACTGATTTCGAGCTGCCAAACATTTAGATAAGAAAAAGTACCGGAGAGTCTTAGAGAGATGTAACGTCTACATAATTGGAGCATTTGAACCCACTGAACACACCCTCGGCAAGTGTCCTGTCACATCAAATCAAAGGCAATAGCTGATAAAAGACTAAATGAAGAGGAGAGCAACAATAGTACTGCGGACCCAGAGGCGTGTGTCTCAGTGACCAGAATACTGCTACAAATAAACAAGCAGGCATTCCAGAAATGAACAGTACAAGCATTCAGACAAACCCCAGCATGCTTGTGCTCACAACAGCTTCATGCGTATTTTTAATGAGCCAATCAACCAATTTGGACAGCCAGAGCCCTCGATAGCATATGTGGGTCAGAGGCTGTCGACCCTTAGCAGAGCCTTAGCAGAGCCTTTAAGAGGTTCAATGCCAAAAATGAGGTTTGTATGTGTGTGCCGACATATTTTTGGTACAAAAATCCTTATGATTCTGAAGTCAGACTAACAAGAGCAAGCACAGACACAAACCTCGTGTTGACATTCGACCAACAGTTCATCATAGTTTTTTTGTTTTTCATCAATACATAATATTAGCACACGCAGAAATATTCTTGTTTTGAAACAAACACAATAGAAAATAAATAATGTTAGTGTTTGTGCAAAGAATTGCGTAGTCTCTGTCCTTTAAGGTATACTTTCAAGGGATTCCTCATAAA
Organism: Anabas testudineus; assembly: GCF_900324465.2. Classification (NCBI taxonomy): domain Eukaryota; kingdom Metazoa; phylum Chordata; class Actinopteri; order Anabantiformes; family Anabantidae; genus Anabas; species Anabas testudineus. Next base: position 8,062,212 of record NC_046613.1, on the reverse strand, counting down.
GTGTATTTGTGCGCGTAGTATGTATACACACACACCCTCAGACTAAATCCCCTCCGTCGTGGGGCGCTGCTTAATGTCCTCCTCGCGATCAGGAAGCCGTAACTTCTGAAGGAGAAAACATACGAGAGTGGAAAATCTCAACAGTGAGAGACTGAGATACGGATAACAAGTCACGTGTGCGTCCTTACCTCTGTGAGGTCACTGGGGCGGTGGGCGGTGGCTTGTGTGTGTGTGTGCAGCCTGGCCGGTGCGCGCTCGGTGGCGTTGCAGGCTCTCCAGAATGCTCTCAGCCAACAGTTTGACGTCTCTGTGGGTCTGTGGGTGTGTATGAACGTGCTCCAGCTGCTGCAGGCCGCCCTCCTCCAACAACATGCTGCAGTAGCGAGCGGCTGCAGACACACGGTAAAACATATTAAACCTGAGTGGTTTGGCTAGGTGAGTCAGCGACGGGGAGTAACATGACATGGCTGTGTCTCACCGTTTTTGCTGCAGACATGCTGCATGGCCCATGCTGCCCACAGCTGGACACCGGGTGTGTGAAAGCACTCGAGTAGGGGGAAAAAGGGGTTAAATGACCTACAGGGAGAGAGAATATGATAACTATGTTGTGTATATTATGCTAATGTTTTGACAGTTTGACAAACTTAACAACAAATCACACATTGTGTAGCTCTGTATGAACATTTATAAGGTGACTACTTAAATTGGATGATCAATCTGTCAAGGTTAAATCTAACCTATAAGATAAAGGTTTCTTAAAGCAAAACGTTCAGATGAACCCTGAACAATTTGCCTACCTTCCAGATATAGATTTGTATTAAATTCCAAATATCTATTAGCTACATTGTTTAGTTGCTTTACTGTTAGTGTAAAGAAGCTTCATCTCACCTGTAAGCCACCATCTCACACTCTGGCGGGGGCCACTTCATAATGACAGCATGCTAGAGAGATGCACAAATGTATGAAACCTTTCAAAATACATGCATCCAGTATTAATGTTTATGAGTTGTTATGGATAGCTTTGCTCATTCCTACCAGTTGCTCCAGTAGTGAGGATCGAAGATCAGGGCTGAGAGTCCAGGCCTCCTCTCCTCGTGATGTTAGATGTGCGAGGATGCCTGCAGCAAAGTAGCTGACCTCCACCTCTGGGCTGTGCAGCAGATGGCTGATGTGGTCCAGGAACCCCTGCACCATCAGCTCTCCATGCAGCTCCCCTACCTCTGCTATGTTGTTCTACACAACAAAAGGTGAAAAGGGAATGCTCATGGCTTAAAATAATACATTTATTCAACATGTAGTTTTTCTAAAAGGCAATAACAAAGTGGTAAACTTACCAACAGACCGAGAACCTTCTGCTGAATAGAAGACTCATTCGGGAAAGACTGCAGAGGGAAATAGTGGGGGAGGGAGATGTATAGATACAGTTAGTCAGCCTGGCCCCACAGGCATACAGAGTGTAACAGTGTGATCATCAAATGAGCAAATGGATGGCGACATTTCTGGAGCACCTCTAGAACTTTAATGAACAGGTCCAGCCCCTGGTTCTCAATAAAATGGCGGCAAGTTGTTGGTGATTCATCAGTGAGGTTCCAGAGTGCACTCAGTGTGAATTTGAGGGTGGCATCCACCACGCCCTGAGTTGCCTTCTGACGCACAATGTGGAGCAGTTGCTGCACAGTGGATAGAGCACATTTATACATTTACTATATTTATATAATTTAGTAAAGGCAGAAGAAGAGAATGCAGCGGAGATGAGAGTCTTACTTTTACTATGAATAGCTCTGCTCCCAGCTGGGCTGTCTGCTCTGTGGACAACTGAAAAAAGCAAACACTTAAAAGTTTACCAAAAACCCCTAGATGCATGAGTAACTGGTGGGTTAATAATTGTAACCAATACATACCTTAGCAGCCAGTATAGAAATGATAGCCACAGCCATCCTCTGCATGTTCTGGTCTTCATGATTGCAGAGCCACTGCATCACTAATTTGGCAGCTTCAAACCTTATAAACACCAAAAAAGGGAGTAAAACATGTTAAAGACTCTTGGAAATATTCCTTTCACAGTATTAGATTAGTTATTTAGATGAATAGCATTTAACCATTTGAAAAGCTACGACGTGTATTAGTCGTAATTATTAGTGTAGTAATTATTTTAAAATACTGCAGTGAAGTGAGTATTTCTTACCTGTTGAATGGAACCTCCTGTAAAATACGATCGCTGCACAGGGACAGCAGGCAGTTCTTCTGCAGCTGTAGACACAAGAAATGGTTTGAGCAATATTTTCTCATGCATGTCACACTTTCTGTAAGTAATATTGTTAACGTTAGCATTAAGTTCACTGTTCTACTTGTGCCCCTTTTATTTTCACTCACACTGCCTTAACAACATATTTAAAAAGTGTTGTATTCTGCATTTGAATTCTGTCGCTTTCAACTGATCCAAAATGCACGTGATCCCAGATCTCTGCATTTGGTTCCTTCAAAGGTCACACTGAATTTTATGTGGAAAAGCTGGGAATTCCATTATTTTTGGGCCCTTTATTTTACAGTAAGGGAAACAAAAAAGGGAAGCTGTTGATTCATGGTTGTGGGAAGTTTCTCTCCACATCAGAATGTTCAGGTTTTCACAACGCTAACAGATTGCACAAATTTACTGTATTTATTTCATCATATTTAGCTGCTTCATGGAAAATCACTGTTATGATGCAGTGGCAACGCTACCTGCTGGTGGTTGGGGAACGTCCGCATAGCCTCCAGTAAAAGCTGAGTGACTGTGCTCAACAATCGGACGGGCATCCCTGCTGCCAGGTCCTGCTTCGTCAGGTTAAACACACAGGCGCTGGCTGCCAGCTGGACATTCAGGGTGGCAGGATGATTCTTCATACCCAAAACTACCAGCTAGATTCAAAACCCAGAGAGAACAGGGAAGTAATATTACGTTAAATGAGATCACGAGGAACTTAAAATGTGCAGATTTGGAGCGAGGGAGCTTTGACATATTGTTCTGCAACAGCTGTCTAGGAGAATGAATAAATATAGTATGTGATTCAAATGTGACATAAATTTTGCTTAAACACAATAATAGATTCATTAAAATCTACACTGTTTCCTTACAGATATGGAAAAGTATCACAATGGGGGTTTACCTTAAGAATGTCAGGTCGTGGTTTCTCCATGACATGGGTCAGACTGAACAGATGAAACAGAGCTTCTCTCACAAAACCTTCTCTTTCACTGTATCGACGCAGCGCCTCACAGATCTGGGTCTCGTTGGCTTCTCCTGTTACCTGTTCGCACATACAAAGAGTTTGACAAGAGTTAGACAAACCTTTATATTTCAACACAGGTATTAATGCTAAGCTATTCCTCTACAACAACCTTTAGATTTCCCTCTCCAGAAAGGAAGTCAGAAAAACCAGCATCTGTGGCAAGAAGTCCAAAAAAGGTCATTCCTGGTCTCTCTTCGACAAAAGCCTTAACAGCTGCGTCCGTAACCTGCAACGTTAATACACGCAACAAGTTGTTAATATTTTACTGACATGTTGTTGAAATGTTACTGTTAGTATTTATGAACTGTGACACAGCTGCATCTGTCGGTTCATTGCTCCATATCCAGCTTTGATACTTGATATTGAAATGCATTACATGCATACATTGATTTGAGTAGTTTCTTGTTTTTAAATAAACAAATACAAACACACACACACCTGTTTTCTCCCTGAAACATCCAGTGAAACAAGAGCAGGTAGAATCCCTGGCTGTCCAAGCAACTGACGAGCCACATCGGAGGTAAACTGCTTATCATCACTGATGTCCAGGTGCTGTGAGTTTTACACACCACAACAGAAAAGAAACACATACAAGTGTGGCCTGTGAAAGTATCCTCAAAGCTTGTTTGTCAACAAATGTATCCACACACAGCCAAACTCAGCTTCATCCGTCCACTAACCTGCAAAACATCCAACTGGCCTATGACTCCGAGCAGCTGAGCAGTGCTCATTTCCAGCCTCTTCATCTGGTGTAGTGTTAGTGAGCGCAGCCGTTCCTTCAGGCCCAGCAGTGGACTTAGGTTGGTGACTGATGTGTTGGAGAGATCAAGGCTCTCCAGCCGTGGCAGGGAGCACAAATCAACTAGTCCAGAGTCGTAGAAGTCTACGTTGGCTAGGGAGAGGGAGCGGAGGCCCTGAAGAGAGCTGAAGCGATACCGGATCGGTTCCTCCAGAGAGGACATGGTGAGACCTGTCAATACCAGTCGCTGGAGGGACTCCTCCAAGATGTTGAAGAAAAAAACAGCATGCAATCATTTTTCAATTCTTTCCATATTTAATAATGTTGTAATGGTTAACTTCTACAATTTTCTCAGTTTACCTGACAATATTTATTGGTGGCCAGTCCCTGCAGAATATCAGGAATAGTGAGGTCTGCGTTGACCCTGGCAGCATCCAGCTCCAACAGTCTGTGAGGACAGAGGGCTTTCTGGAAGGCCTCTGCAGAGATACGCGCTGTACGGATGCAGGCTCGTCTCAGCCGCAGGTATTCACAGTTCCGAAATACACCCACAGTGCTGTCATTTAATAGACCTGTAGTGAAATTAACTTGTGTTAAGTATAATCTTTGGGGTCATGAAGGTTTGCACAATGCTGATTTTGTTATCTGCAGCCAGGCTTTGCTTAAGGTGACTGCATACTGTTGCATAGTGGTTATGTGTGCTTAGATATGAAAAACAATTTCTTCTGTAGTGTGTTCTAAGGTGCAGGTTTACCTTCAGTAGCCATCTTGGCCAACAGCTGGTCTGCCAGCTCTTGTGGGAAGAGCACCACTTCTCTGAAGCGCAGGGAGCCATCGGGCCGCTTCACACAAAAACACTCGAGGTTTTGGCTCACATAGGTCAGGCACAGGTCGGTCAGAGCCGCCGGAGACGACTCGTCCTGGAAAGCAAACAGGGCGTTTGCTTATGTGAACGCACTTAATGTCATTCGCTTTATGGTTTGTTTCTAATAATAATAATAATAATAATAATAATAATAATAATAATAATAATAATAATAATAATAATAATAATAATAATAATAAGCCACACAAATCACCTGAAGGCAAACTTACCGTGTTTAGGAAACTACAGGCCATGGCTTATAAAAAATAGTTCGAGCTTATGCAACCCAGACTGGTGTGTTTCTCTCTGTTATTTAGTTTGCTAGCCGTCGAGCGGCTCAGTTGTGAGTCGTCTGCGTTTTCTGACGTTATGCTAATGTGCTGTACAGTAACAAGGGACCGATCAACGCTAGCGCTGGACCAGCTAGCTAGCTGACTTGTCGCCTACGTTGTGGAAAATCGCTCTCTGTGCGAAAATGTTGACAGTTGTCTGCTGTGGCGGAATGCATGGTTAAAATATATCGACTAATTACTGGAGCAGCCTAAGCTCTGACTTAAGGAACCAGTCGGAGAAAATAGTTTCCACAGCGAGCAGGTAGGTCTATTTCTGACCAGACAGACAGTAAACAAAGGTCACAACACCGGAAGTACATGAGGAGAGGGCTGGACTACGGAAGCCCGAAAGCAGGAAGACTCACATGGACACACGCTCCGACACAAGTTCTTGTGTTTTTTAGTAGAAACCTTGTTCAGGTCTTATTATTATACGCTTTAATAACATATTCATGCTTCAGTTTAGGGTAATACCCTCTATTGGAATTGAATAATTAAGTGGACGCTTTTTTTTACCATTGCTCAGCTAAGCATCCACCAAGGTCATAAGTGGATGTAGTGGCAGATAAGTCTTCAACACATGTGGTTGTTGTAACGTTAAGGTTAAAGCGCAGAAGTACAAAGTGAAATATGGCTGGACTTATAAACTTTGAAGATGAGAAAGAAGTGAAGCAGTATTTGGACAATTTGGGAATAGAGTACAGCTTCCAGTGCTACAAAGAGAAGGATCCTGAAGGTAATGTACCTGCGCTTTTCAGTCGTGCTGAATTACTGCAGATTACTGCAAGTAAACAATCTGTGTTAGACTCAGTAAGGAGGCTGCAAATTCTCAGTGTACTCAAATGGTCTTATTTTCGTAGTATAAGGTACATCATCAAATGATAATTGAAATAACAATAAAATACTTGTTAGGAATTCTAAAATGCTTTAAAATGTAAGTGTGAAAAGGGAAAAACATGATTAAATACAACTTGGTTTCATTTCAGCCCAGCTTAGTAAATTTAAACATTGAAGAAATATACTATATGAAGAAAAATACTAATACTAATATAGTTACTTTTTTCACTTAGGTGGACACCAGCTGCTAACTCAATGGTAGATATGTGTTTGTTATGCTTTTATCATTGAAATCTGTGTCACGTGTCTTTGTCAGGGTGTCAAAGACTTGCAGACTACTTGGAAGGAGTAAAGAAAAACTATGAATCTGCAGCACAAGTGCTCAAACTAAACTGTGAAACAAATGGACATGGAGAGAGCTGCTACAAACTGGGAGCTTACCATGTCACAGGAAAAGGTAAAACAGCAGTGGGACATTGCTTTCTTTACTTTCTCTCTCATGTTTTGGACAGAATCTTAAAAGGTTACAGATTTAAAGGATAGTTTAATAAACCAACACAGAGAGAGAGAGATGGAAAATACAGATTCATTGCTTTAATGTATAGACTTAACTGTACTGATTTACTGGTTACATTGGAAGATAAGGCAAATTACAAATACTTTCTATTTATTAAATGCTAAATATGAGGACTTTCTGGCTTTTCTCTGTTTCATTTGGTCAGACTGAACAATAAAAAATAAAATGTTTTTCCTGTGAACCTTTTGGAATTTTGTGGTTTCCTGCATTAATTTGTCAAACTGTTTAAAATTAGGCACATTATATTTATTAATACTCCTGACATAGATGAAGATAAGAACACATTTCCTAAAAATTAATTGCAAAAAAAACAAACAAACATGAAATTCCAAAAGGTTCACACACTTTTTCTTGCCACTGTTTGCATAGACGTAAGATCTCTTCATAAAAACCTCTTTTAATCTCTTAAATGCCCCCACCAGGTGGCGTGACTGAATGTCTGAAACAAGCCTACTCCTGCTTCATGCGCTCCTGCAAAAGTGGAGGAAAAAAGTCTGCAGATGCCTGCCACAATGTCGCTCTGTTAGCCCAGGACGGACGAGCTTTGGAAGGAGGACCTGATCTAACAGTGGCTCGGCAGTACTATGAGAAGGCCTGCTCAGATGGCTTTGCTCCTTCCTGCTTTAACCTCAGTACTCTGTACATTAAGGGCAATTCCAAAGGGCTGGCACCAGACATGACCCAAGCTTTAAAGTACGCTAACAGGGCTTGTGAGCTGGGACATGTGTGGGGCTGCGCCAACGCAAGTCGCATGTACAAACTTGGGGATGGTACAGAGAAGGACGAGAAGAAAGCAGAAGAACTTAAGAATCGAGCGAGAGAGCTGCACGGTTTAGAGAAGGAACGGGAGCTCAAATTTGGGGAGTGAACGCGACGAGTTGATTAAGTTATCTTGGTGTTCACTCATGTTGTTTATGTGAATGAGACTGTGTTTGTAAAATACTATATGTAGACAGAATTCATGGAGGAGTATTAATTTTACAATTTGTGTCAATGTAAATAAAAAGCTAATAAAAGTAATATTGATTCACGTACAGCAGTTGTTTTTTATGCTTTTGAATTGTCTTTTGAATGTCTCTGATTTGTGTAGAGATGTTTAGATAGAAGATTTAAGTTAAAGTGCAATTTGAACTTGGTGCCTGAAGGAGTACTCCTCTAGAAGTAGAAGAAGTACTTCAGGTTCTTTACTTTAGTTAAAGAATTTGCTTGAAAATACTTTAAGTATAAGTACTCCACTAAATTAATTTCTGTTTTTAATATTTTTTAAAAATCTGTTTAGAAACTAATTTATGTCAGACACTATCTAACTTGATGCTGTTGGTAACACAAATGTACAAGTCTTGTCCAGATTTGTTCAACATGTTCAACAGTACTCAAGTCAAGTACAAGTACCTCAGTTTTGTACTTAATAGATGCAGATATTACTTTTCACCCACTGTGTTGTGTAGGGTATGTCAGTGTTGCAAGTTGAATGTCCATGTGATGTTTTTGTTGTGCTTTATGTTGAGACTCAAGCACCCTGAATTACTTGAAATTGCTTCTTAGCAAATAAATGTAATCTTAATTTTATTCAGTCAAACCACTAATGTTTATAGGTAAGTTGGATTAGCTAAACTATAAAACGTATTTACTACAAGACAGTGAAACATATTAAATTAAATATGAGCAGGTTGGTTTCTAGTGGTCACTGTGGGGCCACAAGAGGGAGACACAATCAAACACATGAACTTTGCGCCCTTTTCAAATCTCTCAGGGCGCTTTAATGTGAGCTGCGGGCTGGTCGAGTCCCATCTGTCAAGGCTTTAACCGACACTGTGTTAGCAACCTGGAGAAAACGTAACCTCAACGAAAGGTCTCTGCGGACAAAGCACCGCAGGAAGGCAGGCTGCTGAGGCTGCTGAGGCTGAGGCTGAGGCTGCTGAGGCTGAGGCTGGACGGACTGTGCGGCCGGTAGCTCCGCCCGTTAGCAGCGGCTCCTCAGCCCTCATTCAAAACAGAACACAGCTGTTGAGGAGCATCGTCGTATCCGGAGTGTTGGCCCGACACTGGTCGCTGTCCGCTGGGATATCAGGAAAAACACACGAGAAAACACACCACGGCGGTGAGTTTCACCACAGTATGGGACAAAGTTTGTTGTCTTTTGCGGCGTAATGTAAAAACCAGTCCCTCCCCGGTCGTCGAGGTAGCTAGCCAGCTTAACGTTAAGCCCCACAAACGATTTGGGTGTGTTTGTTTTTATATGCAGGATGCGCTCTTATCAAAGTAAATCGGCATCCAGCGAGAGGAGCGGGCACGGAGGTGTGAGAGGAACTATAAGATGAAAACTAAGTTAGTCGTCTATTAGGTAATAGGTGGTGACTGTGTGTATCCGGGTGCAGTGGTTTACTCTAGTCTTTATATCGTGCTCTCCTCCACCCACGCCTGTATACGGTCGCCCCACCACACACGCCAAGAAGCAGCGCCGAGGAGTTTTTATACTGCGAGTAATAAATCATGCGCTTCCTCACCAGGCTAACGAAACAAGCTAGCCAGAGTTGGAACATGCTAATGTGGAAACCTTTTAGAAAAAGAGTAGGTACGGTCCGTGAATTAGCATTTTGAGATTCCTTCTGTGTATTGTCAGTGTGTTTTACTTTTGCCGCTACATGGGGGGCTTCTGTTTAGGGAGAAGAGTGGTTATATGTCGATCAGTTTGTGCTGTTAGCCCAGCGCAGCTTATTCAGCAGCCATGCCCACGGCAGGCGCTCTGCTCCGGATAGCTCATTGGCGGTGAACCCCCTGCACAGCTGCTTTCTGGGGAGTGCTTTGGGTGTGGCGTGGGTTCACCCACGAACAACAATGTGCACAGAGGAAACCATGTGTTCGCCACGGCTTATCTGGGTTATCTAGCACAGGCACCAAAAACGGGTCGTGAGGCTGCTGAATCTGGTGAAGGAGTAACCAGCAGGTCTCGGTGACTGTTTCCTAAAATGCTTTAAATGAGGGTGTCTATTGAGGACATGAGCGAGAGAGGGTCATCCCAGGACCAGGGGATGGATGTTTTCTAGAGAAGACTTTCACCACCAACACTCAGCAAGCTATTCTACATGTGCCTGACAACTGTCTTCTTCCATTAATGTAATCTAATTTGTGGATCAATAAGTCAGTTTAAATGATAGTCTTCAATTATGTATCTATTTAGGTGTCTCTTTCTTGTAACTCTATGCTAGCCACTCTTACAGTTGGAAACGAATAGGCAGACTTAACATGAATCGATCTTTAACTTGTGTCTTAGCTGTCCTCTTGTGTAGATGTTCCCAGTATGTTGACCTAAACATGCCAAATTAATCTGTGACAATCTGTGACAATGTTCAGAGCACAGTGTTGTCACAATGGTTTGTAAATTGCTAGGAACTTACATGAGTGAGTGGTCCAGCCGTATTCATAGTGTCCTGTTCGACTTGAGCAGCTCCCCCTGCTCACTCTATTTTAAACAGCTCTCCATATTGATATTTAGTATGGCTGTGTGGAGCTGCTGTTCTCAACACTTCACATTTGACCCAGAGGTCAGTGGTTCAGACTCATGACTGGCGTGCCTTTACAGTGCTGTGGTGTCTTGTTATGCAGAAAGCACTCCCATTTGGCTTTGTTAGTCATGATTAGTAGGTACATAGATGTCTTTTAAAGGTAAAAGGTATTGAATATGTTTATAGATATTAAATAGTATTGTTGTAGTCGTTCTGACCATTGTATGGTCTAATAATACTACAGTTGAAGTTTAGACCAAAACAGGACATGAAACTTCCAAATGCCAGACGTCCTCAGTCCTCCATCTGCCAGAGAAGGAATCTCGTTGGAATTCTTCTTGTTAAATTTTGTCTGATTGAGGCCAAACCAAGGACAAAGCTGCAAATTGTTACAGATTGTCAGCAAACGTTTAGACTGTAGGACACTGGTCAGAGAGTATGAAGGGTATGTTTGAAATGTTTACCCATGTAGTGTTAGTACTTGGGCTTACGTTTAATCCAATGGTTTATTCAGTTTCCTATTCAGCATGCAGATTTGCCCTTACAAATGCTGCATTAAATTATCATTGTGTCTTTTTGGGTTTGCACAGTTTTTTGTCTCTCTTTCTGATCGTAAACAAAAACGTCACATTGCATATCTGTTGCTTGCCAACAGAAACATTGTGAGCGCCTGGAGGTTTTGCTGAAGCTCAGTTGGATAGAGTCCTATTTTTACTTCTAATTACATCATCTTTGGCTAAAGGCTTTGTTTTTGAAAGATACAAGACAGCGGTTTGAAATTTACATGCGATCAAGTTGACTTCAGAGAGAGAAAATCATTCTGATGCCATTCAAGTTTTCCATTCCTAAGTGATTATACCTTCTTGGACAGGACTCCTCTCAACGTAATTTGAGCGGCAGCAACATTTTCTAAACCGTCCCTCATTACCTCTACATACCACCCCCACCTTCCGGGCTAGGCTAATCCCAGATATGTCTTGTGTACATGGGCTCGTCTATTCACCACTCTGGTCTAACTGTACTCTCCAAAGCTTGTAAATGTGATTAGCTAGAGATTACATCTGTGTGTGTGAAATGAAACTCCCCTCTTAGAATCAGGGCAGAGAAAGGGATAAAACACTGCAGAATATTTGTGTCATCGAATTCAACCCCTGGCCTTTCTCAGGTTATGGTTCTCTGCTCTTAACACATCATGCTCACAACAGTCTATGTAAGATGTTCCTAGATGCAGAATTTGTGTGTCTGTGTGAAGTAATATACACTGAATAAGCCGTCATCTTGTAGTCTCTTTGTAGGTGCCATACAGATTCTACAGGTGTTTTGGTCTGCATCAAGATTTTTCTCTGGGTGACCTCCAACTAGTGCTGTTGCTCCGTTGCCAGGGTAACTTTATTCGTGTGTCTGGCACGTCTATTCAGCACAGATGGAACTGCAGAGTCACATGTCGTCACACTCTTCCTCTGATACCTTCCCAGCCATGGCTTCGTCACTGCATGAACAAATACAAAGCTAGTTATCTGTGTTCTTGTTGTGCTTTGCTTTTTCATGTCAAATCCACAAAGCCAGCCAAGTTACTCTTGGGAGTAAAATCAAAGGTCCCTACACTTGACAACCTGTTTTTGAACACTGATGAGCAATAATGTGTATGAATATGTGTTTGATAAAGACTTTTTATATATGAGCTGTTGGTAATGTTGCTGGCAGTTGGTTGAAGTGGGTGTTGTGAGCTTGGCTAGCACCTGACTATCTGACTGTGTGCATGTGTGAGGAGATAAAAGACAAGGGTAATGCATACTTTATGTTTCGCTTCAGAAATCTCTGAGGTAGGCGTTGTGCTTCACTGTGTAGATTGAGCAAAATGCCTTTTTTGTTGTTCACAGAACAACATTTGAGGAAGTAGCACAAAACTGTCTCTTCTTATTGTTTTGAGTGTATTTTGCCATGTGGTTCCTGCTGTGTTGTAATTACAGCTCTTGTTAAGGGGAACTAGTCCACCGAGAGCAGTTGGACACAAACAGTGCTGAAGTGGAGACTACACATACGGTCACTCATGACTGATGGCTGAATATCACACACAAAGACACACACCCAACACACGCCACAATAGGCTGAGCGACAGCAGGAGGCCTGGAGCTTTGAGAACATCTTAGCATGAATGTAACCACTGATGAGGTTGGCTCATATATGAAGGGTTGCTTCAAGTGCAACTCTCCATAACTTTGTCTCTCTTACCCCCTCTCTAGTTTCCAGCCTCACCTTTGTGTTTCTTTGCTTTGTTTCTTTTTGGGTTTGCTTTATTGTTATGAGTGGGATCTGATGCTATTTTAGTCCTGTCCGTAGGCTGACAGTATGAAATGTCAGCCTTTGTTTCATTAGATGCATTGACATACGACATTCACTGAACTCCAAAGCCCCCACTTACTGCTACCATCTCCCCTTTTCTGTCTTCTGGGGCCTTCACTACTCTACATGTGGCCTTTGATGTAATTATCATACTTTTATCTCACTCCCAACATGCTTTTGATAGGGGTACTCTCACTGTGTTGATGTTTCAATCCAGTATTATGTTGTCAGAAATTTGAGGAACTTCCAAGGCTTCTCTGCCTGATCCATGGTTGCGTGCGTGCGCGCGTGCGTGCGTGCGTGCGTGTGTGTGTGTGTGAGAAAAAACAGATTTAAAAATGTTCCTGTCTACTAAATGACAATAAGACCTGCTGCATAAATCAGTGATACCGAGCACACAGGCCTCTACTATTTGAAAAAAGCTTTCAGTACTTGAGTTGCATGCAAATTTCTTTGCCTCATAAAGTTTTGCCACTGACATCCACCACACCTTCTTTGAACAGATCTTAGAGGAAAGACAACAAGCACACTGTTGTTTGACTATATCTTACTGCCCTTCAAGTTGGTAATTTCACAACTAACTTTACTCAAATCCTGGCCTTTGGATGGTTGTCTTTTTATCTACTATGTATTATCTTTTATAACTACTTTTCTTCTTCTTTTCTTTCTTATTCACTGTAAACAAGCTATAATGAAGACGATATAATCACAAACACAGTTGAAAATATTACCCCAGACAAACCTAGGTATCCTTTTAATCATTCTTCTCTAAATATTTTTCATTCGAGCTTTGATAATGAATTCTTCATTGATTAAACGAACAGGGGTTTTGAGTAAGGCTCTCACATTTCGGTCAGTAATGTCTACTGCTTGGCCTAACTGGCCCTCTGGAGATCAGGGTTGCATCAGCAGATACCTTTCAAATCATTAAATTGTCATACACAAGCCTGTGGTGCAGGTGGATGAAATATGGGGTGTTGACTATTGCTAGCTTAACCAGGCAAAACACAACACCTGTTCATGCTGGGATTCGTCGTGTCTAAAACCAAAATAGGTCCAGGCAGCCGTACTGTTATACGTGTCACTATTGTCATGTCTTGCTTTTTTCATCCACTCTCACTCACATGACGCCTTGCTGCTTAAATTGCAGCACTGCAATTTGAAAACTAAGTTTTGTTAAATTGCAATATTGATTTGAGAAAACTGATTGTTCAGCAAGACATAAGTTAGCTCACCCAGGTGATGGATGGTAAGTGGGGTTGGTGTGTCAGGTTGGAGGTCTTGGGGTCACGAGGGCAGGGGTCAAAGACGAGTTCAGGGACAGGCTTGTAGGAAAAGGGCCCAGCCTTTAAGGCATAAAGAATGACAGCTGTGAGGGCTTTGTTCCACTTGACACTAGAGGCAAGACCTGCACAATATTTTCAATAGAGGAAGTTTGAGCAGCATGCAGAGAAAAAGCGTGGCAACTTTTTCTGCAAATTAGAAGAACACGAACATTACATCCATTTAATTTTGGTTGAAATATTAAGGTAGATGAAAATGCTTAGGTGGACCTTGCTGTTTTTTTTTATTTCACTGATATAAATAAGATGGACAAACAATTAGGGCCAATGTGCCAGAGCAAGTTCAGTGATTGCTGATCTTACTACGCTGGACAGATTTGTGTGTGCTCAGATATTTTGGGTAAAATGGGCATTCAGATTATTTTGGTGTTTCTCTCTAAAGATGCAGACTAACAACCAGGCTGTAAACCTCCCCTAAACCATCCCAATTGTATATAAACAGACAGATGCCGCACCCTTCCTCTTCCCTTGCATATTGTCCTGATTCACCAGTCTGTGTCAGTGCTGGGGACAAGTCTTTGTGGTCTTACAATAAAGCTTCATTTATCTGTCTAACCCTCCGAGTGTTTTGGCATAGGAGCTGAACTAAGAGCTGAGCCTTGGTTATGTCATGGAAACTTGTGAACGTGGTCCTGAACCCTGCCAAAGACAATAGATCAGATTTGCGCTCTCTTCTTTTTGCTTTCTTGCTCTTCCAACATTTTCTTTTGTACTCTTGCCTTCACATCATAGAGGCAGTAATATAAGGTTTTCATATTTCTACCACCTGTTCTTCTCTTTTGTCATCTTAAAGACTGGTTCGATTTGTTTCTGACTGAGACGACCTGTTTCCTGTCGCCTTTGTGAGGTGCCCACAGGTCAGGCCTCAACATGTAGACAGAGACTCGTTCTCACATGCCTGCAGTTACACTCTGCACAGCGTCAAACTTCATTATTATATTATTTTAATTTCTAAATATTTTAGTTCAGCTTTACTGTCACGTGTAAAATGTGGTAAAGGGAAAATGAAAATCTCTATTTGATACATCTTAATATTACAGTTAGATATTTTTGTTAAGTATATGGAATTAAGTAAGTGAGTGGCTTTTTAACTCAATGCAAACCTTGCTACATAAAATGACATTATGCAACTTTGATTAATTTATTTGGTTACTCCCACCACACATACCAGATTTTTAGACTTTCTAGTAAATGTTGGCATAAGAGGTACAATATTTAGAATTTCTGACATTTCTGTTTATATCTTGCTCAAATTCAACATGTCAGATCTGTGAAAACATGTGGAAGGAATCTCAGTCAAGTGAAGTGACTGTTATTACTGCATCAACCAAGCTCATTGCGTGTAAAAAATCAGCAACTGACAAAATGACAACTACCTAGAAAGACTTGATGGGCAGCCTACGTTTGCTTTTTATGTAAAAGGATAACATGTACATGAATCTGGCTTCCTTTGTCTCAAAGATAGAACCGAATAGAGCTGGGAGTGTTGGAAGGGTTTGGGAAGAGAAGAGGGAGGGTGACATTGCCGCTGGAAACAATGTCTTTCCTATTTTTAGTCAATAGATGAATGTTTAGCAGCACATGCATCCTGTCTGTACTTGTCCACTGAGAGAACACAGGTTCAACCCAGTAGCGTCTGTGTAACTCAGGCCCATTTTGTAATTTGTGTGTGACAGAGCAGTGCCCCTGGCCACGCTGCACTGTGGGAGAGGAGGATCAGAAAAGGGGTGTGAGGGCCTCGCTGAGGGAGAGGAGAGCGAGGGGGAGGGGAGCAGTGGAGGCGTTGAAGAGATACAGCTGTTCCTCCAGTGTCAGCTGTTGCTCCTCTTCCGTTAGACTCGGCTTGGTTTCTCTCCCTCTTTCTCAAACACACACTCTCACTGGAAGAAGCACACAGTGTAACATTGTTCTTCCTCATGAAAGATGAAAGAATCAATCTTTCATAGCTCCTGTCAGATGGGAATAGTAAGTACTCGCCATGAGTAGGAGAGGCAGCCATGACCAGATTAGGCAAAGTCTTTGTCTCCTATTTAATCACAAATTGTTTCTCATTTGCTCTTTTTTGTCTTTGTCTGTCTGATTTGTCCAGTTTAACTCTTTTGCTTCTTCACTTCCCTCTGTCCTTTCCCTTAAACTCTGAGTTTGTGGTGTCATGTTTTATTCTTGCACGTGACCTCTGGCCTAGTGAACTTAAAGAGTAAACAAGAGTGTGTGTGTGTGTGTGTGTGTGTGTGTGTGTGTGTGTGTGTGTGTTGCTCTTTTGAAGTGCTTTTGGGGTAACAGAATTGACATAACTTTTGCTTTTGTTTTTCCTCCACTGAACAAAAGTGTTGGACACACATTAATCACACACTCTTTCTTCCTCTAGTTCCTTTCATATTAATTCTTTCTTTGCTTTTCTCTCTTGGCAGTGATTCCTTTGTATTTTAACTTGTAATTGGCTGGTTTATCAGGCCCAGGCGAAAGGGCAATGCCATGTTAGAGGAAGTCATGCATGATGCACTTTGTGAGCATGTTTTCTGTATGGGAGGCATGTTATCTCAGTTTTACTCAGTTGAGCAGGTACAAAGTGACTTGGTTTTTTGATTAAAAATAGGCTCAAAACCTGTCTCTACAGTCTACATATGAATACACTGAATGTTAAACTAACAGTAGCTAACCTACAGCATCTTTGCCTTCAAAGACACTGTGTTTCTGTATCGGTTGGTGCACTGCTCTTTTGGGTCAAGTATCTCAGCAGAGTAGGCCAACCTAAAAGAGGACAAAATAACTTGTTGGAGGAGGAGGATAAGCTCGTTGTTACAGAGACAAGAGATGCCCTGTGGATTTTAGAGGTGCATGTGGGAGAAGGATGATTTGAGAGATGGTACTTTTTAAAAACACAGCCCTTTGGGCTTTTCAGCAAAGGCACTCCTCAAAAGTCTCTAATCTCATCCTCCCTTATTAAACTACCTCCTAAACTATTGTGTTTCAATCCAACTGTGGCTGCACATTTGACCTTCATGGAGCTCCAAAACGTTCTAAACTAAATAATATGAAATAAAGAGCATGCAATTTCTAAAACAAAGTTATTGTTGTAACAGGACTGTGGGTGTTTGTGCTTACATAATGGTGCAGTTGTTCAGGCTGCAGCTTGCCATGTCTCAAGTCTGTTACTCAAAATCCCTGAGGAACCACCTGGCACCCAGTCCTGGAAAATACTCCATATATCTCTCTTTGTGTGGTACCATCACAGTCATTCTGCTAAGATTTTTTTTTCAAGAGCAAAGCTAATGGACCCGCAGTACACTTGCCAGTGGAAGGACAACTTACAATGAAGTTGGAAGAGAATTGCCATAGATTGTACTAGTCATGTTTGCCTTGTTATGTGTGAAAATATGCAGAGCTCCTGGATTTAGAAGGGATGTGGAGGCCCAAATAGCTGTATCAATAATTGTCTCCTCTCTTTTGACCTACTCCAACATCTCATTCCTCTCTCTCTTGTCCTTCTTGCTAGTCTCTCATTTATTTCTTCTTTCATCTGTACTACTTGTCTTTCTGTCTGTAAAGGGAACACACTTATGTACTTGGCTAGGTAGCCAGTAAGAACCAAAGTCTTTATTCATTCGTTGTTCTTATAAATACCAAGCCTTTATACATGAACATACAAAAGAGGCACCCTCTCATTAACTTATAATAGGTGAGTATTTTTGAATCACCACTTTGCTTTGCTGCAGACATGTGGAAACATTCACTTTTTTCAACTAAATTTTGGTACTTGCATTTCTGATCTATTTGCAGAAGATTTTACAAAACAGCTTTTTGTCAGTTGAACTGGGCCTACCTGGGTCTACCTGTGTTGAATGGCTAAACAGTTATATGATTGTTGTGTGTGTTTGTCTGTTAGTGTGTGGTAGGTTTATCTTTGTTTCACACTATTTTTAGTCAGTCTTCTGCAATGTGGAAAGTACAAGTTTCTGTGGTTACATTTTGTTGTAATGAGCCATGTGAAATTTCAGTGACTGATGTGCCACTGATGTATTTTTTTGGAAACACTTGACCGTGAAAATGAAAGAACTGCAGTTTGCGTGGCAGACGGAGATGGAGATAAGGATGTTTGCTTAAGTCTTACTGAAACCCAATGACTATAACTCAGAGGAAAGATGTGTTAATGATAATGTTCTTATAGAGGCAAAAGACTTGCACGCATTTAATCTTAGACATGTAAATGATAAGAAGTCAATGTTTATAAAAAAAAATTAAAAGGTTTTGAAGTGTCTTACAAACCCACGTAATCTTGGAACACAAATGCAAATAGTATGAATGGCTATCTTAAGAAACAGATATTGTTATTAGATTATTATTTTACCTTTTGTTTGTCATTGTCAACTATGAAAATAATTCAGTGTGGAAAACTGTAAAAAGCAGATACAGAAAGTGTTGCTTTTACAGTAATACCATGGTAACACTACTTTTTCTCTTTGGTTTCAGCACTTTATTGACCATTTTGCGATTAAGTGGTATTTAAGTGAACTTTTGAGGGTATTGGGTAAAAACATCATAGTTTAAAAATGCTGCCTTTGCTTTCAGACCGGAGGATCCAGATCGAACTTGGTGCAGTTTGTTTTGTCTGGTGTGAACACAGTAATCATAATTTGATACACATCAAAAGAATTGCACTGAGACCCCTAAAACGAGGTGATTCAAACTAAATCAAAACAGGACCTAAAGCAATGACTCACATGATTTGAGGGCTTATGTTTAGATATGAATCTATTTTGTATGTATGATGAATCACAAACAAAGATGGAGTTGTGTTGAGGTGCAGTGCCACATACATGTGGTCCGATGACTGCACATATTATGTAATGTAATAAATAATCACTTGGGGGATGACCAAGGCGTTAACTTATATTCTATATTTGTCTCTCCCATGTCTCAGAAACACGCAGTAGTCCACAACAAAGGACCTTCTTCCTGTATTTACTTTTTTGTCCCCGCGGTAGACACATTTGACTAGTAGAGAAGATGTTTGATGTGACACTTTGTAGTACGTTTGGATTTTTCTCTGTGAAAAAAAAAAAAAAAGGGCACAGGAAAAATGCTAAAGGATTACAAACTCATCAAATGATGCAGACCAGAGCAATCAGTTGTAGGATTAAGATTTTTTTGAAAAATTGTACTTGTTTGTTTTTTTAACTTAATTAGCGTCAGTGGGTTTGAGTGAGAATTTGTGGAGTTCTAGATATAAAGAGTTGGCTGCTGCTAAAAGGGATCAACTAGCAAGTAAAGTAGTTGGCGTACTGGTTTTGTCTTGGTGCCATCATCTTCAAATCTTCCAATCAAGACTCCTGCTTTATAATTTTAGCTGCGGTTCTGTAGTAAGTATTCTGACACATTCACCAAATCTGTCAGTTTTTATCCATTTAGGTGATCTGTGTTTGAAAGTCACATCTGTGCTCAGTACAGGTATCCTATTCATATGAAACGCTGGTAGTTTCATGCTTTACATGCTTTATTGTTAATTAGGCCATACATAAAATAACATCAAGGTAAAACTTATAAGCTGAGAGCGAAATAGGAGTCATGGAATACTTGTGAGATTCATAATTTGAATGCCAAATTATTAATTTCAGTAGTGAATATATTAGAATAAAACTAATTGGGCTCTATGAGTGAACCTTTTCACATTATAACCATTTAATTTATTAGTACTGCACACACATTCACATTGACCCTCAGAACATTTTGTTTTGTTTGTAATGTCATGACAGATTCTCCCATATATCACTGTTTTCTGTGCTTCCATGGAGAGATTTGACTTGTGTCAGTCCTCAGAGACTCATAGAGGAAGACATAGAGATTTTATCAGTTTCCTCTCAACTTTACTACTCTGACTGATTGACTGCTCTGTTGCTCTGTATTGTTAGACTGCCCTTTCCTTGTTAATAGTCCGTGCAGGGAATGACCACAGACATCAGCATTGCTGCCAGCTCTGCACTTCCTCTACTTCCTCTCCCTCCCTCTCCTTTCTCTTTTTTCCCCACTCATCTGTCACCACGTCTAGCCTGTCCAGGCTTCAGCAGCAGAGTTGAACTTGGACTGGGCTGCCTGCCCACTCCCATTCGGGCCACAAATCAGGCTGAAGGCAGCACACAGATAATGCACACTAATTGTAGGCCAGTACTCTACCCACACGTGACAGCCTGCTGCTCTGGGGCCCTGCCACATGCCACTACTCACAAGCTTGGCACTATGGCCCCTTTTGATTTGTTGGATAACCACATACTGTTATCAAGACTATTGGGATCTTTGTATTGAGCTTTGGTAGGAGTAGCCTGTGTAGCATATATTCATTTTGATTGCTACTTAATGCTGTAGGCTGGTTCTGGGTTTCAGGAAAGTGTTGACTGTCTGGCTTATCTAGGTGTACATACCAAGTGTGTCTATGTCACAGACGTGCCAGAAGAGAAGACAGAAGAAGCCACAGGCTTGGACAGCCTGTCTGTAAAGTCTGAGCTCTAATTATCTGTAGGGAGCTGTAGGGATTGAGGGAGAAGAGGAGAAAGGGGGGCAGAGGGAGGCACACAAGTGTATCTAAAAAAAGCATAATCACACCCCACAGTGCAAGCTGCTGCTACCACACTAGTACACTAGTATAGTATAGAGCTAGTACATGTTCACAAACAGGATAGAGCGATTTAACTAAACTAGGTTTAAGAGTGTTTTTTAATGTTGCATGTACTGTACATGTGTATCATCACTTCTTCTGTTGTTGCCGTCAATGTACATTCAGCTGACAGACCTGGTGCCTGTACTTAATTGTCCACACAAATATAAATAATTAGCCTTAAACTATAAAAAGAATATATCAAATAGGGCTTTGGAGCAATTAAACAATTAAAAATTCAAATAATTAAATTAAATTAAAATCAAATTAATTACATGTTCTGTGATTAATAATCTACATTAATCACATATTAAAATTTTTGCTTTGAGTAGAGAGTACTTAAAAATATTTCTTTCCAAAAAAGTAATTCTGGCAGATGAATAATCTATGAATAAATGCATTAAAAAAAGTAAAAACTATTAAATCACAATACAATAAAAAGATCAAGCAATGTCTGTGTAATAAAGTAACCAAGGTACACAGGGATATTAAAGAAATATAACAATAATAAAATAGTAGCAAAAATAATAATACAGAGAGTACATTAAAATTTAAACGGTATGCAATGGACGGTGTTGGCATGTTTGACATGTGGAAAATGTGTGTGTTGTTCAGATGATGCACAGATTTTATAGTACAGTCTTTTTAGTCCACTTGTCCTATGGCTGAGTTTAACATGTGTCACAGTTCTTTATAGAGCGAGTGAGAACACTACATTTGTTTATGCTTGTCAGTACATTTGTAACAGTAGAACAATAGATTGAGGAGCACAGCGAGCAGATTTTAATCGACTGTGTTCTATGTTTTATACCAAGTAAGCTCTATGTGTGGGAAACGGCACTCCCACTGATCCAGACTAACATAGAGTTGCCTCTGTCCACTTCTTGACCTTGAGAAGGATCTGCACATCAGCAGCATGTTAAGTGCTGGTGTGAAGGGCTTGTTAGTCATGTTCCAACACACACACAGATACACACATCAATGTCCCACAGCAGGCAGTGCCACCAACCTCTCCTTGAACAGCCAACCTGCTGAGTGAAAGCAGTGTATATCGAACTGCTGTGACATTCAGCCACATGTTGTATTACTGTGTGCACAGGTTATTAGTGTGTGTGTGTGTGTGTGTGTGTGTGTGTGTGTGTGTGTGTGTGTGTGTGCGTGAGATCACCCGGCCCCTCTTAGATCCAGATCAATAGCCTTCCCCCTAGGATGCTTGACGTGAGCTCAGAGAAAGCGAGAACCTCGATCTAGCCTTTGCTGGCATAACGTTACTGAAACGCAGCTGACTAGGTGTGTGGTGATTGACAGGAGGCTTTGCAAAGATAATGTGTCTGAAAGATGACAGTGTTAGGTCTAACAGTGTGAACGCTCTCAGAGTGCGTGTACTAAGCAGAAGAAGAGGACACAGCTTAATGGGCTGTCACATCCCTCAGTGCTCAGTTCAACACACTGACCCACTTTGGCTCAGTGACTTTGGTGCATCTGTGGCACATTTTTTAAATGCATCAAGCCCTGCTGCTGCTAGGCAAAATAGAAAGCATATGTCTGTACAGTGCTTGCATTATGAAGACATTGACAGACAGGAGAAACTTTACATTTTCATAAAGCACAGTGGAGCCTAAGTAGAATTGGATTATTTTCTCACTCATGAGCAAAAATGCCTCATAATTATAGGATCTATGAGTCTTGCTGTGAGTATGAGAAAGAAGGACATTTATGGTTCCTTTGCATGTGGGAGCACATTGAGAAGCAAGGTTTGCAGGTCTGCTAGGTGTCACAGGCACTGAACTGCATGCAGGAACTAGCAGGATTGTCAAAGCCACAGTCTTTTCTTTATGCTGAATGCTACATAATTCTCACATGTCTAATCCTTTATTCCTAGTCTCGCAGCATGTGACCTTTCCCTGATCACACTTTGAGGTACTGTACAGTTACAGTGGCAAGAAAAAGTATGTGAACTTTTTGAATTTCATGGTTTTCTGCATTGATTTTTCATAAAGTGTGATCTGTTCTTCATGTAGGTCAAGAGTATTAACAAATATAATGGGCCTAAACTAATAACACAAAAAAATTCTGATCTTTCATGACTTTGAGAACCACCATGAAAACCTCACAGTGCAAGTGGAAAAAGTAGGTGACCCCTGAATAATGACCTCAAAAAAGCTAATTGGAGTCAGGTGTTAGCTTATGTTAAGAAAATTAGCTTGGATGTGCGGACTAGAGCTACTTTGACTGACAAAAAACATACTTGAATACTCATACTCAACATCTGTGTTCACGAGTCTACAGTAGGTAAAACATTGAACAAGTAGGGTGTCTATGGCAGGACACCATGAAGGAAGCTGCTGCTTACTAAAAAGACACTCCACAGCAGTATTGGCAAAATGTTCTGTGGACTGATGAAACTATATTGAAATATTTGGAAGGAACACACAGCACTACATTTGGGATAAAAAGGACACACCATATCATCATGAAAACATCATCCCAACTATAAAATATGGTGGAGGAAACATGGTTTGGGCCTGGCCGGCTTGCAGTGATTGAGAGGAAGATGAATTCCCAAGTGTATCAAAAAACTCTGAATGTCTGTACGTCAGCTGAAACTCTGTAGAAGTTGAGTGATGCAACAGGACAATGACCCAAAACACCAGAGCAACAGAATCCACCTTTTGGAGTGGTCAGATCAGAGCCCAGATCTCAACCTATTAGATTCTATTGAATGACTTGAAGGGAGCCACACACACGAGACGTCCACAGAATATGACGGAGCTAAAGCAATTCTGCACGAAGAATGGGCTAAAACTTCTCCTGAACGATGTGTAGGTCTGATCCACAGCTACAGGAAGCTCCTGGTTAGGATCAGAATTTTTTTGGTTTTGTCATTTTAGGCATGTCATATTTGTTAATACTCTTGACTTAGATCAAGATCAGATCACATTTTATGACAAATTAATGAAGAAAACCATGTTCCAACACTACTGTTCACATACTTTTTCTCACCACTGTATATAGGGCCCTCCTATAAACTTGCTCCCTCTCTTATATACACATACACAATGCAGTTATTGTTTTTGTGTGCCTGCTGTAGCTCATGTTGGGAGTACAGAGTAAACATATTTACACTTACAATAAGTCTTGGAGCAATCTGGTGCACTGTCTTTGAATGCCAGGTTCTTACAATGTTTCCTCTACTTAGGGCCATCTAGGATGCAGTACCACAGTTTTTTCAACTATCAGATAATAATAAAGAAGAAGAAAATGCCAATATTTTTGTGCCAAGGCGCAAAAACAGCTGCTGTAAGAGTTGATCAAGAGAAGATTAATGGGAAAGTAAAAGCACTTTTACCAGAATATTAACATCTACCTAGTTATGTCAGTATCCCCATTTTGAAGGGATCAATATTCCAACGGGATACTCCTCTAGATAGATGCAGCTACTATTAATAATATGATCTTGTCTCACTTGTTGAGAATGTTTTTGTGATGTGTTGATTGTAGAAGTTGCAAAAAGACTGCAATAAAATATTTGTGTTATTTTTGCTTGAAAATTATCTCCTAGAGATAGAAAGACAGTAAAGAGGAAAAGGACAGGAGATGAGGAGTGTAAGGAGGACAGATGCCACTGGATATAGGAATATAGAGGGTGAAGGCAGAATATTTATATGCAGAATTATGCTGGCATGCGCTAATAAGCAATGTGGCCTTGTCTTAGGCAGCTATTGCCTTTGCATTTGAACTGCAGTATGTGAATGTCAAAAACCAGTCTGGGAACATGGATAGAGGAGGGGAGAGGCTGTTAGTTCAGAGAGGTCTGATTCAACAGCACCTGCTATGCTGGATAATGAGTCACATTTAGTTTATCAACCACACATCCCTTGCTACAAGCTCCACAATGAATCGTTCACTTTATCACACCCTTGTACTGTTTTTCTCTGCTTCGTCCTCTAATTTCTGTCATGAGTTGCTTGTGATGCTAAAATGCTGTCGGCCCATTTATCAGCTTTTTCAGCAAAGCATGAGAACTCGGCCACATAGAATTACTGTATGTTACCGAACACAACACCTGGACGAGCCAAAGGGAAATCTAGGTAATTAGAATTGCGTAAGAAGGATGTTTTTGAAGTAGCATTGCTGTAGGTGTGAGTGAATCCTAAATAGCTGTAACGTTAAATGGAAACTGACTAAGAGCAAACTGACAGCAAAAAGCAAACTGACAGCAGACAAGCAGAAACAGGATGTTGCCGGGGGGGGGGGCAATGCTGCGTGACACACAGCTTATAGATGTGAACATGGACTCTGTAAACTTAGTGTACACAGAGAATTTTTTTTATCCTGCCAGGACTTTGAAAATCCTAATGCACTGAAGCTTGACTCTGTTCTTGGTCAAATGTAATCTTTGAGTGAATGTATAGACTTGGTGAAGGTTTAAAGTTAACTTTGGTTCGTAGAAAGCTCACGCTGCTGTTTGTTCTGTGTGTGAGCTTTGTACCCCTGTCCAGCATGATAACAACCTGGACAAGATCTTAGCCCCTGTCTTATGGCTAAAGGCCAACTAGTGTCTGCCAGCATGCAGCATTTGTTTATAGTCCATCTGAATCCCACACAGACTTTATCTCTTAGGGTAGTGAGACACCTACTGGC
The DNA here is from genome assembly GCF_900324465.2 of Anabas testudineus. Taxonomy (NCBI): domain Eukaryota; kingdom Metazoa; phylum Chordata; class Actinopteri; order Anabantiformes; family Anabantidae; genus Anabas; species Anabas testudineus. The sequence continues at coordinate 8,037,108 of NC_046613.1, read as the reverse complement.
TAATGTGGAGGCACTGCAAGACGTCACCTACTTGTCAGAAATTGGCTAAAAACAATGTGGCGCATATTGGAATCATACATTCTTGAATGTCCAAATCTTCATACAAACTAAAATACCATGTTGATATCTAATAACTGCTTTTAATTAGTATACCTAAATACTTCAACTGGCTTATTGTTGTAAAACTGAAAAGAAAAACCACACTTACTGTGGCTGATCCTGCTTTTGTGTAGATTAGTCTGGGTTCCTGTTCCTAGAGCAACTTTGTTCTTTTACATGTCTTTCCATCAGAAGAGCCTGGATATAAATAATTTCACAAGGTGGTTGTTTTACTCCTTAACAAGTGCCTAGTTGGGAGGTGGTAATTTCTATTGAGGAATTCTTTCAGTGGTGCTTGCAGTACTGAATTCACTGAGTGGTCACATGTCCTGGTGTTTTCTGCAGCATTGTTATGCAGTCTGTCTAAATAAAGTTATGGAGAAAACATTGCAGTTTGTAATGACAGTGATACCAGAACTGTGATTGGTCATGTAACTGATAGCTGGTAACTATCAGACTGATACAGTATATGATTGCTGTATTGTGGGTAGGGAAGCAACAAGGCCTAGTGATTCTTTAATATGAAATATGTCATTGGAATAAGGGAATTTTGGAGGGACGTTTTAGTGTAAAGTTGTTACTTCTAATGTTTAGACAATGTAGAAGAAAGTATTCCTTTAAAGAAGTGGCTGAGTATTTGCATATATCGCATCATCTATTAGATTTTTATGGTTTAGAATCATGGTGCCTTCCTCTCCCTCTCCCTCTTCCCTTTTCCTCTCTCATTTGTTTTTTTCTTTCACACAGGCAGCAGGAGTCAGCCTCAGTGACACACAGGACTTGGTAGACCAAGACAGCAATACAAAACATCAGACTGACTTTCAGCACTATGATCATCTGACACACAACTGGTAAGTACGACTTTGTTTGTGTAGAGGTTGCATGGACAAACAAAGGAGATAAAAGATTGGTTACATTACAGCTCATTCACGCTTTTTTTTCTGGCTGTTGGGCTTTGCGGCCGCATTTTCCTGTCTCCATACAGATAAAAACCTGTGGACCACGCTTACAAAATCAGCCCAGGGCAGAGGAGAAATCAAATTACTCTTTGTTGCATGTATACTCAGATTTTCAGTAACAAGTTTTCTTGAATGCATCTAGCCGTGTTCCCCGATTACCCAAGAAACCTTTTCTTAGTTACCTGGTTACTTGAGTCCATGTAAACACACTGACTGGCAGTAGAGGAGTCACAGCCACAGGAGAGAACATTGACCGACAATTTTTTAAAACTCACATCAGTAAAACTGGTAATATGTGGACAAACGTTCCTAGATTTTTTTTGATGAAAAATTGCTAAATCTAATGCCACATAGGCTACATTGGCAATACTGCACACTGGAATTTCATGTGGCCATACATACCACTTTTAACTACCTACACAGAAACTATGCATCTCTTTATTAGGGGCAAGCATGGCGAGCAAACTGCACACAGTCAGAGAATAGGTTGTAACTTTTACACACATACATATTTATTTGATTAAACTGAAAATGTTTGCAGTTGCACAGGCAGACATTGTGATTGCGATTAGATTAATTATGCAGCTAATGGTTCTTAAAGCACAGGCAATTTCAGCTTGAGCCTTGTGCTAGCCAAAACCCACACAGAGGCTCAAGTACACAACAGATGCTTTTGCTTGTCTTCGGTATTCTAAGCAGCTCCTTATTTTTCATTACTGTCCTTCAGTGTGCTTATGGCAAAGAATAGTCTCTGAGGTGTTGTTAGTCCTGGCCAGAGAAGAATAGTCAGCATTATGGTAATTACTAAATGTTACAGTTACAGTAGACACTAAGCATGAAGTAACATTCATGATAGGTAAGATTATTAAACCCTTGTTCAGCTAATCTCTATATAGATAATGACTAGGCTATTAGCAGATTTAGCTGAGTACTTCTAGACACTGACTAATAGTTCTTAGTAGTAGTATCAGTAGTACTAAATGAGTAATACTTCATTATCAGAAGCATTGAGATTGTTCACATTCAATCGAAGACAATGAAAGTGTTTCCTGTGCAACATTCAAGATTTCTAATGCTGAAAGTATTTGTTGTTTATCTGATTCTTTAAGTTGGTTTAATATTTTATCAGTTAGATAAAAGATTCATTATCAGCTTTAGATAAATTTTGTGTTTTTGAAATTTGGTTAAAAAAAAAATAACTAAGTTCTGTTGGCATAAAGTGAGAGTGGCTGAAGTTCACGTTGTACATGCTACTGCTCTTCTATATATAGAAAAGAAGTTTTAGTGCTGTGGCTCTAATGGACAACTGCTTACTCCAAAAAGATGATCTCTACCTAATGCTAAGACTAAGCTCCTTCTGTGTTCTCCTCTCATGTGTAGTAAATAGAAGGCTGTGAAGGTGTGCGTCCATATGGCCAGCACAGGCCTACTGGGACAACAGCTGAACCATCTCAAGTTTAACCATAACACGTTTTTTTTGAGGGTGAGTTTAGCTCAGCACTTCAGGGACTAGTAAGGAAGAGTGAAGCTGACAACACCCCAGACCAACTTCTGTCAACCAGTAGGTGGTGCTGCTGCTTTAAGCTTAGTGATTTGTATGCGTGCATGGGAGCAACAATGGTGAAGATGTGGTGCAAAATATATTCTCTCTCATATTTTGTGTGTGTGTGTGTGTGTGTGTGTGTGTGTGTGTGTGTGTGTGTGTGTGTGTGTGTGTGTGTGTGTGTGTGTGTGTGTGTGTGTGTGCGTGTGTGTGCGTGTGTGTGTGTGTGTGTGTTCAGAGGGCCAGGCAGGCATGCTGCATCTGAGGACGATGAATGATCTCCTTCGCTAGAACTTGATGGTGTGGGAATGATGGACCTCCCTAATGGCCAATCAAGCATCACTACCACCGCTGCAGCAATCTCTGAGGTGACGCCACACCCAGACCTCTGGGTTTAACTTTATTAGTTTTTTTTCCCCTAAAATATTGAATTACCACATTTTCTCAGTCCTTTTTAGTTGTTTAACCCTCTGAAACCTTGTAAGACCTTGCATTTTTCTTAAGAGCATAGTCATAATTTTTGTTCATCTAATAACCTTAACTATCTTAGCCTCAAAGTAGAACTGTGTGTTTGTTTGTCCTCCTCCAGAAGAGCAGCAGCTCAGAATCTCTCAGTGATAAGGGTTCGTCTGAGGTGAAGAAGAGTTTTGATGCTGTTGTGTTCAATGTCCTGAAGGTCACTCCAGAAGAATATGCAGTAAGTACAGTTGAAGTGTGTTTTTGTGTGTCAGCCACTCTGTCGGCTTAATCTGCATGTATGAGTGTTTTAAAAATGAAATGTTCAGTAAGCACAAATTTGATGTGCTGACTTGAGACAGGAGGCGATGGGATGATAGAGGAAATGGGGTCAGAGTTTGGATCAGTAATAATTGATGATGTTTTGGCAGTGCCAAGCAAGCATGGATAGATTTTCCCTGCCTGCATCTGAACAAACTTTCCATGGCAACGACAAGGAAGCAGGGGTCACATTGCTTTGAATGGGACTTTTTTATGAGAAATAATGTTGTTCAGGTTTTCTAAATATAGTTCAAATAAAAAAACATTTTCCTCTTCATGATTTCAATGTTTTAGTATTTGCATCTTCCACGTCTACCATGTTCAACCACAAGAGCGCACTGTTTGTCTTCTTTGCCTTCAAGTATCTTCAAGTAATATCTTTCCTTGTTATTTCAAAAAATTAATTTAACCATGCTATCAGTAAAAGCCAGTCCTGGAAACAAAAAGTTGTGCATTGTCACACCCACTTTTGAAATCATAGCTTCTCTAGCAGAAGAAGCTTCTGTTTTAGTAATGTCACCTAATGATTTGTATGATTTATACACTGTAATGTAGCTCATGACAGAGATGTAGGATTTGGAAAATTGTGGCCAAAATGTTGTCTGTCCCAATTTAAACATCTCTAACAACCGTTCTGTTTTTTCTCCTCCAGGGCCAGATTACACTCATGGATGCTCCTGTGTTCAAAGCCATCCAGCCAGAGGTGAGCTGCACCTGAATGTGTAGAGAAGAGAGAGAAAGCCAACAGCTTTATTTAGGGGTCATTTATGGTGTCTCTATGTGTGCGTGTGTGTGTGTGTGTGCTTGGATGTGAGCAGCTTTTTTTACCCAGTTTTTCACACCATTTCTGTTGCCTCAGTGAGAGCCAGTGTAATCTTATGCTTTTTTTGTTTTGGATTGTTAGGTTCTTCCTGACAGCAGGCATGGATAACCTGTGTTTAAGTGTGGCCGGTGTGGCCTTATAAAAGCAGCATACAGACCACAGCCTGCTGTGGTGTGGTAAAGTCTGACTCTTGCTATTGCACATGTACAAGACTTGCTTGTTTCAGTTAAAAGCTTGCATGCTCCTCTGGTATGGTGACATTACAAAACCCACAGTTTGATTTTATTTAAATAACAATGTCTTAGTGTAGTGTGACTTTTTGAGTCTTTTACTGTTTCTCAGTAATGGAAGAGACTAAAGATTACAGTCTATGGGCAGATTTTTCCAGGGCTTATCTGTGGAGTATTGGTGTTTTTTCACTCTGGGGGAAGTGATTGATGTCAACAGGACTGCAGCCCCATCGTCTTCAGAGTTCAAGCAGAGGCTGCTGAAAGTTTTTCTAAATTCAGACATGCTCCTGTGTTCAGTCTAGTTTGACTGGCTGACCTACTGAGTTGGCTTTATAAGGGGCTTTCAGCGTGTAGATTAAGGACTCAGGTAAGCTAGAGTATGGTTTCATTTGTTGTAGAGTCCTTGGTGGAGTCCCTTGAAGTGGGAATGAAAAAAGATGCGGGGGAAAGTAGTGAACAAGAGAGGGTATTTGGCAAGACGTTACTCACCTGATTGAAGAGATTGCTGACAAGGAGATGAAGGATGCAGTCTGGAGGAAAAGTGGTAGCAGAGTGTACAGTATGCAGAGTGACCCAGCAGCAATTTGGCAAGAACAGAGTGCACTAGCAAAGCTTTTCCTGTTCTCACCCTGCTTTTGTCTCACAGCATTGGCTGCAAAAGCTACACAGCTACATTTGAACTTGACTCAACTAGAGTTTCCACTGCTGTCAGTCTCTTTGCTCTCCTCACATATGTATGATGGGAAAAGCAGGTGTGTGTGTGCTTGTGTGTGTGTGTGTGTGTGTGTGTTTTTTTTGACCCTGCTCACTGCCTGAGTAGGAAAATATTAAATAACTTAGTTCAATCCTTGAGTTGCACAATAGTGTTTTTACTGACATACAGCCCATTTTTTTACTTTTAAGCACCCTTTAAATGCTGTGTCACATGTGAGTCCTTAAGAAATGTGTTTGCACTTAGTTAGTGGTATTGGCACATTAAGATTAAGATTTTTACACATTTACTCCTGCTAATTTCTGGAGTTAATCTTGTACATATACATTGCACAACAGGAGATTGTTCATATGAGGCGCATTGACACTGGGAAATAGTCTGTTTGGTCTGTGTGAGGCGTGGTCCGTGTCTGGGTGTATATGAGGCACGACACAAAACAAATATACCTAACAGTGTTTTGTTTACAGCATATTGAAGTTGCATAATTAGAAATGGTGTGTTATGTATGAAAACCCCACTTTCCTGAGTGAGTTCACTTTTGCTGAGGGGATTTATTGAAAGGCAACGCTCACTTACTTGCTGTGAATTCTTCGGACAATTACCTGCAGTATTCTCACATGGGCTGATTAGGATGTTACCATTAGTTTGTACTAGGGAACTGTTAGGGTAATGTCTAGAGAAGATCAGGATTTCACTGCATGTCTGAAAACGGCTTTAATTTTCATGAAGTAATGTGTTGCAATTCTCATTTGTTAAAATAGTTGTGAGGCATTTGGCCCGTAGTTGCGGCCTTTGGAGAGTTTCTTGCATTACAAAACTCTGACATGTCCAGATGTTCTTCAGAAGGCTTCAAGTTGACACATTTTGACTTTTGCATAAAAACGAACATTAGACGATTCAAATTTTCCACCTGATTGTTTCCAAGAGTTGCTGATCTACTGATCATGCTGATTAAAAACATTTTTACTGCATGCTTACAGCATAGTAGAAATGTTGTCCTATGCAGGCCTTAAAAGCTCTGTATCAGCAGTCTGTCGTGTTAGAGCTGCTCTGATGTTACTATTTTTGGTGCTCTTCTTGTGGTAAGGCTGCGGTAATTTCCATAATAACTGTATTGGCTACTTGAAACAGTTGAAATGATCATAAACTAGCTGTGTCTGTGTTAAACATTTAATATTTTCCTCTCCATAAACACATCATAACTGTCATAACATAATCTAAATGTGTGTGTCAGTGAATGTGTATCGAGCGTGTATTGAGACAGACTGAGGGTCCTGAGTACCCAACGGCTATTGTGTGTTCATGTTTACAGCATTTTACATGTGTATATGAACCATAAACAGACATTCTGGCATGAGCTGGAAAATATTTCCCCAGACGTGATTTCAGTAGAACAGAAGTTCTCATTAACTCAAGTCTTCCAACACTGACTCGGAGCAGATGTATGGAGAGGAGCCTGAGGAGTCCAGCCAGAGCCTCTGGATGAGGAAGAAAAGATAACTGTCTGTCACAATAGCAGTAAAAGATTACACAGGGATTGTTGATGGAGACACCAAAAAACAGTGAGGAGATGAGTGTTAAGTCTTGCCAAGCCCTCTGGGCAGGGCCACTTACTCCTCTTTTTTCCAAACTGTGGTTCTGTAAGTAAAAATGGTAAAAGTAATGCCTGTACAACACAGCAGACAAAAATCTACAATCTAAAAACATCTGCTTTAGATGATATCTAACTGACAGCTCATAACACAAGTATGAAGGTTGTCGTAATTTACTTCCTTAACATAATGGAAGCTCATCTTGACAATACTTGTGGTTCTTGTCTGTGAACAGAGTACAGAAAGATGGTCGAAAAACTGACAAAGAGCTGAGTTCTGTGTGGAGTGCATGTGTAATAAATGAAAACAACAGAAGTTATTTTTTGATGGCAAAATAATCTACAGTGCAGAGCAGACTGATTGTTAACGTACAGTCCTCAGCTGAATCGCTGATGTGTTCTTTGGCTGTGGTTAAAATGACAAGATGGATTATGGACGGGGTGGGGGGGCGCGAGGAACTTGTCGTTAAATCTTTTTCTCTCATCTAAATTTACGATACATTGATTCCTAATGGTTTGTAGCATTGGCTGGTTTTTCAAGAGGGGAATTGGAGTGAGTAGTTACTCACTGTAGTATGGATAGATCAGCTGACAAGGGAAACATAGAGAGTAAAATGATGTGCAAGTGGGGAAAAAGGCAAATGTGGAGGAATTGTGATGAAATAAAAGACAGATGGAGGACTTTTTCTCTGTTCATCGCTATGTTTTTCTCTCCCAGTGGGCCATTCCTAATTTCATAATCAGACGTGCAGCTGATGATCTACAGCTGAATGTTTATGAAACAGAGCCTGAAAGGAAAAGAGTGATGTAGTGGGTTGCCATTGTTTTTAAGACACAGCCATGACAACAGCCAAGTGAGTAATTTAGTGGCTTTGGCTGGCAAGGTTGTGCTTCAGCTCTCAGGGAATATAGCTATTGGATTGATTTTACATAACCACAAGAAGTATGTCAGCTTCTCACATGTCTGAGCAACCAGTGTAGAAATCCTCTGAACAGACTGAAAGTCTCATGCGAGTCACAGAGGTGATGATGACTTGTGGTTGAGGCAGGTAACCTTGCCTATAGAGTGCTTTTTTCCAGCACTGATTGTAAGATTAAAAAAAATCCCTCAAATATTGTTTTTTCTGTCATCCAGCCACAACTCTAAGTGAGATGTTGCACACAGCTCTCTGTAGGGCCCTGTTCTCTACATATGTTTTTATTTGTGTTGGGATTGGATAATAATTGCTACACACTACACTACAGCCTGTCAGAACAATGGTCTATACACATTTATCATTGTGAAAGGAGGAAAAAAAAAAACCCACAATGACAAGTTTTCCCTTACTGAAGAGGATTTGGTTTGAAGTTTGAGGTTCAGTTTCAGTAAAGGTGCAAACGGAAAACTCTTAGGAGTAGTGGAGACCTGCTTTAAAACAAATTATTGTAAGGTAGAGAACAGTAATTCTGGGAATATAATCTAATATAAAATGGTCTGGATTAAATAGCTGTGACAGATGGTCTGTGCTACCTTAAGAATCACGTAGAGCACAAGTACTTAAAAGATCCTTGAAAAGTTTGTTCTTTTTATTATATGCAGAGCAAGGGACCACAAGACCACAAGATGCTGCTGGTTCGTACGCTGCCAGGTCTATTCTAGTTTAAAGCCGTCTCACTGAACAGTGCATTTTGTTGTCTTTTTCTTTTCTCTCCTGTCCCAGCCTTTTTTGTGCCTTCATGCTGGCAAAAGCCAGGACCAGAGGCATAAAGTTTTTGGTTTGTCCCTCCCTCCGTCTGTCCATAAGGTCACCCAGTTCTTGTAAACGTGATAAACATGCACATTTTCCTTTGCATTGCTTTTGTGATCCTTAATAAATCTATCTCCACCATCTTCCCTCCTCCTGTGACAAACTTTTCTTCTCGATCTCCAACACTTCCTCTCTTTCTCCCCGGTTTTTCCATTTGATTTCCATCATTATGGGGCTTCCCTGTCTTGGCCTGTGGCCTCTTGTACCATACAATCCCAGCACTTGAGTTTTCCATTTACAATTTAGTCAAAAACAAAAGGCATTGCTGTGGTATTTTGCATGAGGTCATCACAATTTGTGGCTTTGCTGGAGCTGGTTATCTTATTCATCCGGTACCTCTGTTTATAGAAAACATCTCGCATTGTATTTGCAAAGCAGCATATGATCTACAGTTGGTTTTAAACAAGGGCAAAATGGATATATGATGACATAAGTTGGCCTTCCTGTTAACTATACTTGCCCAACATTGTAGATGCAGCCAGCTTCTAGCAGCCCTACAGAACTGTGCTTTAATGAAAATGCTGCTCAGTCAGACCAGCATGTGGAAATGACAGGCTGTCTGTGGTTTGGCGTAAAAAGCTTTTTTCTTTACTTTGCTTTTTTACTACAGCAATTAAAACCCTCCCATTGCCATTGCTGCCTTGTCAAAGCCTTTCTCCAAAGACTACAAAAAAGTTGCCTGCACATTGTAACAGCTGAGTGTGAAACGAGGCTATAAAGTCTCAAGAAAAATAAAGGAAATAAAATCCTAATAGTTTCTGGAGAGGCTGTGGATTGGTTCCCTGCTGCTTAAGTACACATGAGGAAACTGGGCTTAGATATTACCCAACTGAAGAACAATAGCGATTAGATGAATTGAAGTTTAGCTGGATGGATGTGTTGGACGGTTAAATTAGAAGGCAGTGTCCGTGATAATTGTTAAAATGTTCTGGCTAAGTGAGCAAGTGAGCTGTAAGACCATCTGTGCGCCTCTTCTTGGGTGTACCACTTACCTACAGTATGTGGTCAGGTGGTGGTCTGAGTCCTGAAACATACAAACACACCAACCAAACTAAATGATGAGTTCTCGTTAGTGAGACACATTTGAGTCTCACTACCCACTGGTTTAGCTACATCCTGAGACTCTGAAGGAAACAAGTTTGTAAATATGCTGTAGGGTTTCTTACCATGTTTTATATTTTACTAGTTTTGACACCACTTTCATTCATTTCCCCTTAGAGTCCTCCTTTTTTCTTTTGTCATGTCCTCACCCTGACCCGGGCCACACAGGCCTCGAGACATCTACTCGCCCACAGAATAATGTCTGCCTTTAACATCTGCATATAATATGTTACTTCTTCACTCCCGCTGGCCGCCCCTGACGACTCAAAGATTCACCCAGGAATAAGCAACACTTCCCTTTGCGGGTAGACAAGCTGATGTGGTCCAGCTGATGGAGTTGTGAGCAGTTTTGTAGTCGAGGGTTACTTCTAGAAAGTCAGACCGTCTCACGGGAGACGTTATGTGGGGGAAGCTGCTGTCTAATTCAGCTGTTCATATTGTAGCCCAACTCTGCCGGGCTGGCAGGGATTAGGAGGAAAGCTAGCTAGGAGGATTTTTCCTATTGTTACGTCAGTGTCCCTGGCCTCTGGACAGCCTGTTAGGGCCAAAGGAGAGTCTGGGTTCCCCTTGCAATGTCTGTGTGGTCTCCTCTCTTTACCTCATTACTGAGGGCAGTCACAGAAGCCAAACTGAGCCCAGCCTGGTACTCAGAAAGAAATGACTGTGTGTTGTTGCAGTTTTATCTGTTCAAGTTCCAAAATCACAGGCCTTCATTAAATAAAGTTTCTGAAATCACTTGCAGTACTGCTGCTTCCACAGCTGCTTTTACTTTGCAAGACCAGCATTAGTAGAAGTGCGGAAATTATATCTTTATTAGGTCATTGACAGGAAATTATTTATGAAGAAATGTTAAATTAACACTTTAAATTGGAAAGAGTTGAGGGATTCACCAAGCCACTATTAATATATTGACCCCAGTATTGCCTAGAAAGCGATATCAGGTATTGAATAATTCGATCCACAAGGTTGTTATCAGAATTATTGTTATCAGTTTTATTTGCCAAGTATGTTCACTTTAGTTATATGTTTGCAATTTGTGCTACGTCATGTGTCATCAGCATGTGTAGCATGCCTTGCTACACAGCATGTAGCGGTAAACTTAACTCCCAACATCTTTAACATGAAGAGGGCCAAAGACACAGCTTTATGCTACATCAACAGCTAATTGCAATATCTGCATCGGAAATGTTGTAGCGGTGGTGGTAGAACTGCAAAATACAATGCCACAAACTTAATCACACTACTGCAAAAACATCACACTGAAGAGCATGCCAAGCCTGGATAAGTCCTGTTTGCACTACATGTTTACAAGGAGATTTGATTCCTCTTTTTTTTTAATGCCACGTTCCAAGTTGCAGAAATATTTATTATTGTAATAACAAATAACCAAAAATGATTCATTATTTATTAATTTGTTGCATTTGGTTTTACAAACACAATGTTTAAGTCACGGCTGTTGCTTTCAGTGTTGTGTCAGATTGGTATTGGGCATCAGCTAATATGCTAAATCCAGGTACTGATTTCGGTATTGGTACAGATAAGATTTGTTGCTGTGGAATGTGCTGTAGATAGCTGCCACGTTTCCTTCTTTCCAGTTTAATTAAAATGCATCACTCAACAAAATGCATAATGCTTATCCTTGCTAGTACCCCTAAGGCCCAACAAAATGTATGAATGGTTCTTTCACATCATGGCATATCGTTGCACATAGGAAATGTTTTGAAATCAACATTGTTTACATTTGAGGTTTATATCTCTCCTCTTTTAATGTGGCATTGCTGCCTTTACTGTGCAGCTGACATGAATGGGTATTACATAACCCTGGTACTTGTAGCATTTTCTGTGCAGAGTCTTTTCACAGTGGATGATTTGACTTTTGCTGCATTACATATAAGGATCTGTTGCCCCTATGCATAATGTTAATTACCCAAATTGTTTGTATGTTTTCAGGAGCTGTCAAGCTGTGGCTGGAACAAGAAAGAGAAGCACAGCTCTGCTCCCAATGTTGTGGCCTTTACACGCAGATTTAACCAGGTGAGGCACATACGCTGTTGGTGCTTATGTCTCATACAGTACTAACCCGAAGAAGGAGAGGGAAACTGTTCCTCCTGAAGTTTTAAGTTTTTATGAGCCTTGTCCATCAATAAATTGAGAGTATATAGCTCCTTTTTCCATGTTATGTCATCTCCCTTTATTATCCAAGTACCGAATCATAAACCTAGCTGTTCCAGAAGTGGCAGGTTTTAAACCATTGCTTGTCATGGCAATTCCTAACAACCTTCATATTTCAATCCAGTTAATTTTTATATAGAATAACTTGTCTCTAGGTGAAGCTGTTCTGAAGAAGGGCATGTTTCTGTTTCACATGAAGCTATTAAAGTGCTTCTGCTTTTTGATACAGCACGTGTAGGAATATTTTCTAATTTAAACAGAGGTGAGCATGACATGTTCCCCCAGTGCCCTGTGAAATCATCTACAGCAAGTTATGGGTAATGATGTAAGGAGCTGTCTTGGCCTTTAATCCCTTTCTAGTGTTTTTGCCAGACTTTTAAAACCAAAAATTTACTGCCCCCCAGGAAAAATATGAGATGATCTAATGAGGATGTGTTGCTGTGGAAACTTCTCCATGTATAGCACATCCCAAACGGTCATTCAAGATGTTAGCTACACAAATTTCAGCCAAGGAAAATTTGCTTTTTGGATAACGTGACTTGGACTTTGAGGACAGACAGTACCAGAAAGCTCCTTAGCATGAGTTGAAACCATATTTTTTTCCCCCAGTCACTGTTTTGCTGGCAAAGTGCTCTGGGAGCCAGTGGAATAGAAGATAACTGACGATCCTGTTAAACAAATAACAAGAGACTTTACTTTAAAGTTATTCTCCTTGGCTTACATATTGTGCTTACTTTGCACCTTACTTGTAAGTTGATAAAAGCGACTTACAAATGCCAAATGACTAAATGTAAATGTAATTCTGCATTATAACTTGATGTGTAAGGCTTGTTATTTACATTTTACATAATATATTTCAAACTTAATAGGCTGAATGTGAGCAGCGTACAAGCAGCAGCAAGAAGTCTAAAGTGCATTGGGAAATGCTACAATCTAAAAACTAATGTTTTGGCAGTTTTTCACCTTTTGTTATGACAAGATCTGGTGAACCAACATACTACACTGCATAAGGGTAAATAGCTTTTCTGCTACATACTTAATTACTACAAACTTAATAATTTGCAGAATATACACTGATTTTTAAGTAGGCTGCTCATAAAAATTAAGAAGCTCCATTTAATTTTTCTAGTATTTTGAAGAAACTTTTGGTAACATGTATTTAAATACTACAGTTATGAGCACACGTTGTTAAGTGTCAATTTAATAATAATTGATACCTCATTAATGACATAGTGGAAATTCTTGTGGACAGGTAGCTGCATTTAAAGAGTTCAGGGTTCCGACATGTCTTTATTATGTGGGCAGGAATTGGGAGAGATGGGAATCAAACCACCAACCCTGGAGTTCATAGACAGCATAGACGATTGCCTTACCAACTGCTCCACAGCCACGAGGCAGACGAGGACTCATGCTCTGTAATGAACCCCAGTGGTGTAGTAAATTACTCAAAAGTTAAACGACTGGGGAAAATAAATGAGAATCTGCAGCACGTTTTGTTTTCAGATTGGAATCACATTTTACAGTTAATGGAAACACCAGTCCACTGTAGACTGAAGGTGGAACATACATGAGACAGCAATTGAGAGTGTTTTTTACCTTGAAAGTGGGACCTTGTTTCACAAATGGGGTCATTGTCTCAAAGCACTAGACGTAAATTAAAATGCAAAACAGTGGCATTCTGTGTTTACCATCCTTGTATTATCTGTCCATTTTCATGACTCCCTTGTCTTTGCTGCAGACAACTCCATGTGAAATAGTGAAAATTAACTCCATATGGCTCTGCTGCATGGATATAAAGAACCTCCTTAGATTGAATAAAGTTTAATGTGTCTGTGTACGGTGTACTTTTAAGTGAAGACAGGAACAGACGGAGAGAGAGCATGTAGCTGGACAAATTTATCACTCCACTCCTAAGCTCCTCACCTCTTCCCAGAAACAAAAACATGTCTGTGGACTGTTTCCAGGAAAAAGAAGGAAAAGCCAGCTGTAGGTTGTGCACATCACATATGTACTGTAGATGGCGGACACACACATAGTGGTCTGTGGTTTTAATAGAAGAATGCTGACCACATAGGCAAAGTAAATTAATCTAACACATAGAAGTATGTCAGCAATAGAAGAAAAAGTGGAGATGGTCAGTCTGTCTGTCTTATCAGAACACAATGTGCAGACAGCGGTGGGCTTTGAAAGTCCTCAGAGCCCTGCTGCGTTGAAGCTGACTTCCCCTCTGGTTACCTCCTCCCTTCCCTCACTCTTCTCCGTTTTCCTCTTTCCATTCCCTATCTCCCCAGAGCTTAAACACTGATTGATTCACTGACTTCTCTCTCTCTGTGTACGTGTAATCAGGACCTTGGCTTACCAGCATTCTCCCCAAAGAGACTTATCCGGCCAAGTTCTCTAAACACACGTTTACACACATGCTCCTCCTCCTTTTTAGGTTGACATATTAGGAGTTATGGTGGGTATCTGTTGTGTAATAAGTTGGATTTTCTTCCTGCAGTTCTCCTTTTTTCCCTCCAGAGCTTTTGTCTCGACTCTTATGGAACATTAGCAGTGTGCTCCATCCTCTTCTGCTGTGCTTTTATACTGGTTTCAGTCCAGAGTTGTCATGACTGCAGGTCTTGGCTCTGGACTCAAAGTCTGAAGATTTAACAAGGAAAAAACTTTTTTTTTTTTTTTAACATATCTGCAAACCTCATTGTATTTTGAAGGATGTAACATACAAGTGATAAAGGTTTTATTTTTATTTTTTTTTATCACTATCAGGTGTTTTCTAGTATCATGTATCTACTTTTGGTGGGATTGTGAGTGATCCCCTGTGATGTACAGTGATCTCCATTTGTGTGTGTGTGTGTGTTTTATCTAGACAAGCTTCTGGGTGGTAAGAGAGATCCTCCATGCACAGACATTGAAGATTAGAGCAGAGGTGCTGAGTCTGTACATTCGCACTGCCAAGGTACACTCATCCACAGACACACTGATATTGCTGCTCTGTCCTTGTGAATGTTTGCAGTATAATTTCATAATGTCTGATCTATATATTTTCTCCTTTCATAGAAACTGTGTGACATGAACAACCTCCATGCAGTTATGGCTGTGGTGTCAGGGTTACAAAGTGCTCCCATCTTCAGGCTTACTAAAACATGGGCGGTGAGTGTATTTACCCTGCTTTGAAGGAAAGTTTGGTTTCTTAGTAGAGTGATGTCAATAAACTGATGTCACGCTGATCTGTACTGAAACACTGGGCACATAAACTGAGCTCATAAAAACTAGCACACAAGTGAAATAAAGAGCATTTAGAACTTTCAGGAAACCTTAAATTCAGCATATTTCATTAGATAAAAAGGAGCATTTAACAGATGTGTCCTATCGGTGAACTTTGGTTGAGGTTTTTAGAGGTTGCAGTGCCTTTTATGCTGCAGCTGCATCTTTTAATGAAATACTTTGGGTGGTGGGGACAATTTGAACATATTCAACTGTAGACTGCATTATACAGGAAATTGTGACTTTGTGTCCACTTTACAAATGTGTGAGGGACAAGCTGTCTGTTTTTACTGAAGACATAGAACTTACATAATGACAAAACAATGTTCTGATGTAATGGTGGAAATTCCTTATACTTGGGTCTACAAAACCACAGGAGATTCCCTTAGCTGGCCAGTGAATGCTGTTGCTGGCAATGACATAGCACACCTGCCTCTTAAAGGACAGAAGGGCAGACATGCAGATACATACACATGCAACCCCTGCAGATTCCTGTATGATTGATATGAAAGTGTGATGTAAATCTGTATCAGTGGTCTGTCAGTTCCAGAAGAAGAGATATTGAACTGCAGCTAAAAAAACATGTTAACTACAACAGTTACAGCTAATCAGAGAGGTCTCTCTGACCGACAGGGCTTGCAGAATCATCTGGAAGTCTTTGCACACTCCATATGATGTTTCTTACTATCATCTTCTTATCCTCATGGGCTGACAGTGGCTAACAGCTTATTATCAGTTGGTGTTTCATGGGCATCAGCGTGTGTTTGTCACAAACAGACAAGCAAACATGTACAAATATTATGTATTTATATACTTTTGTTTCAGTGATGGTTGCAGTGTTGTGTTAGAAGCCAGTTCATTAATGCAAGTAGGTTTCAGAGGCTTTGCACCCTCTGAGGAAGTATTTTCACGAAAACATTTAGTTAGTACTGAAGTAGTAGTGAAGTTATCTGGAAGTTGAGCCATGGCAACTTGACCTTAGTAGGCCATGACTCAACTTCTAGATTCAGTTTGTACCTTTCTAAAACACTGAAAAAAATAATTTCATTTAACTTTATTTGCTGCAAAACAAAGCAGAACATTATATTAGATTTGCTTTAAGAACAAATAAACCAGAAATAAAAACTCAATATTTAGGATGTTAGGTGGGTATTTGTAGCTGGCCGAGTCTATTTTCCAGCAGCAAGCTTCTACGGATAACTCTGTATTGGCTACCTCTCACTGTCTTGCAGTAGGAAAATCTAATCTAGCCATCCATTCTATTTCCCATTCCTGAGTCATAGTCTTTTTATTCTGTGTTTTACCACTGCTGTGTTGGTATATATCTAATTTCAACCCTGACTCTGAATTAAAGTAGCTTAAATTGAATCATTTTATTGATATGCCTGTTTTTCATTATATTTGTCATAGCATATTTGTGTTGCTGTTATGTCATATATACAGTAGCAAGAAAAGTCTGTTAACCTTTTGAAATTTCATGGTTTTCTGCATTAATTTGTCATAAAATGTGATCTGGTGTTCATCAAGAACACAGTCAAGAGTATTAACAAATAAAATTGCCTTAAATAATTACACAAAAATCTTTCATGTCTTTATTAAGAACAACCGTAAAAACCTCACAGTAATAGTGGAAAAAGTATTTTCTGACAAATTATTGCAGAAAACCATGAAATTCCAAAAGGTTTACATACTTTGTCTCGCCACTGTAACTATCTGTTTACATTTCATGGTCTCTTTGACCTTCTTCCTCCCCCTTTTCCTCCCCTCTGTACCTCACAGTTACTGAGTCGGAAGGACAAGGCAACGTTTGATCGACTTGACTACCTGATGTCCAAAGAAGACAACTACAAACGTCTGAGGGACTATATAAGCAGCCAGAGCATGGTCTCTTGTATACCATACTTAGGTAATCGACAGAAACACACACACACTTACAGGCCCCCACATAGTTTCGTCTTTAAAGGATGCTGATGTTTCTTACTATCACCCTTTTATCTTTATGGGTTGTTTACTGGCTAAAGGTTAAAGTCAGGACAAGACTCTGGGTATAAGAAACAAACTGTCTCTGTCTGTTTGTCTATTACAAGTGTTTTTTCTTCTGTGACATTATCTCATGGATTATTCTGTGCCAGAGTCATTAATTGGTCAGTCATGTTTATCCCCTGTTTCTCCTGCTGTTTTTATTCTGCTCTGTTTCTCCCAACAGAGGAGGTTGAATGTGGAACATATATTTTGCTGCTCTGTTGTGAAATACCTAGAAGTTCCATTTAGCTGGAACCAACACATGAATCAGTGAGAAAGCCGGAAAAAAAAAAGATAAATGTATTTTTCCTTTCCTACGATTTTTATACCCCCTCTTTCTTTGCCTTTGCAGTATGACATCACCCAGGAATCCCTTATGTGTTGTGCAAGGGGAACGCTCATGCCCACGTGTGGTTTCATTGCTGCTCTCATTTTGATTCAGAGCTGACTAGATGACTTTCCTCTTGACTGCTTCAGTCTTTTTCTGTTACAACCAGACTTGTATCATAGCTACTGCTGTGTGATTCAAAATGCTCAAGTATGTGAAAACAAACACAGAGAGCTTGAGAGTCTGTTTGTCATTAAAAATCTTTAAGCCACCCATTTTCCACACTGTACAAAGTCTGGAAGTAATAACAGACCATGATACGAATGCAAAGCTGGTAATGTGAAACAGCATACACTTGCCAGCTTGTCTGTATGTCCTCCTTGTTGCTATGTGTAAATAAGTAGGATAAGTAAGACTTTCCGTTTGGTAAGCGTTTCAATGATGTATGACTATATGGTCATTGATTGGGTGGAGTCTCTTTGTATTCTTTCTTTGTACGTTTATGTACGTGTATTTCCTTACAACTTGACTTTGTCAGTGATGCATGTGGATGTGTGATGTGTGATGTGTGATGTGTGACTAGCTGGCTGCCCTCTGGGCTGGACTGAGCCAAGTTGACACATAGGAGTAATCTACACTCCCTCGTTCTCAGATATGACCCTGTATAATAAATCCACCAGATCCTTTTGAGAGAATGTGGGAATGAATGAGTGGTAGACGGAAACCATCCGTGCTTGTTCCAGAGCCTCACTCCCTACATAAGTGTTGGGTGTGTCTGTGTATTGGTTAAACTAGGTTCGAGGTTTCTCCTGATGTGTTTACATGTCTGTTCGCTAAACAAAGTACCCATTGAGTCTTAAATTAAGTGCCAACCTACTGGAGAGGCCTAAAATTACCACGTGTGCTTTTGTGTGTCCTAATATGCCACAGGTAGGCTAACAGTGTATTTGTGTGTCACTTTTATGACTTCTCTGTCTTTGCTGCATTTGCATACTTGTAGGTCTGATGCTTATCTGTGGTGATAAGCTATAGAAGACATGTGCCTGCTGTTTATTGTTTGAGCTTTGTTTGTTCCACAGTGATACATTTGGGGTGTGTGTGTGTGTGTGTGTGTGTGTACAAGCAAGACTGTGTGAACTCTGACCTGCTATTAGGCTTGGTAGACACAGCTCCCTCCTGTCTGCGCCCAGCACAGGGCCAGTCTGTTAAATGCTCAGATGAACTTGTTGTTGTTCTCTAACCAATCATGCAAGGACAAAGGGCCCACAGAAAAGTATGACTACTTTGAAACGAAACACAAACACTAAATTGTTATCCTTTTACCTTGTCTATACCGGACACCATGAAAATGGCAGCACAACAGCAGTAGTTTGTGCAAGTGGCAAAATGTTTGAAGCCTAAAAAAGTTACATAGTTTACATAGCTAACCCTCCAATCACCATTTATTTAAAATGGTGCCAAATTTGTTATTACCAGTTCCTGTTTGCGATGAACTCACTAATGTACGGACAGCTACAACAGCTGAATTACTTGGATGATCTGGTTTTCAGAGAGGTTTTTCAAATTATACTTTTTTATGACTTTAAAGCGGATTTGTTTTTGACTGAATATAAGCTGTGTGTGACAGCAGACCAAAACTCAGTAAACAACATTTTAGAGCATTAGCTTTTGCCCGTCCATCTAACACAGTGTCTTTACCTCAAATATCTTCCCTTTAGTGTTAACTTCAGACAGCTCATAACTGTTCTGAATTACAACTCCTCAGAGGGAAAGGTAAAAGGGGAGCCATCACTTCAAGATAACCGTTTTTAGGGAAAGAAAAGCTCAGTGTTTTTATGTGGAAGGAATGTTTCCCTTTTTCTGTCTGTCTATTATCATCCTTGCTGTTCCTCCAGTTGTTTTTCATTTTATTCAAAATGACATATTTCAGTCTAGTTCTATGAAGCTATTTTCCATTTATATATTTATTTAAAATCTCTTCTTTCTCAAGTCTTCTTCCTTTAAGAACAACATTAATGTGATTTTAAACGATCTCACTGTGGTCATTTTATTTTTTCTACTTTCTGACCTTCTTGAGAGCCCTGACTTCTTGGAATCGCTTAAAAAAGATAAAGTAAATTTGCAGTGGTTCTTTTCAACTGATTATATTATCATTAAGATGGGGGCTTAATGGATATTTTATGTACTGTAATATTTCAACATGTACATTCATGTTGGGATTCAAAGGGTCACACTTGAAACAGTTCATTAAGATAAAGCCAAGTGAAGAGTAAAAGACAGTACAATGTTTACAAAAAAATTTAATTTGACTCGGATGAAAAATAACGTATCACATATTCTTCCTCATCAAGTCAAGTGGACATCCACTCTGGGTTTGTTGTTTATGCTATCTGTGTGTGTGTGTGTGTGCTTAATGTTTCTCTTATATGGGATAAAAAAATATTAGGATTTGTATTGGTATAGGGCTAGATATTAAATGGCCAAGACTATACTTACTACAGTATAAATACAGTGATAAATAACAAAGACTGGCAGAGTGACAACATTGTGAACATTTGGCCTGAGTAGAATCACACCTCTTAAATTAACAAATAAAACTAAAAATATTTACACATCAAAGCCGGGTCACCCATATGCACATTGGATGAACACATTGTTGAATGTATTATTTTTTCTATCAGGGGTCAAAAGAAACCCCAGAAGTCCAGAGAAATCCCAGAAATTACTAGACAGTAGGGTTTTTTTCTAACACCTCTCCTAACCATTTGATTGTCACATATTCTAACTGGCCACACAACTCTCAATTGTGTAATTTATTGTGCTACTAAGGTTTAACATCCAAATACATCCAATGCACCACTGGTTTGTGCAACACTACTTTCAATAAGTCACCATTAGCTGCTCAGAAGAAATGTCATCTCTTTAGTAAATGACCATTCCCTTTATTACATACTGAGTTTCAACAGTGAAGTGAGTAAAATAGGACATTTGACAGATACACTAAATGTTCCCCGGGAGCCTGATTATTGTCTAAACCCTCAAGTTTGGACAATAATGAAGCAGTTACTTACAGAAGGGAATGGCATTGGTCTTCATTTCCGCGTTAGAGTCAGCCATGAATCTAGTCACTGCGCAGACTGCTGGACCCATTATCATCAGGCCATAAACACATACCAAGTCTCTTCCTCCTACCATATTTTACAAGGCACAGTTGAACGATGGCAGGGGATTCCTGGTCTTGCCTTTACAGTATTTATGTATGGGTAAAGAGGAGGAATGATGTTGAGGTGCCTTTTGAAGGGAACCAAAGCTCCAGGCTTTAGTCAATCGGTCGGATCATGAGTCGGACGGACTTAAGGGAGTAAAAACCTCCTCCATAGTCTGCCCAGAAGATACCATCCTGAAATTTGCTGCGGTAAATTCCCCCGCTGTACCATACACCATTCAGGTTGGTCTGGCCACAAGCATTGTACCACCAACCGCCTTTATGGAAGTGAGCGCAGTTACCTAGTGGAGAGAGACGCAAAATCATAAAACAAGATGAATTTGGTGGGAAAAGAGAGAAGAAGACTTTCACTGCAGAAAACATAACAAATCATATAGTGTTTGACACTCAAGAAGTAGATACCCCTTACCAGAAAATGCATCCTTGTCGCGATCAAGTGTAGTGAACTGTTTTCCATTGTGACTGCTGAAGGAGTCCCCAGCGTTGCCCTGATAAGTGCCCAGTCTCAACCGGTAACCCTCGCTCTCTGATTCCAGGTGGAAGCTGCTGTACTCGGCATACACCTTCTTTCCTGTCCACTCCTCAAGTTCTACCATTAGCTTGTAGTCACCTTGTTTCCCCAGGTTGTAGATATTGTCCAGCCCAAGCCAGTGTTCGCCATCAATGTTGCCAAAGCCCTTCTGCAGGGGAAAAAGCATCATAGCATTATGTTGACCAGCACAGTATTGGTACATAGTTGATACTGTGGATTTACTAACTTAAGACAATATAAAAATGGTGTCATCTGTCTCCCCTAGTTGCTCTGTAAACTTTTGAATCTTGATTGCAAAAGGCTGACCTATTCAGGTTGGTCTAGATCAGGGGTGTCCAATCCTGGTCCTCGAGAGTCACTGTCTGGCTTGTTTTGCAACCAGCCCTGCACTTCCAGGTTCCAGATTGGTTGAACACACCTGATCCAGGTAATCAGCAGTGGGTAGGGCAGATAGTAGGAAAACTAGCAGGATAGTGGCTCTCGAGGACCAGGATTGGACACCCCTGCTCTAAAGAATCAGACGGGTTTCTTATAAAACCTTGCTTTTATCCTTTTAAAAACGTATTAATTGTAATTAGTTCCCTGAACTTGCCTTGTAGTTCTCCCAGTTCCGAAAGAAATTAACAGAGCCATCTTTCCTCCGTTGCAACACAGTCCACCCTCCATTATCAAGTCCATGTTCACACCAGGCTTGGATCAAACGATCACTGCCGTCTGTCTTAAGCAGGTACATCCCACTAGTGGTGTGACCTGCCTGTCGCACCTGGTAACAGTCCTTGAATGGACCTGGATGTGAAAAGATGGTTGTTAAAAAAAAAAAAAAAAAGTAAAAAAAAAAAATATACAAAAGATATACAAAGAGAACCCTGTAGCGGTATCAACACTGTCCAAAATATATTAGAATTGGTATTGGTATCATATTGGTATTAGTATTAATATTAATATTCCTATATTGACATAGTAGTGGATAATAGCAACCATTTCTTTTCACCGATGGGTCAATTTAAAGCCTGCCATTGTTACAAACTGTTTATTCCAATTAAAACCAACCATTGCCTAAACCAAAGTGTACAACAATGCCATACTGTGTCTTGAATTCAACTACATCTCTTTTTTTATGGCACATGCAGAAGTCATCATCATCACTTTCTCAGGCTTTCTCAGAGAAAAACAAGAGAGAAAGGGGGGAAAGAGCGTCTGCTAGACCCCATGGTTTGACTAGATTGAGAGGAACATTGTGGCCACATTTTCTGGAAAATATCTCCCTTTCCTACAAACATCCTGCAGTCTGTAGTTGCATTAAAATGTATTTGCACACTTTAACATATTGTCATATGAATATTCACCTAGATTTTGTCTCGAAATGAACCCATGCGGTGGCATGCTTTAGTTGAAGCAATTGAACCTAAACCTTTCCTCACTTGTAAGTCGCTTTGGATAAAAGCGTCTGCCAAATGACTAAATGTAAATGTAAACCCAGTATATTTCCTCTCTTTTCCTCTGTGTAGATATCTATTAAACCTGTATTAACACAGGGTTAGTATATGGCTCTCTGGGGCCTAAAGGCCTATGGAAGATGGTTTCCTCAGCTTAGGGTCAGAGCAGATAGGAACCAAGTGTAATGCCCCAGTAACTACCTAAACAAACTTCTATTTTTCTTTCAATGATACATCTTCATCACTGCTTCCAATTTCCCTCTTCTTTCTTTTTCTGTTACTTTCTTCTGATGGCAATGTGTCAGTTTCTTAAGACAGAGCTTTAGGGAGTCGACATAAAAAATAAATTCCGTGATCAAGCCATACAGGTTTAAAAAAGGCTCAGCTAGACAAAACTATGGTCAGATAATGTGTATTTACAGTAGCAGGGAACCTACATGCAGGAGAGCCTATTAGTGCTCTTGGTGCTTGGTGACTTGGTTTTGAATTTTGGTTATGTTGGCCAATTTTGACATACCGAAACTCCTTCATGTATAACAGTAGAAGTCATTTTCAAATAAAAGGAAATTTGTGAAGTAAAATGTCCAGGTATACTATTAGGAACTTTGTAAATTCCTAACAAAAAACGTTTCGATCACGTTTAGTGGCATATGTGTTTCTTTTCCTGAAAATTGAATGGTGGTTGGCCACCACAGCAAAGCACATCTATTCCTGGCTGTTTTTTTTTAATGCGCATATACTGTAAATTCTGGGGATGTCAAAGTTATTCCAGCAATTTGTGATAGCAGCCACTGAACACTTAATATTATGCCTGTAGTATGGATAAAGCATGTAGGTTAATTCCAGTTTTGATGAGCTATCATGAACCAATCATTCACCACATGAAAATTGCAGTTCAACAAGACCTTGCAAGGTAGGGGGAGAATTATTACACCTAGCTAGAAATAGCCTGGGCACCTGTTGCTTTCTTATTATTTCTATGCAACACTTCCCCAACTCACCTTTTCTTCCATTTTTGCTGTGTCTATGTATTATTATTTTTTTAAATATGGCAACCTTACTTTCTTGCCTATTGAACCTGGAAAGTCTGTAGAAGATGTTGTAAGCTAGGTGCAGCGTTTATATATAGTATATTATTTGCAGTATCATTCATACAACTGTATTATGTCTACTAAGTGACTTCCCTGTCATTATTCAAACAAGGCTTCTTTTAGTTCCCTTTTTGCCTGTGGGGTGCTATAAATGATTTCATCCACTTCATTTGGTTGTGTAACTCCTCACATTTATTCTCCACTATAGTCTAATCGCCAGTCAAAATACAAAAGCCTTGACCAATTCAACATTCTCTTTCTCCAAAGCGTTTTTAGTGGTATTCAAAGAAGCCTAATGCTACTAATTTAGTACATATGCTTAGTGCTCTGCATCAATTACAGGCAGCCAAGTGGGAATCATAAGAATGTATGATTTCACAGACTGTGTAGCCTACTAAGCATGAGCCAACTATGTCTCAACAATACCAACTGTTTTGAATTGCAATTGTTAGGTAATTATACTTTTGGAGTTGTTTGCACAGCTAATTAAGATAATTACTGGACTGAAGTGACAATTCCTTTAAATTAGATTTATTTCCTGTCATCATCCTTCTCCCTTCAAAAACCAAATGGACTGATGATTATTTTACAGTGCCCATTCACTTATTGCCTCTCAACCATAGACTTTTTAAAATTGGTACTTACCATCTGATGTGAGCGTTCCCTGTGGTGGGGGGTTGATCCCAAAGGGGCTTGCAGTAGGGGAGTCCATGCGTGATCCTCTAGGAAAGGCCCTGTTGTTATTGTCCCTCTGTATCTCATTGGTGAAACGATTATTAATTGGTATATTCTGCGGGACTACCTGGACCAGTGGAGGAACTGCCGGCAGCTCACTGCGTCCCAGAGTCCTCATACACTGCTCCTCTAGTGCAGAGATGAGAATGGACTGGTTGTTGACCACCCCGGCCATAGTGGCAAATCGGGCCTCCAGCTCCTTGTACCTGGAAGCCAATCGCATCATCTCAGAGGTCACGTTGAGGACACGGTTCTCCAGCTGGGCTAGCTCTAGAGAGTTGTCTCGTTTCCTGATGATCTCATGCAGCAGCTGCATATAGAGTTGGGTCACCCTGGAGTTCATGTTCCTGCTCTCTTTCCGCAGCAGCTTCATCTCATTCACCAAGTTACCATCCACATCCACCACCAGCTGCAGTGTCTCAATCTCACGCCGTTGTTTGTTGAGCACCTCCCGCACATCTGCAATGTCCATACGGGTCACTCTGTCTTTGTCAGGCTCAGGGCCTGTGGTGCTGGCACAGATTGGACCTGATGACAGATATGACTGATTTAGAAGATTATCAAGAATGTAGTTGGGGAAAAAGGCATATAATAAAGACTTGTTATATCTGTCAGAAACTAAGATGGCTATATAATGAAGAACTGAATGTTTACTGAAAAAAAAAAGTTGCAAACCTGTGATTTTCTGCTCAGGTACCAGGAAGGTATATGAACACTTTTTGGCATCAGGATCCAAGGGAGCTCTTTTACTTCTGTGTAGGAAAGGCTCTTTGTTTCTCCGGGCTTCCCTGGAACTCCTGCAGTAACTTTCCTCCCAGAGTGAGAGGCAGAGCAGGGCACATAGGCTCCACATGAGCCCTTGCATTGCTGCTGGCTGGTTCGATGGACAGATGCACTGCTACTGGTGCTCTCTCCCGTCCTTCCTGTTAAACAACAACACCGTAAAAGATAAGAGTTGTAGATAGCCTCTTCTTGCTGGGGTGTTGATTGGGGCTTTTCCAGACTAAACCAAAACACTGCCACAAGACTTTATAAAAAAAGTGTTTTAGGTACTTTTTCACAGATGTTCTGTTAATGTAGGAAAGTATTGACTTGTTGTGCAGAGGCAGATTTATCAGACCATTGTTACGTATACCCTGTCTTCATGTCTGATCAGTGTAATGTAGAATGGAACAACTGGATGAAAAAATGGATGCATTTTCTAACCAGCCAAAAGGAGAAAGTCTGCTTTCTGTCTCAGTTAGTTCCCCTGCTGACAGACACCCCATTTTTCTAATGTTCACTTGGTTTTTCCCCTATTAAGAGGTCTGATATGTGGCAGCTGTCTGTGCTTTATCATTGATATCTTCCCTTTATCTTCTTTAGTCCTGAAAGGAGATTTTTCTTTTCTTTTACTAAGCAAACTCCCACCCTCTTGTATACAGGTTAATGTACTTTTTCTCCCATTTAGGAAAATCAAGAATCTTTCTGAATCGTGATCACAAGAACTTAATTTTAGTTTTGGTTTCTGTGTGATTTTGTAATTCCTGTGCCCTAAATTTGGACTTAGTTGGTACTTAAGAATTGCCCAATAATTGTCGAAATTAGCGGCAGTGTCATATTAAATCTTTATGCATTCCCTTAGTACTGATGTTGGTGTATTACCACACCATTGGCTTAGTCACCATCTCTATTTATGTAAGCATCAGCTTGCAGATTTAAAGAATTGTGTATATCATATCTGT
Source organism: Anabas testudineus (assembly GCF_900324465.2). Lineage (NCBI taxonomy): Eukaryota > Metazoa > Chordata > Actinopteri > Anabantiformes > Anabantidae > Anabas > Anabas testudineus. The sequence continues at coordinate 8,010,956 of NC_046613.1, read as the reverse complement.
ATGTTGGCATAATTTTAATTCACAATATACTTGATATTTTCACTTGTTTTAATACAATGAAAATGCATATTGCTTTAGGAACTTTTAGCTTCTTCTTTAGTTCCCGTGGTTCCTTAGTTTAAGGGGAGCAAATTTGATTTATCATAAATCGCACATTTACAATCTGTACAATATATGACACCTTCTATCCCTAAACCCTCAAATCGGAGAGGGAAACACTCCCACTTAATGGGGGGAAAAGCCTTTTCTGAGAACAGACATCATTTTCCCAAAAGCCTACTTGAACATTGCCCCTTCAGTAAAAAGCATTAACCCCTAATTCTGTCTGCTTCCTGTGAGACAGTTTAAAAATGTTTACTGCTGTGCACCCTGCTTCATATGGCTTCATACATCCAGTAGGGTTGTTCAGTAGGCGGTAACATTTGTGTTTCACTTGAATGAATTTAAACAGACACACAATCACTGCAGGGCTGTGAAAGAAAGTCAAGAAAGCGGTATGTCTAGAGATGTTTCCAACCATGTCTAATTTGAGGAATAATTTGTGTTACTTCCTTCTTTTTTATTCCTGCTTGTTCTACTTCTGTTTCTCATCAGTGCATAAACACAAACACTCCCAAGCAGATGCACATTTAGTCTGCGTAAGGCCAATATTGTCCAGTCCTCCTATTTGTCACATCATTCTTCAGTTAGTTTTTACTCAGTGCCATAGCATTCAGTTGTGACTCCACCCTGAAACTCAGGCCCTGTGTGTCTCTTGTATGACGCCATTGTGGTTCTTCAAGAATTTGCAGAATTCTGTCACTTGGAATAATGTCGACAGGGGACAGAATTACAGCTAGCACTAACTAATACTGCAGATTTGTAGTGTGTGTGTCTGTGTGTATGTGTGTGTGCATTTTCACTGGTATGCATAGGTTGGTGTGTCTCCATCTATCACATCTAGTGTGTGTGCATACCTATCCAAAGACATTTTTCATTTTCATAGTGCCACGTTTTTCCAGCAGCTGGTGTCTCAGACAGTGCAGCCAGGTACTGTATCCTTGATGACCTCAGTAAGAGCTGCTAATGACTTTAACAGCAGCATTAGCAGTATCAGTTGTCAAGTCTTCTCTTTCAATATACGACTGGCTTTTTACAATTACAGGCACTTTCACAGAAATGTTCATAATTTACAGTTTAGGTGGCGTGAACAAACAAGGCATCATTTTAGCTCATTTGTCCGCTATTGCCTCCTTCATGCCCCATCACTTTCTTGTCATTATTATCTTTTCATTCTTCTCCCCTCTTTTCCTGTTCCATCTGGAGTCTGAGTTTCTCTTGGTAGGTTTCCCTTTGAGTATAAGGCACCTAGTGTCTGTCATGGAACCCCAACATATCAAAGACATTCCAGCAAACGTGAAGAGTTCACCATTGTGTTGTGATGGTTTTCAGTGTTTCCTAAACAGTGTTATTTTTTTTCTTCAAAAGAAACCAAAGTTAAACACTCCTGAAGACATTGGGGACTTGAAGGGCTATTGAGTAGAAAACATGTAGTACTCACCGATGGAATTTAAACCTTTATGCATAGAAATGTTGTATTTTTGTTTAGTAAATTAGAAGTGTGTGTTTTGTTCTTCAGTATGTTTTGTTACATTACATAGTTTTACACATACAGTTTTAATATATGAGCTTTGTACCGATCTGGCTCAGCTAAGATGAAATTGGGCCTTTACTCCGGCATTTAGTCACAATTGATGAGATTTGGAATGACAGACTCTAAGACTGTTGTGGATTGGAAAGTGAGTCATGGCCTGTCTTCTTTTCTTGACCAGGTATCATAAGGCTAAATCGAGGCAGAGTGTTTCACAGATTAAATACTCCTATTAAAATTTTTAAAGATGTATTATTCTAAACAGTAATGGTTTCTCATCCTGTTTCTCAACCCTTGTCCTGACTTTGCCTCTTTTCCTGTATTTCTTTCGTTTTTATGTTTTTTTTATCTGAATACTTTTATTTCTGCACACTCTCTCTGTTTGGTTTTCCTTAATCTCTTTCAGGTTACAGCTAAATAACTTAGGCCAAGACATATGAAAGCTATAGACTGTAAGCTGTATGGCAAATACGAGAAGCTAAAACAAATTTTCTCCTTGATGTCATTAAGATATATTAAATTTCTTTTTTACACAGCCACCCTTAGAAACAGTTCTTTTATTCCATAACATCCACGTGGAACCAATGAAACTCTGAGTGGAAAAAAGGATTTAAAGTAGGCCTCTAACTCTGCTTTATATTTTGGCAACAGTAGGAGCTTCATAAATCTTCCTAAGGGCACTGCTTGGTCCCCATCCCATTAATGGCTGTTAATATTAAGGGGACAGTGACTTTATAACTGTTCCCACTTCCTTCTGTCTCTCTGAGCTGTTAATTTATTTTCATGGTTGTTACTGGAGCAGTATAAAGACGCAGTCATTATGTATAACCAACTTTCCTGCCTCTCTTCACCACACATTGAATTGTCCAACTAGGAATAATTTTCAGTCGAACAAGACACAATTATTTTGCTGTTTAAACTAACTCTCTCATCTTCTAAAGACCAAAACTCTGTACTGAACAGCATTTTATGTTTTTTGTTGTTGGCATTTGTTCCTTTTGTTTGATTTCTCATCATAGATTAAGGCTCTGGTGGTTCTTAGACTTGAAAGTGAAGAGATTTAGTGAAGGCAAGAGCTGCTTACATGTTCACAACTTTCTGGACTGCTTCACACATAAACCTGAGTTGTTGTTCTCTATATTATACAAGCCTACCTATATCTGCACACATTTGTTTATGCACAGACACAAACCAAGTAAAATGTGGTGCTAACTATACCTCTGGCTTTACTCAAAGTGATCTGGATCTGGCAGATTGAAAGTTATATTGCCTTTGTTTTTTTATGTAGGAACTGATGTACATAAATGCTGATTAGCCCTGTGCCTAAGTCAAAGACAGAAATATCACTTTTCTAAACATTGTTAGAGAGGAAATAACAAGAGATCTCCCTTAGCAAGAGGGCAGAACTGCTGACCTTACTCCTAGACAGGAAACATTTGTTTTGCCTTGTTGGTTAAACAGTTTAATGAATGTTGGTTGTTGCATCAGAAAACCATATGTCAGACTTGTGGCTTCAGTGTACACTGCCAAAGCCTATTAAAGCACAGATATTGCTATGCAATCCAAGCTAGAGTAAACAACTGGTTAATAATCTAATGAATAGTCAGCTGCCTGCTGCAGCTAAAATGATGTTGTGAGAAAGAGACTAGCAAAGTAAATTTGTGGGTAACAAAATTTCAGGTGATAATTATAGGTTTAGCATCTTCGCGGTATCATTTGATACAGAAATTGTTAAAAAAAATATTCAGTAACTAATCTCTTTTGGATGAACCCTATTAATGTTACTAAAATGCGGAACTGTAAATAAGGAACTGTTCAGATTTCACTGTGAGTTAGCCATGTTTTGTCTGAAAAAAATCTGCTAATACAAACAAAACACGCGTGTCAGCTTTTCAGCTGCATTATATAGCAGTGCATTAATTATGCCCATATTAAGAATATATATGAATTAATAGTAATTGGCACATACATCAAAGGAAGTAAAAGCTATTTCAGATATTCATATGCAATATATTCAATGCTAAATCTCTACGTTGTAAGCATAGGACCTTTATAGACTTATGCAAGACAAAAAATGCCAAACTATGTAAATACCAGTGCAAGAACAAAACAAGAACTAGAGTCTGTCAGAGTGTAACATTTCAGGCTCATTCTCACCAGAAATTACTGCCTAAATACTAAATGCATAGACCATTCCTGGGGTAAACGTTTGTGATTTCTGTTTCCATAGCTAGACCTAAGCCCCAGGAAGGTAAAACAGATTAGCCCGCGGATGTACTAGAATCATGATGATTGGTTGCTTTTCACTTCTGTAGTGTGTTTTTTATTCTGGGTGTGAAAAATGCATCATTGTTGCTGGTTTACCCCCTGGCCTGGGCATTTTTGGGGGATAGGACCAGAGACAGAAGAGTTGCAACTTGCTAAGTTAAAAATAAAACAAATAATAATAATAATTCTAGCTGATTTTAACTTAACTGTGCTAAAAACACCTAGGGCTACTGCTGCTAGTTCTCCATGATTCACCATTGTAGGAAAAACTCATTGTCACTTTTCTAAATCTATCATGGGTAGAGCTATAGTCCCTGAACTAAATTTAGACAATGGTGGAAATGCAGGTAGGGGTGGAGGAACTAATTTCTTTAAAAGGTTCTTTGTCATTGAGAAAGGTTCCTGCAGCGGATGCTAACGCTAGATTGAGACTGTTTTCCTGCCAGAAGTATCTTTTGACTGTTGTTCAGGTTTCAGATGTGCTGATCAGTGTGTCTTCTGTAGTGATTCACCAATTCTGATGTGTCAATCTGTAGCCTGATGGATTCCAAACCAACAAGCAGGGGGCAAGCATTGGACAAAATGTATTCCTATTTCCATAACCAATGTATCTCCCAGTCTCTTCCACTTCCCCATATGGCCTTCAGAACTTTGCACAACTCATCCAAAATACCCTATATACAATATATCAGCAGTGGTCGGAAGAAGGAGAGAAAAATAAAGACAAAAGGTGATGACTGAAGAAGAGGAGAGCATTCATAGCATCAATTAACAGCAATGCTGCTTTACATAAATACATGGAGATCAGCCAGCTCTACTGTAAATAAGCCACACAACTTTCTCCCAGCTTTTTATCTATACATTATGTCAACAGCCACTGATTGTTGTCAACAGATCTGAGTTACATGACCGCTCATGCGTTCTGTCCCTGAAACACAAATTGACCCGTACCTGCATGCTTGCTAAAGCAATTAATTACATAACCACTAGCAGGCAAATAAGGAGGAATTTAAAGAAAAAAAGAGAAGAAATGTCTACCATGTGAGGCTATCAAGGATGGGGCCTGAAGAGGTGAACGCAGCATGAGTGGGTTTGAATGAAAAGTACTGACATTATGAAGCAATTAATGACAACAAAAACAACATTACACAGCGAGAAGAACACCAACAGCAAGGAAAAAGTCATAAAAGCCTCATCAACTAAACAGAAGAAAAGATTGCTACCGCTGTTCAGCAGCACATACATTGTGGTGCAGTATTAATGATACTTTTTTATACCTCCTCATTAAACTGTGCATGTTGGAAAAAATTAAGGAGAATAAAGTCAGAGCCCAAGAGTTAGGATAGGATTTTAGCCACTTTTATAACTTCAATCAGTAATCAGTAGAATTTCAAAATGAAGGATGAGGCTGAAAACCAAACATGCTGTGTTAGATTAAGTGGCATCGTTTAAGAAGATATTTGCCTGTGGTTAGAACACAACCAACCCAATAAAACTCCACAAGTGGTTCCCACTTCCTGATTTCCAGCTTCTGAGTTGTCTACCTTCATGATGCTGTGTAACTAAGGAAGGAGCCCTCCCGTAGGCCTCACAGCCCCCCATCTGTTTTCCTTCTTCTGTATTGAAACTCTAAACATGTGGGCTGATGTAGAGGTCAGGGGTCTATAGTTGGGGATTAGGGTGCAGCCCCACCCTTCCTGTACCTCTCCCCTACCCTTTTGCTCAACAACCCCTGCAATCAATCGGTCTTTGTGGAAAACAAATTCCCTCTTTTTGTACAACAGAGAGAAATACATGCAGGAGTACAAATGATCTGTTCTCATGGCTGGGGTGTCCAGGGGAAGAGAGTTCATATAAGGCTGTCCCTGTCTACCTGTCATATGTAGTCAAGATTAGATCCTCTTAACTCTCCTCTCAAGACCCTCCTCCATCACTGTGTCCTTACCTCCCCCATCACAGAACAAATGCAGCTTGCCCCCCCCCCCCCCCCCCCCCCCCCCCCCCCCCCCACCCCCAAAAAAAAAAAACAATTACACAGACATAGTATAAATTTTTCTATAAAAAATCTCATCACTTTACATCAAGTGACATTAGATTACTTTGCATTCCAGCCAGACAGATTAGTTATCAACTTGCTCATTCAGGTGTTTTTTTCTCTAAACTAGTAAAGTGAAACTTGGCTTTGAATAAACTTCATACTCTGCTCCTAAGGTTTTAAGTTTTGGAAAAGAGCTGGATGAAGTTCGGGGGAGAAAGGGGAGCCAGGAAAAAGTTAAAAGTTACAGCGCTCATAAAAATGTTTGTTTGTCTGGATAGTGTAAATTTTCAAATTCAGTCATTTTTACTTTTATTTCTCCTGTGAGTCACATCTCACCATAAGCTCATACCTCCAACTACACATGCTTTCTATTAGTTGAATCAACACATAGATTCTCACACATGGCTCTACATAGTTAGCCCTCCACTTCTCTTGGCTGTTTATACCGACCTCCTGGCTGACCTTTTCCTCCATGGTGACATGTCCGCTCAACGGTGCCCAAGCTCTCATTAGGGGAATTCTAATGAACTTCACGGTGGAGCTGAAGGTTATTCATAGCTTTTCTTTGCCCATCCAACAGTGCTACAGCTAACACTGTGACACACAATGTAAGGTTGTGTTTTAGGATATAAAATGTGTCCGGTTCGTTTTACTGTGGTTGGACTTAACCACATGTGGTTAGCACAGTGCAGGAGTGGTGTTTTGGAACAAGCCAATGCCTGTATCCAGTGTGTTGTGTGTATCTATCTATATGTGGCTCTGTTATAAGATCAGCCCACCTGCCTGGTACACATCTGTATCTGAAAAGGATTCAAACACAGCCTCAGGTTAAACGGGGAGATGTGATTGGCTGCCTGCCTATAGCCCCAAAACACAGCTGGCTAGTGCTGGTTGAGGGAGCTATCAGTCTCCTGCTGTTTTACAGCACAGTCTGTGACAGGACTTGTGGGGGAGGGCAGTAGTTAACCAGCTCTGACAGTCCTGCCATGCACGACCTGACAGCTATTTATTGGCTTGTCCAGGGAGTTTTAAAAACTTTAAATAGAAAAGACATCAAACAAATTTTGTGTTGTGCTTTAGAGTCTGGGGCGAGGGTTAAGTGAATGGTTAGTTTATGTGTGGATTGGTTGTAATGACCCATTTAAAGCCTTCTCCTAGGCCTGTCTACCATGCACCCAGGGTTCAGGTGAACCCAAGGGCCAAGCACCGCTGCTCAGCACGTAATGTTCTTGATATGTCTCAGACAGCTGCGCATGCCTCCTCTTTCTCGTTTTAACTGTCTCTCTTCTTTTCTGCCCTGATTTATTGCAGGCATTGATATTGTGATTTATTGCTCTCTGAGTAAATTGAACAAGCTCATGAAATGTTTTCTTAGCCCTTTGCCGTATCATCACTTTGCCTTTTACTTTTTGAAGGTCTGTGTGTTTGTGTCATGGTCATTTACAGCGTTCACAGATGTGTCTTTGTAGTGAACAGAACATTTTCCACAGATCCCAGCAACCACGGCGTAAGTAAAAACATTCGAAGATAATTGTGAGTTGGTGATATGGTAGTGCACCACATTGATGCTATTAGTGTTCAAAGGTCTGCTATCATGGAAAGGTTCTGAGTGAGGTGACTTATGTCCATGGGGAGTATGTTATAAAGGAAAAGGTTAGGGTTGGATTACATTGTACCATCACATGATTGTTCCAAACACAGCCCTGTGAAAGAGACTTGTGTCCTCATAGAAATAGACCATCACTTTCAAGGACTCCACAAACCAGAGTGTATTCTGTGTTTTTCATTGTGGTTTTACAGCCCACATAAGTAACAAGGAGACACATGTGTTGAGAGACATGTCACCACATCATGATGTGTAATGCTGATCTAACCCTGATTCTAGCAGGTTAACCCAGCTGCATCACAGCACCCCTGTTAGCACCCAGGCACCAATGGTGCTCTATTAGGAAACCAAGAAAAAATAAACAAGCCTGGCTCCAGAGCTCAAATCTCTCCATCTGATCAGACGGGCCTCCCTCAAGTGTTTTGGTGGAATGCCCCACTTTTCTTTCTCGTCACTTTTTTCCTTTAGCTTTCTGTTTCTCTTCAGGTAAGACATCATGCAGATTTCAGATAAGGTTCACAATAGGAGTGTTTCTTCCTCCAAAATCTATATGGATAGATTAACTAAAAAGGTTTTTGTTACATAATTATTTATTTTTTATCTTATTACATTTCAGGGCTGTAATTCTTATTACAGCCCTGTGATATTCTGGAGACCTGTCCAGGGTGTACCCTGCCACTTGCCCAGTGACAGCTGGGACTGGCTCCCTGTGACCCTTAAAAGCAGCTGATGGATGGATGAATAGAATTATAATTACACCGCCTATGTCAATTATGACACCCTAACCTGTAAATTGCCATCACCAGAAGTGTGATTTAGTTCTGTATTGTGCCTACACATATGGCATCATACACAATCTGTCACATGCCTTGCTTGGTCTCAGTCACATATATGGATGTATACATGCAATACAGTTCTCAGCATATTGTACAAAGTAAACCTCAGTCCTTAGACTCAAGGAATGCCAAAGAAGCGTTTCTAAATGTTTCTGTCTGCAGCCAGAGCCTCCAGTCACGAAGCGCTCTAAGCTCTCCAACCTCTCAGCCAGAGCTCTCACATCTGCCCAGACACACACTAATGCATACATTTACACACACGCATGCACTCACACACACACACACACACACACACACACACACACACACACACACACACACACACACACACACACACACCACCTTTCTAGCATTTTCCAAAAAACACACAAAAAAAAGAATGATTCAGGCAACATTTACCTTTTTGTTACCAGTAGTGTGATGTTTTCCCTGCAGTTATAGTTTGACCTGTGTGTGTGTCTTGTGTTGTGTCTTCACCAAGCTGTAGTGTTCAGGACTCATCTCTCTTTCTCTATTTGTTCCAGTCTTCTGAGGTGCTTCCCTTCATTCACCCCTTCTGTCCTGCAGGTGAAAATCACAAAATAAGTTCTTTAGTCAAGGGCCTACTTCCCAAAGATATTCTCCTCGCGGCACTCCCCAGGTTCTGTCTGAAGCATGGTTCAAAAGCTGGTCACTGACTGAGCTCTGATGACTGACGCCTTGAGTTTTCACAAAGGATGGGGGAGAGTACAAGAGGGAGGGGAAGAAGGAAGAGAGGGGAGGAGTAGGGGGATGAGAGTGTGGGAGTTGGAGACGGCCTTTTTTTTTTTCTTTCTTACTCTTTTTTTTTTTTTGCAGTGGCCCAGCCTACCTCTGATGTTACTCTGATGGAAAAAGACAGAAAAAGAGACTTGCAGAGCTGCCTCATTACCTTCCGTCATCCTCAATCCTCAACAATAGTAGTTGCAGTTCCTATGAAGAAGTGAACTGAGCGAAGGAAATGAGACCTGTTTGAAGTGTTTAGGAGTTTGAGGCACAGATAAAACATGCTTTCACCTCTTTATCCTCTATTGAACCATTATTTCCCCCATGTTGCTCTCTCCTGTAGCAGTGGGGAAGAGCTGATTGTAATGCTACTGAGCAGTTTCCTGTTGAGTTTCACTTAGTTTTAAAAAACAGGAGACAGAGGCAGGCAGCTGCTTGCGTGTGTAGTCTGAGTTTGTTTGGTCTTTTTTTGCTCCTTATCTGTGCTGTCATTTGTCAAGTGTTAGGGGTATTACACTGTTATTCATTTAGTTTTGTCTTTTAGATAAAGAATGGAGCAGATGTAGGATGATATCTCACTTCTTTGTGACACCTTTTTCTCTCTCTGTTATATTTCTCAATTGATCTCTTCCGTACAAGCAAAGTGAGCCCTATGTATCCTAACCATGGGTTCTGTGAGCACGCATCTGTTCACGGGTGTTCCAGGCAGTATGGATTTGTGCATGACTAACTGTTGTTATCCTTGACATGCTTAGAGATGAGCAGCTATAGCAGTTAAGCCGTTTCGATCCCCTTCTTCCTCTACGTCTCCCCATCTCTCACTTTCCCCCTCACAGTTGAGTTTTCAGAGGCTTGTAAACTCTTTCTCGTGCTCTCAGCCTCTGATTCTAATCAGATGGTGTTGTGTTAGTGTCTTTGTGTGCATATGAAGACAATGTTAGACCCTTATCTCTTGGATCTGGTCCTGCAGGGATGTTGCAGTTGCTTGTTTGTACATGCACTGTGTGTGTGTGTGTCTGTCTGTCTTTCTGTCTGTGTCTGTGTATCTATAACACCATTTCCCAAGAGGGCGGGGGGTGGGTGTTATATAGTCTAGTGTGTGATAACTTTTCCTACATCTGCACTCAATCTTGATGCTGGCATGTGAAAGAAACATTGAGCAAGAGAAAAGGCAAGAAAGAGGATAATGGAAGGCACACCATCAGTGCTTGTTAATATCTCTTTTCATAATGGTGGAAAGCTGCTCCTGGGTTTGACTCTTAATGTTAATATTTATGTAATGAGAGACTGAGAATCTTAGCTTTGCTCCAAGTCTGCCAAAATGAATACATGAAGGAGACAACGGGAGAGAGAGAGAGATGGGCTTCAGTTGGAAAGGCTGAAGAGGAGATCAGTCATCTACTTTAAGGCATTTAGATCATGGCAAAAAGTCTATTTGAGAAATTTGAGCAAAGTACATGCACATAGAGCTATAGCAGGTTTTTTAGTCCTGCCCGTTTTAGCCCGTTATATCAAACAAGTGGTCTGCCGTAACCAGTTTTTCAGTTTCACACCAGGAAATGCACAGCTGGCACTTACATCATGCATCCAAAGAAATCTGGCTATATTACGATGGCCAGCTATGTTTTCTAATGAGCTGAGTTCTGTGTTGACTGAGGAAAACACTTGTGTTGCTCACCTATTCTTAAAATAACACCTCTGGTAGATGGGCGCTGTGCTCATTTGGCTTCCACTAAGGCCCTCAACTCAGTGAAAAAGGAATCCAGGAGGAAAAGATGGTTGTGTAGTTCTCACAGTTTGATGTAACATGTTGCATCTTTTTCTGTCTTCTGCTCTATTTCAGGCATGTACCTGTCTGATCTGACTTATATAGACTCAGCTTACCCCTCCACGGGCAGCATTTTGGAGAATGAACAGAGATCAAACCTGATGAACAACATTCTCAGAATCATATCAGACCTGCAGAGATCCTGCACCTATGGTGAGATTTGAAATGCATGCTCCTTAGCCTCTTATCAGTTTGTGATATAATAACTGGTAAAACTAGAACACTAGAGTCTAACCTGAACTTCCTGCCCAAGGAATAAAAGGCGAGAGGAGAGAATTTGTATAAAGCCATAAAGGAAACTGCACTGGAGCCTTGTCACACTTCATTTTCTGTTGCCATGGAGACAGTTTAAACAAATCTATGGTATTCATCAATACTCGTGCATTTGTTGAATAAATCATGGCTTACTCCATTTCTTTTATTTTATTTTATTTTTTTTTTTTTACAAAATCAGTCAAAAACATGCCAGGACGTGTAAGTCTTATGACCTCATTTTAATTATTAGGGATGATAGAGACACGAGATATTAGAGAAATTAGTCCTTAAACTTGTTCACTTGTTATGGTGCTGAACTCTTACATTTGCCAGAAGGTAACAGGTTAGAGTCTCTGTTAGTGATATGGGATCACAGGCACACACACGTCTGAATTTCTTCTGTCAATACCTCATCTCTTTCAGATATTCTGGTGTTGCCTCACGTGCAGAAGTATCTCAATTCAGTTCGGTATATTGAGGAGCTGCAGAAGTTTGTGGAAGATGATAATTACAAGTAAGACAAACATAAGATACAAACAGCAGCTGTTGGCCGTATCATTACTGATGCAGTCACAATAGCAATTTCCTGCCAGGAAGTTATTTTTATCCTGTTTCTAATTTGATTGCTCACTATCTGCTGATCTGTGTTGGCAAAATGAAAAGCATCCTCACAGTTGTTTTTTTAATGTGAACTACACAGAGGCTGATGGTTTCATCAATATTTTTTATTTAGGCTATCTCAGAAGATTGAACCAGGCACCAGCACACCACGAGCAAATGCCTCCAAAGAGGATCTTGTTGGTGAGTATCAGTGTAGCTCTGTAGTGGTTGTTAGATGTGGAATAAATCTCTTAACCTCTCAGCTCTTCCTAATTTGTAAATGTATGCCTCCCTCCCGCTCCTTACCTAAAGGCCAGGAAGCTTCAGCATCTCCTCTCTGTGGACGCAAGTGTATGGTAACAGGTGAAGGGCCCAAAGTCCCGGCAACACCTCCCTCACCCAGGAACCTGCTGCCCTACGGACACAGGAAGTGCCATAGTCTTGGCTACAAGTCAGTTCTTGGCATATTAAGTATTTTCATGATATTTTTACAGATGATGGTGATGTTGTGCAACTTGTACAGAATTTACATGTCTCTTCACTTCTCTGCTGTTTTGTGTCTCCACAGTTTTATCCATAAGATGAATACAGTAGAGTTTAAAAGCGCTACATTCCCCAATGCTGGTTCTCGCCACTTGTTGGATGACAGTGTGCTAGAGAGCCACAGCCCTACCAGGGGACAAGCAGAGAGCTCCACTCTGTCCAGTGGTATTTCACTTGGTAAATCTTGAAAATGTATTCTTCTTAAGATAATGGACAGAAGGCAGTACCTTTAGTGGCATGTTGTGCATTTTTTATGATGATTTGTTTCTTCATACAGGCAGCAGTGAGGGCTCCGAGCTCAGTGAAGAGGTGTCTTGGCCGGCTTTTGAGAGGTAAGTCTAAGACATCCACCTCAGTAGTGCTTCATCACATCCATTAGCAAAATCATAAAGTACCCTGATCCCAGGTGTCATTGTCTAATTTTAAAATCTCTGGCTTGAAGACACGGCTCTGCAAAATAATGTGCCATTAAATCTCATACACACGCCATATGTAGCTTTGCTTTAAGCCTCGCAGCCAAGGCCTCATCCCTCCACCGCTGCTTGCAGATGCTTCTGCTCCTCCAGCAGCCTGAAATTTATTAAGTGCATCTAAATCCCCTAACCAGTAGTCCCGCTGTGCCAAAAAGTGTTTGGAGCCACACTGGGCAGTTCTGAAATAAAATCTCAGCTCAAGAATTTCTGGCCTGAATATCATCTTTGCCTTCTTTCCAAAACAATATCTTAAACTTTTGAGTAATTCTGCAAACACACACCCATCAATAACTCTGCTAACCGAATGACCACTCCTCCATCCTGCCCTAACCCATGCAATCTGAAGGGTAAAACAAGAAAGCAAAAAAACACCCGCACAGCCTTAACAGTGTACCGTGCCCCTATCCTATCTTATCCTATTCTGAACAGGACTCGATTCTATCACTCTCTGGGCCCAGTGACCCGAGTGGCCCGCATCCCCTACAGAGGAGTCCTGAGGCCCAGCAGGTACACACAGCCTGATCTGAACAAACCCTCTCTTATCCTCACTTCATGCCCCTCAGTTCCTACCAGGGGCCACTGTGTACTGCTGCCTAGAGTGTGTGTAGTGCTAGGGCAGTTTTGGCGGTGGGGAAAGGGTGTGTGTGTGTGTGTGTGTGTGTGTGTCTGTTTGTGTGGTGTGTGTTTTGGTGAAATCAAAAAGTCGGGTGAAGGGTAATGGAACACTTTAAGATTATGATTCTTCATCTTTTCCTGTGTACTATCTATCTATCTATCTTTTACTAGTTTTTTCTTTTGTTTATTTAGCATGTCTACATCACACACGCACACACAAACATACACACAGCACTTCAAGTCAACCTAGACTTATTCCAAGATATTTCACAAGCTGGAGTTAGAAATGAGTTTCCACAGTCACACTCAACTCCATGTGTTACTCCTCAAGTTTTTTTTTTTTTTAGAGCCAATTCTCATGGACGTTGCATATGAGGCGTCCCTTATGGTTTGGGATGGTTCTGTCTCTCTCTTTCCACCAGGCTTCACTAGACGCCTGCACAGGGTTTTCTCTTCTGATCCTCCAGACAGACAATCTGCACAGCACCATGACCATCTCTGTTCTTCTCTGCAAATAACTGTGTTAAGATTCAGTGAAATCAGTGAAATTCAAGTCTTTGCAAACAACACAGAAATTCCTGGTAGTTCAAAGGGATTACTGACAAGGCAGAGATTAAGTTAGCTTTGCAGATTGTGTCTACCTTTATTACTAGTTTCTACTTTCATTTGATCTGGTATGTTTTCTCAAAAGAAAAGTGCATTTTTTTTGCCCTGTGCATGTTTGTGTTTATAGCTCGTAATGTTTGTCTTTATCTTGTTGTAGCTCAGCAGAGTCAGAGGAGCTTGCAGTTCACTTGTATCCTGGAGCAGTCACAGTGCAGGGGGTTCTGAGGCGGAAGACTGTGCTCAAGGAGGGCAAGAAACCAACAGTGAGAACCCACACACACACTTACATAAACAGGAATCACCAAACACATGCATGTGTTTTTGATTTGATTATGTCCTGACACAGGGTGGGTTATATTAGGCAGTAAGTGAACACTCCGTTGTTGAATTTGCTCTGTTGCAATTAGGAGAAATGGGCACGTGCTAGGATCTGATCAACTTTGACAAGAGCCAAATTGTGGTGGCTCCGAGAAACTCCATAACAGCATGTCTTGTAGGGTGTTCCCCGTATGCAGTGGTCAGTACCTACAAGAAGTTGTCCAAGAAGTGAACTAGCGATAGGGTCCCGGGTGCTCATGGCTCATTCGGAGAAAAGGGTAACCCGGCTGGTCCACATTAGAGCTATTGTAGCACAATTGCTGAAAAGTAATTTCTGGGTATGATCATCAACTATTAATACACGATGCATGGCAGCAGACTGTGCATGGGGTTGCATAGTGTCAGACCGCATGCTGAAAGTTCCTACAATGGGCATGTGAACATGGGAAATGGACCATGGAGCAATGGAAGAAGGTGGCATGGTTTGATTTTTTTTTTATGTGGGTGACCAAATGTGCGGCACTGGAATGCACTATGGGGAAAAAAGACAAGCTGGCAAAGGCAGTGCGATGCTCTGGGCAATGTTCTGGAGGGAAACCTGACGTTCATGTCAATCTTACTTTGACACATACCACCTATCTAAACACTGTTGCAGACCAAGTACACGAATTCATGGCAGTGGTATTGCCTGATAGCAGTGACCTCTTTCAGCAGGGTAGTGTGCACAAATAGTTCAGGAATGGTTTGAGGAACTTGACAAAGAGTTTAAGGTATTGCCCTGGCCTCCATATCCCTCAGATGTCGACCCAATCAAACATCTGATGGATCTACAGGAAAAACTTTAAACTGTCTATGTAAATAGATCTGAAAGTTTACCCAAAGTGGACATCTAGCCAGACAAAATCTCTCCACGCCATGTGTTTTAATTAACAGGATCCATTAAAGGCCTTTGTCTGTCACAGGCTTTTTTCTCCTTCTCATTAGTCTTTTTATTTTCCTGTTTTTTGTTTTAAAAGCTTTCAGTGTTTATTGAAGATGCTAATTTTGGAATTACACTTAGTCATACTCCCTGCAGATAGTGACAAAAAATCCCAGAACTCCCCTGTGTCAGAGAGAAACAATGCAGACGAGAGCAGGGCTCATGCGAGTTTGAACACACTAATTGTTGCGGTTGGCGCACACTCAACCGCAGAGGAGCTTACGTGGGGAAGATTTTTCCTTCCACAAACATTAGTGTTGCTCCATGTTAGTCTTCATCTGTTATTATCTCAGATGCAACACACCACTAGGCTTACAATAAAAACACAACATCATCACTCTTTAAAAGATCTCATCACCAGTGATTGATAATGACAAGATTTCACCTTTGTTCCAGGTGGCGTCTTGGACCAAATACTGGGTGGCTCTTTGTGGAACCCAGCTGTATTACTACCCTGCCAAGTCCCTGAAAGCCACTGAACGAAAACATGTAAGTTATCCAAGCTGGTCATTCACCATCCTTTGTTAAACAATCTGTTGATGCATTGATGCCAGGCAGTTTTGCAGCAGATAAATAGAAATAGAGATTTTCTATGTCTATTTAGGCAGGTGAAGGCAATAACAGAAAACAACCACTGCCATTGTAGTTCAGTTTTACAAGGAGGCCACACATGATAGGCATTAGGTACTCATTATTAGAAAGTTTAACTGCAAAATGAACTCAGGGAAAAAAACACTTTCTGTTTCTTAATTCTTAAGTAGATTTACTACACTTTCAGGTACCTTATAGGATAATAAAAAAAACAAGTGGAGTGTGTTCACAGAGGGTCTTGCTGGATGTTTGTGTGTGTGTTTGCACTGCAAATCAGCTTTACAGGAATATTCACTGAAACTATACTGAAGCTCCAAGGAGAATGAAGAGAGGAGAAGAAGCAGGAGAGAGAACTGAAGTGAAAACCAAATGAATGGATGTAGGCTGCTGATTGTGTGTGTGCGCATGTCTGTGCATACATGTGCATGCATGTGTAACGGGTCTACGGGCTGGGATTTATTGCAGTGGAGGGACAGACAGATGGTAGCACTCATTAAATAATGAGACCAATGACATCACTGCAGCTCTATGTGTCACTCACAGGCTAATGAGAACCGTGTGCACATGCAGGCTAACAGGCCACATCCGGAGGTTCCACACACAAACTCTCACACACACACACACACACACGCACACACACACACACACACACACACACACACACACACACCACTTGTGTTAGCATTTCTTCTGGTAGCATTTAGACGCAACAGAGTCTGTAGGAAACTGAATTCTGTTTCACTTGGTCCCTGTCTAGTTCAAGTCAACGTCCAGTAAGAGCGTATGCCTGGTGGGTCTGATGGCCATGATGGCGGACGATCCCGAGCATCCTGATGTCTTCTTACTAACGGACTCAGAACATGGTGAGAAACGAAAACTGGGCCGAAGTCAAGTGAGACTTCAGCCATCTTTGTTGGCATGTAATGCATGTAATGCTGTTTGTGTCCGTTGCCTAGGTAACACCTACAAGTACCAGGCAGGAAACAGAATGAACGCTTTGCTCTGGTTCAAACATCTGAGTGCTGCCTGTCAGAGCAATAGGCAACAGGTATGGAGCTGCACAAACACACACTCAGTGTTGAGTGAGTTGAATATTGGCCACCGTCTTACACTTCACTCTGTTCACAGGTGCCAGCCAACCTGATGTCGTTCGAGTGACCGATGCAGAGGCGTGCGACTGAGCAAAAGAGGGAGGGATGAGGAAATAGGCAAGGAGGATGAGGAGTATTGACACAATAGTGGGAGCTTTCACTGCCATGAGCCCTGACCGCCGATTCTCCGATTCTAGCCCTGGCCTTACTGCAGCCTCATCTGCCACCACTGCCTTAACCAGAGTACCTGTGTGTGTATGTGTATGTACTGTGTGTGTGTGTGTGTATGTACTGTGTGTGCGCACTTGTATATGTGAGAACAACTTTGAGTCTGCTTGTGTGGATGGAAGTGGGTGATTTGGATGTATTAACTACTGAACAAGGACCTGTACCACTGCTCTGGTCTCCCATTTGCTCTGTGTCTTTGTTTTTACTGTGAGCATTCAGCACTTGTGTGGAGCCATTTGACTTCTCTCGTCTCCTTTCTGACAAACTGTCCTAAGATGGACAGAAATAAGCCCCTCCTTTGGATTTTTAAGTGGCTATTTTGATTTGGGTCCACACGATACTCACATTTCCGCCTTTTATTTGGTTGGACACACAGTCACATTACCCATATCTGGGTAATAACATTTTTGGACTTTTCAGGGTTAGAAAACCCCTTTTTTTCACACTTTGAATTGTTCTCTTCATTAACTTGAGTTGGCTTGGAGGATTGCACTGTAACACAGACTAATTTGCTCACATAAACGTAAGGGCTCTGATTCGCAATCGATTCCAGCAGAAACAATACCCACACTTCCTGAATGTGTCTGAGTTTTGTTACAGAACTTACACCCCACACACTCTGATTACTTGCTCACTGTTCTGTATGTATTTGTGTGTGTTTGTATAACTGCTTTGGGCAAGAAGGTGGGGGAAAATGTTTGCTTAAATTACAGGAGTCTTTGTTTCACATAGGTACGATGATCCCAGAATCTAAGCTACGACGTGTTCCCTTTTGGTAGATAAGAGTTACTTGTTTTTACAAACCTGCATTTCTTTCTTCTCCAGTGTTGTCAGGTCTCTGTCAGCTGCCATCAGGCAATGCGTGGTTCACCTGACTCACACACATACTAAACACTAAAGACTTGAAACTGTGAAAAAGAGAGAGAGCAACAAGAGCTCATAAAAAACAATTTTTTTTCTTCTTGCTTAATATGGTTGGAGCCCCTCTGGCTGGAGCAGACACTCAAAGCTACCTGGAGCCATACAGAGCCTATTTTAAGTCTTGTTTTTTGTATTGTTTTGTGTTGTTAGTTTATTTTCCTTTTTTGGGAGGGATAGTGCAGTTCACAGTATTACCGTGTAGTAGTTACATTTGATTGTTACATCTTTGTGTTTCTTTTGTTTTGTTGTTTTTTCCCTTTCCTTGGAGCAGTTATGTAAAATATTTTATGTACATGTGAATTTTTTTTTAATCCTTATTCTGTTAACCAGGACCCAGCTCAATTTTAGGCCCTAACCGTGATGCACCATATTAGGATGTAACAAAAGCACCTTGGTTATAATTAGTGCCAAGTGATGTTGCTGTGACTATTCTTCTTCAGGATGATGAATTGTTAAACAGGACAGAGCTGCAGTGGGAGAAAAATCAGTTTTCACTGGGAAACACTGATGTTGCTTGATAGATGATAGTGTTGCATTTTGTTTTGGAGCACACATGATCAGGACGGTAGATGATGACAATGATGGAGTGCTTTTTACCTGTCAAATTATTTTAGTGAAACAGCTGTTTACATTGTAGGTTTAATCAATCCTTCACTGCTCCATTTGTACTGTATCTACTGTAGGAAACACATTGTGTAGAAACAAATGTTCCCCTATCAAATGGGGTATATTAAAGTCTGTTAGCTTCAGGCTGTTGATAGTGAATAATGAGCTGGAGGAGTGAACGAATCTGCAGCGGCAGCACTGGATCCCATCCAATGTGTCTGTTCTGAGTAATACTGTCATGAACATAATACACAATCCAACAAATGAATTTAACTCATTTTAGGTCAAATGACAAACATTAGAAACTGCTACAAAGTACGTTTAGTCCCAATCAGGTGCTGTTCAGTCTTTGTATTATTATTGGATTATAGGAGAGGTGGTGGTGGATGAACCTGTGGAAGAATGAATGAATACGCCAAAGACAGGCATTTACAATGTGGTAGTTACTCAGCTGTGTGTGTGCCTGTGCATACGTCTCTATTTTTTTAAACGCATCGAAATTCAAGCCTTATAGGCAAATCCCTCGAGGCTGCTGTCACTGCTAAGCAGTGGGGTGGGTGGAGTGACCAGCTACCTAATTATCTGCGTGACTGGCTGCCAGCTCATGAACTCGCGAGCAGATAGGAAGTAGAAACTGTACTCGTCTTTTTATCGACTGTGGCTGAAGCTGCACGATGGAGCAGAGAAGTGACAAACTCCCAGAGCTGAAGCACTTTGGAGGCTGATCATTAACCCGCATTTAAAAACAGTTGCAATGGGTAAAATGAGGCGAGACAGAGTTTAGGTTGGGTGTTGAGAGACCGTCTTCACCTGCGTTTGTCTTCAGGTTCCTCTCTCTACTAGATATTGAGACGTGTTTAACCTGATGTCATCTGCAGTGTATTGACAGAGTTGGTGCAGTTACGCAAGAGTTCGTTCTGGCTCAGAAAGCTCTAGGATCTGCAAGCAGGACTGTGAACAGAAGCAGCTGAGATGTTAACAAACGTGTCGACAGTCGGCGTGCAACATCACATTTCCCTTTTTTGTATTTGCTTTATCAGATCTTATTGAAGAACGATCAGAGGAAAAGAGATGAAATGATAAGAAATGTGACTAATGCAGAGTTTTGAGTTATAAGTTGTATACCTAACCAGGTGAGACGGGTTTGTGGAGGTATCCTGGAAGGTGTATATGAATTATTTGTGGTTTAACAATCTTTCAAGAAATGTCCAAATCAAGCAGAGTGCTTTTCGTGTACCCTGAGTTTACATGACTGTCTGTTTTAGTATCATTTCTGCACACTGCGATACTAACATAATAACCCCATGTTTATCTACTTTTAAATGAAAGTTGAAAGTTTGAATGTCAGCTGTTCTTCATTTAAGATCATTGTAGACTTTTACAAAGTATACAATACTTGAAATGTCACTTCCCTGTAGTCAAGGTTAATGTTGTTTCCTTTAAATTGACAGTACTGTCTACAAATGCACAATATTTCTCTGTGATATGTGGTTTTTAGTGAACTCATTCTTTTTAACGGTCATAACCAATGTTTAACAGTTAACATGAAGGGTTCGACCAGAGGAAGTGTTAGTGTGATTATACAATGTGTTGGTAGAGAAGTGGAACCAGTGTGAGTCTGTGCCTCCTGTGCACGGGACTGGTATCAATCACCGTTTACCAAGGACATCAACAACAACAACAACAATCTTCATGTCATTGAAGTTGACAGCGGTGATGAACTTCGCCGTTTACCTGGCGTCTGTGTGTGCGCGCGCATCTGTCTCTGCCTGTGTTGTGACTGTGGTGAGCGCTGTGACCTCATTGATGAGTGATGTGCTGCCTGGTGTGAAGACTGAGAACCAATAAACACTCTGCCCTTTTTTTACTCCACACATCTGCGTCACACTCATTGTTGTGTTTGCTTACCTGGGATACAGACAAGGGAATGGTTGTTAGTTAGCGGTTGTATGAGATGACGCAATACTATTTGACAATCTATTCCAGCCTTTTTCAAGCTGCTGTTTGTGTAATTGTAGAGCAGTAGGGATGGCTGTTAAGACTACTGAAACTGCTTTATAACAATATTCCCAAAGTTTATCCATATTTGTGTTAACATCAATAACTCATTTTGCTGGCCTGTGTAACAGACATATCCATCCGAGTACAGATACAAATTGAACAGCTGCAAAGTTTATGCAATTTCAATCAAGTGGTGGTTTGAATTCACAGCCTATGTTTTTTTAAACCATAAATGAAGATGATCACTTTGGGTTCTTCTCTTTTGATATAGTGGAAAAACCTGATGACTTTATAACTTTTCAAGTTACACCCTGCACAGGTTGGTCAGGCTGTATAAAGACTCTCAGTCACAGAAGTCACTGGCAGTTTGGAAAATAAAATAAATATATATTTAGTTGAATATATTTCAACTGAACAGCTGAATTGTCTCCTGTGGGAAAGTGGAGGCTGGTGATGATTAATGGAAACATCAAAACCTGGAAATAATATAAACTATTCCTTCACGTGAGATGTGGTTTAAATGCACACACGCGTCTTTATTTTATATTTAATATCATAAACCTTTTTACAAAGCCAGACTTGGTTTCCAGCTCATGTTCAGGCCTGGACTGAGCCGGACCTGTGGCGGACTCGTGGTGCAGCGCTGCCCCCTGGTGGCCTCCGGCAGCTGCTACAGCTGCGCCGTGTTTCGGAAGTGGACTCGACAGGCCAGGGAAGGAGTCGAAGGAAAAGGGCGGAGGAAAGGGACCTGCCGTGGGGATCGAGAAAATGACAAGGCACCGCGACTTCTAGCAGCGGCGTCAATTCTTCTATTTTAACTTTGTACGGACGCACTTCACAGGCTAATGGGAGCCGCTTAGTGCACGGTGCGCGGCCCTGAGGTAAGTCTGCAGCTTGTAAACACGACAGACGACGAGTGTAGCTAGCTGGCTGTTTAGCTAGTCCAGACAGAAAGGTGTACAGCTGCTAGCTGAGCAGCTAGCCTAGCCCCGTCCTCCTCGGTGGGACCGTACCGGTGCAGATGTAATGACGAACAGCGCAGGAACAAATACCGTAGAAAGAGAAAGCGGAGCCGCCATCGAGAGGTTTGTGGTCGGTGGTGTCGAGCAAAGAGAGAGAGAGAGAGAGAGAGAGAGGAGGCAGCAGCGGAGTCAAAGACCGATTGTGTGGAAAAGTGGATGCTTGCGTGGCCAAAACCGAGCTGAGCTGTGTCAACACCGCCAGCTGAAGCGGTGTCGTCGGTGTTTCAGCTCGGTTTACCGAGCTGTGTGTGTGTGTGTGTGTCAGTGTTTGACAACGTTAGGCGAACGACTGATGTCCTCAGGTGACTGTCAGAGAAACGTGGCACCTGATCCGGACACGTATCGCTGTAAAGAGTCCCAGCCCAGTTCGTCAATATTCACACCTTCAGCAAGCAGCTGATGTCAACACGAGGTTTTGTAATTACACGGATATCCCTGTGGGTTCAGGTCATGTCTCTCTTTCAAGGTTGGGGTTTGAAAGCAGGGGGCTGTGCAGGGTGCACCTCATCTGCCCCCCCCCCCCCCCCCCCCGCAGCACATGTGCTCATGTTAACAGGCAGTGTCGACTGTACTCCAGTCCAGAGGTGCTACAGGGAAGTTTGCATGCTGTAAATGTGGCCCAGGGCTTGAACACAGCCCGGCCTGTACTGTAGCTGACTTCAAATTCAGCCAAAGCTTTACTGTGGCACACTTCATAGTCCACATACTGTACAGTTCCACAGAGCAGACTGTGTCCTACTGATGGAAATACATGTACCAAACAGGCTTCAGCTGTGCTGCACTACTGGGTCATGGTCAGGCCTGAGGGCGAATGACAGGGTCAGCAAATCAATCAGTTCCACATATTATTGACAGTTCTTTGTTTTTCTGTATCCATCCATCTTCTTCCTCCAGCTTTCTGTGTCAGCCCTCTCTTATTTCTGCTTCTCTCCCTCCAGGTGATTGCCTGCCTGTTCAGATTGTAGTTCCAGGGAAAAGGCAGCAAAGCTCTTGTCCTTCACAAGAGTCAAGTGTCTGTCGGGGCAGAAGGGGCGGGCGGGTCACGGGGAGCTGCAGGGGCCATGCATCAGGGGTGAGGGGCAATCGCTTACAGTGGAAACGCAAAGCATCAGGCGAAGAGGGAGTCGGTGTGGAGATGAAGCTCAAACAGCGCATGGTGGTGCTGTGTGCCGTGCTCCTTCTGCTGGGCCTGGCTAAGATCTTTCTGCTGGATGGAGGTGAAGGATCTGCAGCCAGCCGACGGGACCTTAGAGCATTTCGCAAGGTCGGGGTGCAAGTAGAGTATTTCTGTTTGAGAACATGTCATAATGAAGTAGGAGATACAGTGCTCTAGTCAGAGCTGGTGTAAAGTCATTCTGGACAGTGTTGGAGAGCTTTTACACACATGCTTATCAATGCACACTCTAATTATCACCTACCCATAACAGATGGAGGCCAGCCTTTCTCTGTCCCGTGGAGCTCGTCTCACCCACACCCTCCAGTCTCCGTGGGAGATAGCAAGCCAGTGGGTGGGTCCGAGGGAGGTGTATCCAGAGGATACTCCAGAGCTGGCCGCTGTGCTCACCTCCCTCAGCTCTGCCAGGATAGAACGGGCAGATGTTGGCTATAAAGGCACGCAGCTCAAAGCCCTGCTGGTGCTGGATGGGGGACAGAAAGTGGTCTTCAAACCCAAGAGGTTGGATTTGTTGAAAGAAGATTGTAATGGTCACATAAGCACTATGTCTTACTTTTATCCTTTCCATACTCCCTCAGATACTCCAGAGAATATGTTGTTGAAGGTGAGCCATACGCAGGCTATGACAGACACAATGCAGAGGTGGCTGCTTTTCACCTGGACAGGTGCGTAGGCATCATTATTTGAGTGTCTGACATTTATTCCTACAGCCACTCTGATCTGTCGACGCAGCACAACTGTTGATATTCATCTCCTGCCGTTCCATCTCTGCAGGATCTTGGGGTTCAGGAGAGCGCCTCTTGTGGTGGGGCGATACATCAATCTACGAACAGAGATCAAGCCTGTGGCCACAGACCAGCTACTGAGCACTTTCCTCACACAAGGTGACTTTCTGTCTCATTCTTCCTCTGTCACATATTTTAAGTAACTTTCTTGTAAAAGATGAGTGTTTTCAGACGTCCCAGATTGAAAGTGTGTTATGTGAGTGATTTACCCTTCGAATGACTCGTTGTCCACTTTCTTTCTCAGTTTCTGATTTCAGTTTTTATTCTCTGTCGATCACTCTTGCTTTCTGTCTCGCTCACTTGTCTTGTATTTGTCCATTTGTCTCTGCCAGTTATTCCTGTTTGAGGGTGTGGCACTGCACAGTTTGTTCTGTATGATCACGCAGGAGGAGTATTACATACATTAATACATTTTTCTGTCTTCTATTAAAATCTTTGCTTATGTTTACACTGCCCATATAAATATTATAAAGTATATATAGAGTCATTATATCAACAGTTTGTCCTCTGATGTGCACTCCCAATAGTGTGAACGCCGTGGGTGGCTCAGTGTGTGCTGGTTAAAAGTACATGCAAGTTGCACGGTGAATGCAATAAACCTTTAAACGATATCCCAGTAATAATTACCTCATTTGTGGAGGGGAAGCCCAGCAGTTTTACACATAAAGGTCAGTTTGCCAGTTATGAGGTTGGGCTGCTCATTGTGTGAAAACAGTTCTTTAATCATCTGCTTTTTAAAAGTATGGGAAAGCAACCCAGATGATGTCATCAAGGTGGTGTAGAGACAGTTTTAGCTGCGTGTTTGCACAAAGTCTGATCTTAAGGTTGAAAAGTAGGTAATTCTTTTTGTCTAAATCCAATTAACAAATTATTTTTTACAAGCCTCCAGTATTTGACTACTCATAAACTTAGATAAATAAGTTCATATTTATAGTATATTATAGTATAATATATATTTAAAATAAATGTTTATAATTATGTTTATAATTAGGAAGATGGCTTTCTTCTTCCAGCTAAATGATTTCCAGGATCTTTTCCAGTGTGTTGTTTTACAAAACTGTGTAAATACCTCCTCCCATTTTGTTTGAGCACTAAACATGTTTTCTATATTCACTTTCTCAGTTATGTTACTTACAGGCCTCGTTAAGATGCCTATAAGCAACACATGTATCCTTCAGATTTTAGTCTTTCACTAAAATCTTGTAGTTTCAGACTAGCTGATATTTTTCAGGTGTATTACAGTAGACAGGAAGAACCTGTGTCTTTTAACACGTCTTTTGATCTAATAGAATCACACAAACACTGGTAGTTATTGTGTTGGGAACATCCTCAGCATGTAAGACCAGTTTCTTTTCCTCTGCTTCATTTCTTTTCTTTCATTCTGCCTTACTCCTCGTGCCAGTGGTCTAGTAAAGATTGCCTCAGAGGAGAAGATGTAACAGGAAGCCTTGTATTGTTGATCACTCAAGTAGAAAAGAGTCTGAGATTTCTCCATTGATTTCTAATGAGCTGGTGGTCTGTTATATTATGTTTTAATTGCCTGACTTGTTTTGTTGAAGAGTTCACAAAATGTTAAATAGGAGGGTCCACCTCACCAAGTCACATGCTTTCACACTCTCTACTGATCTCTGGATTTTATCTCCTTATCTTAAGTCTCACTTTTAAATCAGTCTTGTTGGTGTAAATTAATAATCGAGACTCAGTTCTTTTAGCCAGTAAAGAACTTTAATTTGGATTTAAATGTCTTAATGCCATGCAATTTAAATGTCAGTTCAAAAAGGATAAATCAGTAGAATCAAAGTTTATTGCATTTACACAAAGAGATAGTTGGTGGATAGACCCCAGTTAGAAAGCAGCTTTGCAATTTGTAGGTCAGAGAGGGTAGCAAACAAGATGAAAACCCGCAGTCAAAGCGCTGATGGTGGTGGAGTCAGCCAGGAGAGGAAGATGGCATTGGTTGGGTGCCGGAGTGCCCTTTAGAATAAGTTGGTGGTGGGGTGGAGGAAGTGAAAGGCAGAATGACAGAAACAAGTAAATATTTAAAGAATGACCTCTATGAGCAGTTGGACATGGTGATGACGAATTGAAAGTGTGACAAAGCGGAAATGAGGGAATTGATTTAGTAGGCAACCACAGCAGAGAGTGAGCAGAGACTTTTGAACTTTTGCCAATGATTCTCCCCTGAATGGTCAGGGGTTTTTATTATACTGTAATGGGCTCTTATAATAATATTTAATAATCTAATAATAATAATAATAATAATAATAATAATAATAATAATAATAATATGATAAATAACTCTAATGGGCTCCAACCCCTCATGACCTCTTTACACACATCCCACAGCAGTTACGGAGACCCCCCTCCACTGCTGTTACTCTGTAAATGGTCGTAGTCTTAGTTATTTCTTTTTTGTAGTTGTTCAACCACGTGTTTATTTAAGGTACTTGAGTTAAATTAGTACTGTGTTGCTTTTGGTTATGTATTTCTAATTTCTGTAAACTGAGAAGTAAAAGTGAAAAGTCCATAGTTTCTTTGTCACAGGTACACATCTGTCTTTGTTACAGTCTCTGTCCAATTACCAGTTATGTGTAGTTCTGTCATTACTGTTGCCTTAGTTGTGTTTTTAGACTGGCACTGAAATCCCCTCCACAGTTCAGTATACCCTGTTTTTTTTTTTTTTTTTTTTACGGTAAATGTAATCTAATGATGGTCTAATGATGTTTCCATAAATCAAAGCAGCAACCTCGTAGTGTTTAAACTTGTTAGAGACAGTACAGTAGATGGTAAATCAACAAAATATAAAGGATTACAGTCATTCAAGCTATGATATTTAGTAAGAAGTCAGTGATAGTCAGTGTGGATTTCAGATCATCTCAACTTGTGTGCAGCCTCTTGAAATTTGGCAAAGAAAATCGAGAGAAGGAGCAGTGGATGTTTTTTTCCAGCTGTTTTATATAGGATATAAGAGTTTAAAACAGGGCTCCACAGCATTTCACGTGCATATGCTAAAATGTGAGTGTGCAAAAGTGAAACATTTGTTTGGTGACTCTGAGGAGGAACACTGTATGGGTTCTCAATCAGAAGAATTTTATTGGCACTTGAAGTGAGAAGTGAGCAAGATTAGTGGAGCTCAAAATACAGTTGTGGTGTTTATGATGATGATCCTGTCTGCCTGCCTCTGTTGTTTGTGTTTGACCGAGGGAGGGGCTTATCCCCTCCACACAGCAGACCGCAGCAAGGAAAGAAGGAAAATGAGTCCAGGTGAGCTGAGACACTTGTGTTGATAACGTCTGTGGTCATAACTTTGTATGCAATAAAATCTCGTTGATCCCTGTAAAACTCACTTAATAATGCTCTAATTGTTGTTGGTTGCCGTTTCTAAAAGTGTAATTGTGAGAAATACAACAAAACATGATTTCTTAGATCACAGGCCCCTGAATAAAATTAGGATTTTTTTTTTGTATTCAGCAAATCAAACATTGCTGGATTAAAAAACTCACTTGTGATTTACCCTCCTAGTGCCTGTGTGTACTACCTGTCATTCCAGCAGTGTTATGCTTGTAGAGGTCAGTGCAGCAAGCACATATCTCAGATTTGTCATCTTACACTCGGATGATACAGACTCAAGTGCCTCTCGCAGCTCCCTCGGGGGGGCACGAAAGTTTTCAGGTAGTGCAGCGGAGTTCCCCTTTCAAACTACCATTTATGACGTTCCACTTGTTTAGCACATAAATAAATATCTAATGTAGTTGGCTCTAAAGTTGTAGTGTCAGATTGACAAAAAGCTAATTAGATAGTTGTATGTAATATTTGAATCAAACTTATGAACAAGGCTCATATGGCTCGTCTGGACATCATGTGTGACCTGACACACATTTACCGAGTACACACCGACGTGGAGGCAGACATCTCTGCCGTCAGATCTCTAAGCACTCAGTGGATGCCGCGTGTAAATGTTGTCTATATTTCAGTCACTGTTAAAAGCAGAAATCACCGATTCCTCTTTGCTGCTGCACTCTT
The DNA here is from genome assembly GCF_900324465.2 of Anabas testudineus. Lineage (NCBI taxonomy): Eukaryota > Metazoa > Chordata > Actinopteri > Anabantiformes > Anabantidae > Anabas > Anabas testudineus. The sequence continues at coordinate 7,983,175 of NC_046613.1, read as the reverse complement.
CCTGCCGTCAACCCATGCTGTCATAATTGTGCGGGGCTGTGGTTTTCTCCACAGCACAGTGCTTTAGTGTTTCACTGATGCAATGAATGTTCCAATCATTCAAAATCTGCTCTGTAAGTTGCGTTGTATTTAAAGTGACTTACCGCATATCAGTGTCATCTGAACATGAGTCAACTCTGTAACGGCCTCTGCCCTTGTGGTTTGCAGCGGGTGGACAGAATATCACCCACTAACACAGTGTCGTATGCAGATGCACAAATGTGTCATGTAGTTCTCCTCAGTGGTACTCAATGAAGAACAGACATTAAAGAACAGTTAGTCATGCTTAAAGTTTGAATTTCAAACAGGAGCAGTGTTCACACCTACCTCTCACTCTAGTGGCACTAGACTACACACTAGTAGAGTCTCAGATATTTGTAACACACACTACAGCCAACGTCTGAACGTTTAGAGTTCACCAAATGTTATATATAAACAGTGGCAAGAAAACAAAAGGTGAACTGATTTCCTGGAACATACACAATATTTCCAAGCTGATAAAACTTTCATGACCTTTGGTGTCTCTATAGGACACAACATGCAGAGTGGTGGTGAAAAAGTATATGTGATATTTGTTGCAGTACTGATATAGTGTTTTCTTGTGAGTGTAACAGCTCATAAAGAACCTGAATACTGTTTCATACTGTAAAGGTGGCTCAGAAAGGTACGTTTTATTGTGACAAAAGTGTCTTGAATGACTAAACCAAACTTCTTCAAGTTAAGTCAGAGCTGAGATCAGAGTAGTCAGACTGAGACATCAAGTTCAGGTCACATCCATTCACAGTAAGGGGGGGGGGGGGGGGGACACACGTAAAAACAAAACTCGAGTGTTTGTGGTTCTTCAACATGTAACAAAAATATAATACTGAAAATTTAAATATCACAGCAAATATTAAAACCCTGGCACTCAACAAAAGTGACAGTTTTTTTGCTGCACATATGAAACAACTTTCATTGTTTCATATATGTAGAAAATTGATGTATACATTTTATTAGTTGCAGCATAACATTATACAATGAATAGGATCTTAGCCAGGTCATTTTTATAGTAATATCTATTTTTGTCTAACTCTCAAAGTCAGTTACAGTGGTGTGAAAAAGAGTTTGCCCCCTTACTGATTTCTTATTTTTTTGCATGTTTGTCACACTTTAATGTTTCTGATCATCAAACGAATTTAATTATTAGTCAAAGATAACACAAGTAAACACATCATGCAGTGTTTAAATGAAGGTTTTTATTATTATTATTATTATTATTATTATTATTATTATTATTATTATTATTATAAATAAATAAATCAAAAACTACATTGCCCTGTGTGAAAAAGTGTTTGCCCCCTAAACCTAATAACTGGTTGGGCCACCCTTAGCAGCAACAACTGGAATCAAGCGTTTTTGATAACTTGCAATGAGTCTGATACAGCGCTGTGGAGGAAGTTTGGCCCACTCATCTTTGCAGATTTGTTGTAATTCAGCCACATTGGAGGGTTTTCGAGCATGAACCGCCTCGACACAGCATCTCAATTGGATTCTGACATTCTCCTTCAGGATATTTTGGTACACAGCAGAATACATGGTTCCATTTATCACAGCAAGTCTTCCAGGTCCTGACACAGCAAAACAGCCCCAGACCATCACACTACCACTGCCATATTTTACTGTTGGTATCTTTTACGCCACACATAATGGGACACACACCTTTCAAAAAGTTAAACTTTTGTCTCGTCAGTCCACAGAGAATTGTCCCAAAAGTCTTGAGGATCATCAAGATGCTTTCTGGCAAACTGAGACAAACCTTTATGTTCTTTTTGCTCAGCAGTGGTTTTCGTCTTGGAACTCTGCCATGCAAACCATTTTTGCCCAGTCTCTGTCTTATGGTGGAGTCATGAACACTCACCTTAACTGAGGCAAGTGAGGCCTGCAGTTCTTTGGATGTTGTTGTGGGGTCTTTTGTGACCTCTTGGATGAGTTTTCGCTGCGCTCTTGGGGTAATTTTGGTCAGCCGGCCACTCCTGGGAAGGTTCTCCACTGTTACATGTTTTTGCCATTTGTAGATAATGGCTCACTGTGGTTCACTGCAGTCCCAAAGCTTTAGAAATGACTTTATAACCTTTTCCAGACTGATAAATCTCAATTATTCTCTTTCTCATTTGTTTTTGAATATCTTTGGATCTCGGCATGATGTCCAACTTTTGAGGATCTTTTGGTCTACTTCACTTTGTCAGGCAAGTCCTATTTAAGTGATTTCTTGATTGCAAACAGGTATGGCAGCAATCAGGCCTGGGTGCAGCTAGAGAAATTGAGCTCAGGTGTGATGAACCAGAGTTAAGTTATATTTTAACGGGGTGGGAAAAACACTTTTTCACACAGGGCAATGTAGTTTTTATTTTTACCTTAATAATAAAAACCTTCATTTAAAAACTGCATGATGTGTTTACTTGTGTTATCTTTGACTAATAATTTAATTTGTTTGATGATCAGAAACATTAAAGTGCAACACACATGCAAAAAAAATAAGAAATCAGTAAGGGGGCAATCTCTTTTTCACACCACTGTAGATTTTGTCATGTCTTTTGTTCAAGTAACATAACAAATGGTATATCTTCAGATTAGCCTCCTGTACCAATTTATGTTTTGTTGACATTTTAAAAATTATTAAAAAACATTTTTTATCAGGCTGTGTGCATTGGGATGAAGCAGTAACTAGTTTCACTGTAAATCATGGTTAAATGGTGAGTATGACTGGTAATGTGCCTTCAGTGAAGAGGAATTTCTTCACTGAAGGGTTAAATATTGTATGTATGATGTATGTCTGCAGGGCCTTTTGTGATCCACAACATCAATTTTGATTTAGCAGCGGTGCTTCACAGCAGAACAGTTGAGTGACACATCAACTATAGACCCTGTTTACAAAAGACAAGTGACTGAAACCAGATCATAGAATAAGAATAGATGCATTTAATTCAGGATAGAAAATAACATTTGATGTAATTGAAATAGAAACGCTAGCTTTCCAGCAAATGATTCTCCACGGATTAACACATGATTGATGATTGATTCCTCCGGTGTATGTTGTCCACAGCTGCTTTATAAAGCTTGAAAAATGTCCCATGTCACATTAAAGCCCTGCACAATCTCTGACTAGAAGTACTGGAAAAGTCAGGAGAATTCCTTTATTTTTGCTGAGTGAAAACATTTGACATCAAAAAATAAATAATTGGGGATAAAATGAATAGACGACATAAAAGTGAATAAGAACTATTATTTTATTGCAGAGCCTTTGCTTCCAATAACTGCATCAAGCCTGTAACTCATTAACATCCCCAGACGCTTGCATTCTTCTTTTGTGATGCTTTTCCAGGCATTCATTGCAGCCTCTTTCACTTGTTCATTTGGGGGTCACTCCCTTCAGTCTTCTCTTTGGCCTGTAAAATGCGCGCTCTGTAGAGTTCTGGAGACTGACTTGTCCAGTCTAAAACCTCCCACTTCTTGTCCCTGATGAACTTTGGCAGTGTGTTTTGGGTCATTATCTTGCTGCATGATGGTTCCATCTTTCTTTCAACTGGCAGACAAAATGTTGCCCTAGACTTCTGAGTTTGTTTTGCTGCTGCCATCATGTGTTACATCATCAATGAAGATTAATGAGTTTGTCGCTGTTACCTCCACTGTGTTTCATGGATGAGCTTTTATGTTTGGGGTCATGAGCAGATCCTGCTTGTTTTTCACCCATACACAGCTCTCTGGTTTTCGTGTTGTTCACACATACAACTACAGTGGCAAGAAAAAGTATGTGAACCCTTTGGGATAACGTGCAGTTTTGCATGAATTGGTTATAAAATATGCTCCGATCTTCATCTAAGTCACAACAATACACAAACACAGTCTGCTGAAAATAATAGTACACAAACATTATGTGTTTTCATGTTTTTATTGAACATAACATGTAAACATTCACAAGGCAGGGTGGAAAAAGTATGTGAACCCCTAACCTAATGACTTCTGCAAGAAATTGGAGCCAGGAGTGAGCCAACCTTGAGTCCAATCAGTGTGAGGATATTGGATGTGTTGCTGAAAGCTGTCCTGCCCTTTAAAAACACACACCAGTCTTGGGTTTACTGTTGCAGCACTGTTGCTATTCTCCCTAGGCGTGGTCGTCCTGTAAAGATGACTGCAAGAGCACAGCGCAGAATGCTGAATGAGGTAAAGAAGAATCCTAGAGTGTCAGCTAAAGACTTACAGAAATCTCCGGCACATGCTAACATTTTTGTTGACACATGTACAATAAGGAAAACATTAAACAAGAATGGAGTAAATGGGAGGACACCACGGAGGAAGCCATTGCTGTCAAAAAAAAAACATATCGCAGCACGTTTGAAGTTTGCAAAAGTGCACCTGGATGTTCCACAGCACTACTGGCAAAATATTCTGTGGACAGATGAAACCAAAATTGAGTTGTTTGGAAAAAACACACAACAATATGTGTGGAGAAAAAAAGGCACAGCACACCAACATTAAAATCTCATCCCCACTGTAAAACATAGTAGAGGGAGCATCATGGTTTGGGGCTGCTTTGCTGCCTTAGGGCCAGGACGGATTGTTGACATTGATGGAAAAATAAATTCCAGAGTTTATCAAGACATTTTTCAGGAAAACGTAAGACAATCTGTCCGCCAACTGAAGCTCTACAGAGGACGGGTGATACAACAGGACAATGATCCAAAGCATACAAGTAATAGAAACAGAAAAGAATAGCTTCAACAGAACAAAATACACCTTCTGGAGTGGCCCAGTCAGAGTCCTGACCTCAACCCGATTGAAATGCTGTGGCATGACTTTAAGAGAGCCATTCACACCAGACATCCCAAGAATATTGCTACACTGAAACAGTTTTGTGAAGAGGAGTCGTCCAAAATTACTTCAGATCGTTGTGCAGGTCTGATCTGGAACTACAGGAAACGTTTGGTTGAGGTTATTGCTGCCAAAGACGGGTCAACCAGTTATTAAGTCCTAAGGTTCACATACTTTTTCCACCCTGCACTGTGAATGTTTACATGTTATGTTCAATAAAAACATGAAAACATATAATGTTTGTGTAGTATTATTTTCAGCAGACTGTTTTTTTATTGTGGTGAGTTAGATGAAGATCAGAGCACATTTTATGACCAATTCATGCAAAACTCCACGTTATCAAAAAGGGTTCACATACTTTTTCTTGCCACTGTATAAATGCAGTCTGAACAGACAAAACCCAAATCTGAGATTTATTGTTTGATAATCAATGTAATAGGATCCACCTGGGCCACACACCTGTCAGTCACATGTTCCAATACTTTTGCTCATATGAAAATGGTTGCGCTCAAACAAAAGGTGCTGTCTTCTAAGTGGATCAGATCTTTTTGTTTTATGAAGAGAACTTTGTCTGTTGCCTACAGAGTGGTCAACTCTACACTTCCAACTTACCTCAACTCAATCATTCAGGTCTACATCCCCCTCCAGTCCACTGCGCTCGGCAAGTGAACGACGTCTGGTGGTACCAGCACCACACAGTCGACACCAAGGAAAACTCTTCAGCTCAGTGATCCCACGATGGTGGAATGAGCTGCCAAACTCTACACGCTCAGCGGCCTCTCTTTCAATATTTAAATAACAGAACTCTTCTTCATCTTCCTTTGCACTTAAAAAAAAGAAATAACTTTTCTACTCTATTATACTTGCATCTCATGAAACAGAAACACTTCTTTAATAGCACTTTGCTTTGATGTTTTTCTCCTTAGATTTTTTGCTTGCCTGTGGTCAATCAGACATCTGATTACTGACCATTTGCTTGAGAAGCCAATTCACTCAGCTAATTCAGAGAAACTGTATGAGCCCTGTGGCGGGACAGGCTGAGATATTTTTGAAACACCCGTCCATCTATTATCCACCACACCTGGTCTTTTTGCACATATGTGCTGGACTGATGTTGTACAAACACAGTGTTTATCCACTGCTGATTTTCCATCTCCACAAGTATGATGTTGTGGTTCAGACTGTGTACAAGCTGCACAGAAAAGATTAAAACAGGCAGTTAATGGCATTCTCATGATCATGAGAGCGTTGACACAGTGGTTAAGGTTCACAGAGCTAGAAGGAAAGAAGAGAACTGAGGGAAAGTTGTCCTCAACGTGCCACAGAAGACTCTGATCCCTGATGGCGGGCACCCGATGGGAATCTACACACACAATCCTTGAGACTGTGTAATGCTGGCTGCTGGCAAAGATAACAACACTGTCATGGATCAACTATGCCAGCTCCTTGAACTTCTGAGCATTTTTACAGGTGTACTTGCCTCAGAGACACAAGTGACACTGTCAGGCCATTCAGTCTGTCATTGACTACATTACCCATGATGTAGGCAGAAAAGGATGAGGAGCCATTGATGATAGATACATAGAGAAGGCAAAGAGAGTCATAAATATGGTTTATTTCATTGACCCCCATCCCCAATATGAGCTTTTTAGATTGGCCAGGTGCTGCCTCACCTTGCCAGGAAGCTTTTGTGCATCTTAGCAACCAACGTCCCATTAGACTGATTGTTCAGTGCCACAGATCACTAAAGCTGCACAAAGTAAATATGCTGATATTTATACATTCAACATCATATTAATGCTGTTACTTGATTTGTTTTCATATTTTAATGTCACCTAAACATTGGATTTAGTGCACGTCTGATATAGTTTTTATATGGTAAAGTTCAAATGGTTTGAAAGGTGTTTCCTGTCATTTTATTATTTTAGTCTTTATGAGTTATGGTTAGTGCTGCTAACGGTATTTATGGTTTTCAGTATAAAAAAAACATTTTAGTTTATTAGTCTTTCTGAAGACATTTTAACAGTTATTACAGTAATACTGACAACTTTTTTAATTGACATACAATTTCATCTCCAGTCATGGGTCAAAGTTGTTTAATAGTTCTATGTTCATTTTCATTGTAGTAGTATTTGAAAGTTCTGTGCTTTTGAGGAAATATTGACCAGAACCAGGCCTGCTTTGTTTGTTTGTTTGTTTGTTTTTTGGTTGTTGCTTTATCAAGTAAAATGTTTATCATTTCAGGTTAGCATTATGTTCTGGTTAGAGTGAAGTTTAGGGTGAAGCAGTTAGTTGTGATGGTTAGGGTTAGGGTAAAGCAGTACATGTGATAAATAAAAAGTTGAAACAGAGTACATGGCCTTCGCGACAGTAGGATGCTAGGGAATTAATTATGTCAGTGATCTTCTTTGAAATTAGAAAATCTATGTGACTTGACAGTCAGTATACTGTGTGTTTGAGTCATTTGTTGGTGAGGCAGTGGGTGTGTACTCAGTAACACTCACTTTCTATTCACATTTCTTCAGTGTCTTCAAAGAAAGGCGTCTTTCTGCTTCCTTACAGTTTCTGTATTTTCTTCATCTCATCACTGATAACACCTCAGGGTCAAGTGGATGATTTTTTTTCTTTTCTTTTCTCTCCAGGTAATAATACATGTTTCTATGGAAAGTGTTATTACTGTCGGGAGAGCGAACCAGCGTGTGCCGAGGGAGAGATAATGGAGGGATCCTTAACCCTTTGGCTGCCGGACGTCTGGCCGTTGCAGAAACACAGGCACCCCTGGGGACGCACATACAGAGAAGGGAAACTGGCCAGGTGATTGATCTGTCTTCACGTTGTGCTTTCACAGTAAATAATATTTCAGTATGTGAAAGTGTGTCGGCTGAACACAAATGTTCAATGCTCAGAAAACTAATCAGAGAGTCATCAGAGAGTTGTCATCCAGTTAGAGTCAATTAGATGGTACCGTGCTCTCCTATTGATACCAGAGAGCACGTGGCTTCATCATGACAGTTCACACTTGTTCAGTAGTCATTAAATATAAGGCAAAACTCAATTTTACAGAAAAACTGGAAATTGTTAAATTGTGACATAATTACACAACCAGAGTCTGTGTGTCTGTGTGAACCGTCCAGGTGGGAGTATGATGAGAGTTACTGCGAGGCAGTCAAAAAAATGCCGCCGTACGATGCTGGGCCGAGGCTGCTAGATGTCATCGACACAGCCATATTCGATTATCTTATTGGGAATGCTGACCGGCATCACTATGAGAGTTTCCAGGATGATGGCGGTGCCAGCATGCTCATCCTGCTCGACAATGCAAAGAGGTGAGAACAACATCATTCACTCTTTGCTCATTCATACTGAGCGCATTGAATTAATAATGTTACAGTAGTAGACAAAGGAGCTAAAATCTTATAATTCATTGGTAAAATTCATCAAACCACCTAGTCAGATCTTCAGTTTAACATTAGTTGGTTATGACCACAACATTAACACATAAATCAATCCGTAACAGGAATTTAATGGAAAATCTGCACTCTACACCCACATGTTTTTGTACATCCAGCACCACAGCCTGATGACTTCTAAGAAGTGCATTCAAAGTTTAATTTTTATTTTCGGTTGTGGCTGCAATCTTTACTTGAACTCCCTTTTTTAAATTACTTAAAAGCTGACTCATTATAACAGAAGCGAGGACATCTGTTAATCCTTCTTTGAAGTTCTTTAGTTATAAAAAAAAAAAAACCCAACCATGGAAAGTTTTCTGTCGGCTCAACATTGTTACAGCTGAGGTTTGATGAGGTGAAGAACTGTAATCTGAAGTTAAATAATTTTTTATCATTTCTCTATTAATTAAATGGAAAGGTTCAAATTTGACAGTCATCAACAGAGATGAGAGGTGAGAACTTGACACAAATATTGGCTCTTTGCGGAGAAACTTGCAGGAAACAGCAGTAGTTGCACAATGGTACTAAGAGTTAAGTCATTTCCCAGCTGAGCATTGACAGTCCTGCCAGTCACTGTGAAGTTATTCAGACTGGACAGTAAATCAAAACTGATGTCAGTGAAGTCGTGTGCATATTCAGGAAGCTAATTTCTTCAGACAGATGCACTTTTATCCTAAAAGTACAGCTGCAAGAAAAAGTACATCAGCCCTTGTAATTAGGATTTACCTGGTTGTCGCATAGATTGGTCATAAAAGGTGATCTGGTCTTTAACCGTGTCACAAAAATAGACAAATGCAGTGTGCAGTCTTGGAACGCAGATTTTCTATTGCTGCGGATTTATACCTTCACAGCACTGGGGACCACTCTTCCTCACAGCACAGCTGTCACAGTGACATGAGAAAGTATTTCTTCACCTCTTGATGTATTCAGTTTCTCTAGTTTCACATACTTTTACATCAGACATTATCTAAAAAGATGTTGGTCACGTGGGCATCAACTTCGACATCAATAAACCGAGTACAGAACAAAAAAAAAAGCTAAATGTAAATCCAGTGAGAAAGAAACTGTGGCTTTGAGGAGAATAGCAGCAATTTGTGTCATCAACCATAACACGTCCATGTGATACGATATGACGTGTGTTCAAGAAAGAAGAAAACTGCACACGTGGCACATTTCATATCAAGTAGTTATGTAATCAGAATAGTGGTTTGAGGTTATTTTCTCATTCAATTTTTACATTTTAAAACCACAACAACTCTTTCATATGTTATCACTTGACATTTTTATCTTGATCCAAAAGTTATGCCGGTTATGCTTGGTGGTTTTATTTGTACTGTATGTTTGTGCCCTCAGAGGAGCACATGAGAAAATCCATGCCTGGTGTAGTTAACTGAAAGAGGAGCTCTCTCCTGTGCTTCACTTGACTTTTCAGAGTGGAGTGTGTTGCATTTATATGCACTCTGTGGCGCGTGTGTGTGCACAGTACCAGGGCCCAGTGGACTGTGGCTAATACATGTAGACGGCTTCTCCTAACCTCATTGAAGACAAGCCTCTGGCTTCAGTTGCCTTTCTCACGTACTTTATTTTGTTTTTTGTCTGTGCGTAGCTTTGGGAATGCAGCTCTGGATGAACGAAGCATCCTCGCTCCACTCTATCAGTGCTGCATGTAAGTATTCAGAAAACTGCATATGTCTTGAGGTCTTGTCCTTGGTTTATGACCATACCTGTTGATTCTCTCTCCATCAGGGTCCGTGTGTCCACGTGGAACAGGTTAAACCTGCTGAGAGGTGGAGCTCTGAGTTCAGCTATGAGACAGGCTCTGGCATTCGATCCTATCCACCCGGTTCTGACTGAGCCGCACCTCGCAGCCCTGGACCGCCGCCTTTCTGGAGTCATAGCAACTGTTAAGCAGTGTATGGAGGCACAAGGCCCCGACAACACTCTAATAGAGGACCGGATGAACCTGCCACACCCATAGAGATGAAAACAGAGGAGACTGGAAGAGCCAGAACTTTAAAGCTTGAATCTGTAGAGAAGGAGCGGGACACGGAAGGAAGCAACTGAGCAAACCGATCAGCCGCGGTGTTAAAGACAGAGACGCAGATTAAATGAATCGACAGGGTGGAACAAAGACTGTGTATTTCTTCTTCCCTTGTCTCTTCCTTGTTTGTCACTCTGACAGGACTGGAGCAGTTCTCCAGGAGCAGGAATTACTAAATTCAGAGTGTGATTCAAGAACCTTCAGCTAAATTAACTTTCTCTCAGGACTCTTGAGTACTAACGAACAGTATCTGCTGTAAGAACCCCCCCCCCCCACACACACACACACACACACACACACACACATTTACTACTACTGGTAGTGACGACACTCCAGCCTTGTGCTGAATTCTCCCTCCCAACATTTTCCTTAGGAATCAACTGTAGACACCGAAAAGAGTTTTGGGAGCAGGGGAGCACAGATGAAACTTTCAAAAGTGAAACGTTGATTCCAGTTGAATGAACAGATTTTTGTTTTTTTTTTGTTTGTATTTTTTTCTCATTGAACTGAATTGAACTTCATCAGAAGGAAAAGAGAATGAACTCAGATCTTCTCCATCCGTCTGTACATATTTAACTAAGTAGTGACATAGAATAATTATGAGATGAAAGATTATAATTATGTGGAATATAGTATTAAGTAAACTCAGAAGTGTGAGTGTGTGTGTGTGTGTCTGCGTGCGTGTGTGTCTGCGTGCGTGTGTGTCTGCGTGCGCGTGTGTGTGCGTCTGCGTGCGTCTGCGTGCGTGTTTGTCTGCGTGCGCGTGTGTGAGAGAGTGTATGCGTGTGTCTGCGTGCGTGCGTGCCTGCGTGTGTGTGTGAGTGCCATATTGTGCCGTACAATGAGAAAGCTACTGACTTGACAGACTTGAAGTGAGAGGACACTGATTGGGTGTGTGGGTTCATCTCCAGCATTAAACTATGATCTGTTAAGTGGTTCTCTCTCCTTCATCTCTTTTTGCATTTGTTCATCACTTTAAAGCACAAAGTCTGGTTCCAGATATGCGTTGGTTCTATTCATGCTACTGTGTTGATGTTGAAAAGGACTTTACTCTTATTTTCAGTTGATCGAATGTCTTTCTTTTAGTCAGATTTCATCTGACATGCATTACAGGTCATAACTGGAAAACACTGGTGGTAGTTAACATTCAGTTTAGATTAAGTAGATTTACAATTCATGTCTGACTTTCAGTAAGTGTGTTATTTTTCCATCTTTGAATCACCTCGCCTGTCCTAATTTTAGTTCAAATTTAAGGCAACTTTTTAGTCACGTTTTATATTTTAGTCAGAGGTGTATTTATAAATGACAGTCACATTAACTTTTTTTTATTATCTGAGATCGTCATTGTCTCATGTTGTTTGAGGTTGGTTTTATTTAAGTGAGATTTAAGCAGAAAAGCAGATTAAAACAAAAACCTGAACCGTCTTTTTGCACAGACCTCTAAGACTGGGCTCTGGAGATGTTTTCACTTGTGGTTTTTCACATCTGAATTCTGATCCTCTGCTGTTGCACTTGAGTTCAGGAGCAGCTGACTGTAACTGAACATGAAGCAGCACAACCTGTCTGAATACGATCCTGGTTGTCTCCTTTTCAATATAACCAAACAATATAAGCAGATGAACACTTTGTCTTTGCCATTTCAGTTTGTGTGGAAGCTGAGGCGCAGCGACTGGTCTTCTTTCTTGTTAGGTCGAAACATTTCACAACTCAGTAGCTTCTTTACTCTGGGGAACGTTTGTAGGAGACCTCATCTTCATCCTCCACCTGATGTGAATAGGCGTGTCAGTCAGTGGGAGGGGCTTGTGATTAGATGGAATAGTTAGAATTTGTGCGACCCTTGCTCCGCCTATTAAAGTGGGTCGTTAACAGAGCTTTTCCAGTGGATGTGTGAAATGGTCTTTTGTGAGGAAAGATTAAAGGGCAGACAGATTGTGTCTAAGCTGGTGAGGGAGGGGTTTTCCACTTAAGCATTGTATACATTCTCTCACAGCTTTTTCATGCTACCTACTTTCTCTGTCCAAACTGCATGCTTCACTGTCCTCAGATGAGTGTCCTGAGGTGTGGCTTTCCTCAGACCGAAGAAGTTATTTTTGACGAGTAGTGAAACGTTTTGACCAGTTGCCGTGACTCAACTTCCAGACACTGTGAAAGGAAGTGTGTGGGCTGCTGCTGATGAACCTGATAGCACTTTTCTTCCACAAACTCAAACTTTCCTTATCCTTCCGCTTTTGATGTCTGGCTGTTGATATTGAAATACCCAGACCTTCCAAAAAAAACAAAAACAAAAAAAACAAAAAGAAAAAAGCTTTATCCCTGTGATTCTTATAACTCTGTCTTCTAACCTGCTCTGCGAACAAACATTCTGTTGATGGGTTTCCCCGTTCGAACGTGTGCTTCTGTTACAGATCACCCTTCACCACAGGAGCCTATGCTTATCACTTGGCATTTATTCATCTGCTTTTGTTCCGTTTTTTAACTGTGGCACTGGTGGTATCACGGTGACAAAATGTACATGTTTGTTTTCTGGTTTGAGTGAAATTAGTTGTGTTTTCCAAACCCACAGAAAAGTGACATAATTGTGAAACCCCCCCCCCCTCATCGGCCTCATGCAGATGTTCACGCTCATCTGCTGTCACATCCTCTTGTGTTTGTGTACAACACACCAGATGATGTAGAGCACCTGTTTTGTGGAGGCTGAGCAGGTGTCTTGTTGGGACATGTACCAAAACATTGAAACTTTGATGAAAACCACAGTTTCCATCATGTCAAGTCGTCTTAGTGCAAATAGAAGAATTTCAATTTCAGAAATTAATCTCCAACACTGTTAGTGACATTTTGGCTTTGAGTGTTTATGTATACAGACAGTGAGCAGTGAACATGGACCAATGACACTATTAATGATGTTATTAACTCTTTAGTGTGTAGACCATTAATTTACTGTAGACACTAGATGTCTCTGTAGGATTATTTATACCCTCTGGTGGCCAGTGTAGCAGCAGGCACCATGAAGCCCACTGCCAACATGTCACTGTATGCTACAGACCCTCGAGAAGCCCCAGCACATATTACAGGAACATAAAACCCCTGTGTGTAGGAGAAGTTGACAGGGGCATAAAGTATGACACGGTGAATGTTGACTAAATACAAGCACCACACACACACACACACACACACTCACAGTGAGGTTATGTCAAACTAACATCTGCAAATGTACATGGAGGTAGCGCTCCGGAAATGGTCGGCTTTTGTTGACAAAAGAAAAGTTACGTATGACTTGCAAATAAATTGCCCCCCTCTGTCTCGGCTTGACTCACCTTGGTAAGGGCTGAGCTGAGCGAAATGCACGCTCTGGTGGGGAATAACACAGATAATATACAAGCGATAGCTCCACATCCTGCGGGGCCTCGGGGTCCGCCAGTTCACTGTATGACAGTCAGTCTAATTATAAACTGTCTTTTATTAATGACTTCAAATACTTAAGGTGTTGTAGCCTTATATTTAGTGTCCACTGATCAGCAGTCATCATGGGAAAAAACTGAATACTGGCCATGATTGACAGCTGCAGGCTGGACTCACTGAGAGTGAGGGTCTCAATCTTTTTATTCAACTTTCAGCCTGGAGGTGTAAATTAAATTTCTATGTAATGAATATTTATACAAGGCACGTATACTTATTAATGACAGAATGACCCCCCCTGTGACCCCCCCCCGTTTGCTGTGGAATTACACGTTGACACTTTACAAGAGGGAAGTGAAAGCATCCCACACCTAAAATAAAACATGAAGTCCCACTCAAACGTTATTGGATCATCATAATGTAGTGTGGTTCACAAAGTCACTACAGCAACAACAACAAAAAAAGAAAAAAAAAAGAAAAAGTGTTCTCGTGTCGCTGTTTCCAAGAAACTCCTCGGGGGGTTCAACTCTGTCTTCCTCCCCCCTGATGAATGTGATGGGAACACGACAGTGATTGAAGCTCCGCTCGGTGTGGGAGGTTTCATGCTGCTCGGTGTGTCAGCATCTCCGAGTCTGAGGCTGTCGACCAATCAGCGCTCGGTGCGCTCGTTTCCTTCTCTTTTCTCTCGCTCTGCGCGCGTGTGTGTGTGCGTGCGCGCGCCTCTCGCAGGCGCTGCAACCCCCCCACCCACACCGAGTCCCATATAAAACAAAGTGCACGCCATGATCGCTTTCTTTCCACTTGCTGCCCTCCTTCCTCCTGCCGGTCGTCGAGAGCCTCGCGGCGCTGCTGCCAGCGCGCTCACAGGGACGATGGATGCTGAGAGGGGCCGCGTGGTGCACCGGGAGAGGCGCGCGAGGAAGCTGGCGGTGGTCGTGGCCGTGCAGAACGTGCTGGTGGCCGCGTGCCTGCTGGCCACTCTCTACGTGTACTGGGACGCGCAGAAGCAGGTGAGCGCAGCATCCCAGAGTGTGTGTTAGTGTGAAGAGCCTCAGTGTGTGTGTGTGTGTTCCTCCAGAGGACATCACACTCACACTCTGTCACCATCACCAGCTTTAGTTTTCTTTTCTTTACTAAATAGTACTGAAGGTTTCCTCAGTGCAGCATTTTTCATTCATATTGTGTGTGTGTGTGTGTGTGTGTGTGTGTGTGTGTGTGATGAAATGCATTCATGCACATGTGACTGGTGGCTGCAGCCAACGCAAACAGCGATGTCACTGTGAACTGAAACTGTGATAATAAGTGGAGCATTTGGGTGATAAGCTGTCTGAGTTAATTCTAGTATCACGGAGGCTGCAGGCTAAAATTCATCTGTGCTGCTGTGACACACTCCCTGTAGATGTTACATGTGAGCTCTGTGCTTTGCTGTATTGCAGCGGGACCGGTTGGTTGGTTGGCGAGTTCATGTGCAGCGAGTTTATCTTCTGAGACATCACAGATGTAGCTGAGTTCAAATGAGCTACTTAATGTTTGAGTCCACTTCAAATCCATCGAAATATATTAGTATGATAGAGAAGAGCTGTAGATATGACACCACGGCCGAGTGTGCAGAGCTTCTCCAGATATCCTATGACCTGGATGACTGATCATCTACATAAACCTATGTGCACGGTTACTGTATCGAGATAATTTTAATGACTAACATTTGTTCTACATTTAAGCTGCTGTGTTTATCGCTGCGGTGGTACTCTCACTACAGTTATTAATCACCCCACTGCGAGACTTTCCCTTGTTTCTGTCAGCCTCCCTATTTTCACACCATGTGACTTAACCACTGTATCAAACAAACAAGCTTTGAGCTTCCCAGAGTCAAACATCAAGGGATCACAGTGCAGAGATGTGTGACCTTTCAAAAAAAAAAAAACAAAAAACAAAAAACCAAACTCACATAGTCATAATGACAGCGAAGAGCAACTAACATCAGTAAAGCTGGAAGGTCAGCAACAAAGCTACCCGTTCTCTAACGCTAGTTTGTCCCTTTTCTTTAACAGCACTCTGAAGATAACGTGCACATAAAGTTTAGCAGCATTTCAGGTGAGTAAAAAAAAAAAAAAAAAAAAAAAAACACAGTTTCACATCTGATCTTAATCTCGTCAACACTCATATTGAAAAGAAGAATTGTTTGTTTCACAATCTAAACAGGTATGTTTTTCTCACTTTCTGTCACTTTTCACTCTCGCTCCCATGCCCTTCCTCTCACCATCCAGACAACCAGGGCAATGCAACGCTGCCTTTTAATGAAATCAGAAGCAGCCATATGATGGGCATGGTTGACAACAAGATCCACGTCAACTGCACCGGACCCTACATCGTGTACATGGATGTGTGTTACAAGAGCCTGAACAAAGTGAACATCACTGGGACCTTGCAGCTGCAGGTGGTAGGGAGAAAAAGTCCCGTCACCTCTTTCAGCGTGACAACCTCAGATGAGGACTGCAGGGGGCTCTACAGCATAGCCTACCTCAGAGCAAAGGACCAGGCCAGTCTGCATGTATATGCCAAAGAGGGTTTCAAGATCAAGACTGCGACCCTGGGTCTGAGCTACCTGCTGGGGAGAGTGTGTTTCCACTGATGTGGCCCACTGAACACTCTCTGAAGAAAAAGACAAAGATGAGAGCGGACTGGAAGGGAGCTGAGCACCGGTGTTCATCTGCTGCTGTGCGAACAGACACACTAAGCAGGGCTCACACTGATGGCAGGACTTTTTAGTGTACCTCAACCAAGGCAGCTCTGCCTCGGCTGCTCCGACTGTCTGCAAGAAATCTCAACAACAGCTTGTACGCGGTCGTGGGCACGAGACCAAACTTCACTTGGGTGGTGGTGATTTCTAAAATCTTTTTGTAGACATGAAGCTAAACTGAAAAGGTGTCTCTTTGTGCCCGAAGCTTTTAGATTTAGGCTGCTGTCGAAGAGAATTGATCTTTTATGAGTCACCGGTCTATTATTAGCTTATTTAACTAGTTCATTATTTGGTCCATAAATATCGGACGATACTTACAAAATGCTCATCAACATCTCTTTGACTCCAAGCTGATGTATTTAGTTATGTTTTTATGCTGCAGCAACAGTACAATACCCAAAGAAAGTCTCTTGACTCTTATGTAGGACCAGGATCAACAGCAAATTGTCCCTTTCAGGAAGCTTTAACCATGTTTTTTATTCAGAAAAGAGGTTCAAACGCTTTTTATTATGAATTTCTGGAAATGTCCTAATTTATTAATTGACTGGTCATTTCAGCTTTATTTATCATCACGATACCTTTTGAAATGAAGCTGGATTTATACTGCTTTGAAATGACCAACTGTATTAGCAGAAAGCCTCAAGCTACAATATGTAACTGTCTTTGTAATGTTTCTCTTAGTAGTTTATGTTTGAAATCTACATGTGGAGAGATGCTGCGGAGGATTTCTGTGACTCAGACTCATTGAACAGCCTGGCAGCAGTTTTCTCTTGTAAAGGTTTTTTTCCCTGATTAGTACATTTTGCAGCTTTTTATTTATTGTAATTTCATGAGGACTGACACCCAAAGAAAGAGCTGGACAGAGCGCTGTGGAGCAGGGAGAGGACGGCCTGCATCTGAATACCACTCTGTTCATTCCTTCAAACCACAGTATACAACTTTTTACTGTAGTAGTATACTTTATAGTATACTTTTTTTTTTTACTATTTTTATTGTAGAAATATGTTTGAAGAAGTATCTAACTGTGGAGAGGTGCTATTTCGATTCCAAGTTGCTGATGAGGACCGTGCAGAGTGTGAGGGATCACATCCTGTGCAGTAGCAATCACAGCCGAGTCTTTTGCAGGGTCTTTTGCTTATTCTAGCTTAAGTTGCACATTGTACCTTTAAATTTGCATATTGTAGCTTTAAAGTGGTTTACACACATCAATCCATTGGGCTTTGTACTTTTAAACAATGTGCAGTTTGTCAGGGTTATAGTGGCACATGACACTCTCCCTGTTCAGGCCTCCACTCCCTACGGGGTTTAAAGCTTCTCCACATGTCAGGTGCCTTCTAGTTTTACTATATATATGGATAAGAAGTACTTTATTTTACATTGTACCAAGTTGTGTAGTACCTAATGAATGTATTTGTTATTGGTGCATTTATATTCCTGGAAAGCTCCAATCTGAGTCTGCTTTCTGTGTGATGTGTGGCTGCTAAACGTCGAGTTGAACTCGCCAGGAACACCAGGCTCCTGAAGTTCACCGTACCTGTGAGGTCCCTGAGCTTCTTTCAAGATTTGCTATGACTAACACGTAACCACTATCTCATGCCTTTGGGGCCGGTGTTCCTAGAGAACTCAACTCTGCTGTAATCACACTGGCACACATACAGCTCAGGGTAAAGTCCAGAGAGGAGCTGCAGGAAGTTTTCACTCTGTTGATTGTATTAGCACTCACAGTGCTCACTTCACTTTGTTATGTTGGAATATTTGACATATTTGTGACTAAAATGTGTGTGTGTGTGTTTGTGTGTTTAAATTATGCCTATATAAAACATAAACCAAGTATTGATTAAGCCATATGAGGTGTTTTGTATATACTAGTTAAGCTATGATATTTTCAATGGAAATGCATGTTTAATAGTAGTGGAATGACACTGTGGATCACATGTACTGTACACATGGAGGTCACCATCTGATCCAAGCTTTTAAACAATGTCATGTTCTACTGTTTGGTTTGATTGTTTTGATTTATACTACTGCATATTGCAAATAAAATATTTTATACATATTGTACACAGAAATCACGTTTTTCCAAATTTGTGTTTGGCATTTTGAAAAAAACTGTTTTAAAGACGAATAAGCGTCAGTGCAGGTTTTAGATGGTTGCACATCAAGCTGAAACTTTCTCACAAAAGAGCTACCTACTGCAGTTTCACATGAATGTGAATTAATCATTTGATATGACAGTGACAATGTGTAAGTAATCAAGGGAATGTACAGAGTGGCTACCTCTCTGTAAGCTTCTGCACTGATCAGCTCCTGAGATGAAACTTTAATAAAAAAAAAAAAAAAAAAGGTTTCTGTGTTGCAATACGCTTCTCTTTGTTTTCACCATTCACACTCTCTCGCTTTCTGTCTGTGAAAGTCAGCAGTTTCATCATCATTACCTGACACGCTAAAGACTGATTAATCAAAAGTGAAAGTGAACCGAACGTCACAAAATTACCTGACATGACACTCCTACTCTGAAGGAAAGCTTGCACACCGTCAGAGGCGGAAGGTGTTACGCTTTAGAGGTGCAGTTATGGACTCGTCAGACAGGTAAACGTTTGCCATTGGAAGCACATGTGAGTGTGTTTGTTATAGTAGCTGAATCTAAAGTTTGGCCTTGTTTCAGTTGGCTCGCTTTTCATGGAAAACCTGTTTTTGTTTCCCCTGAAAGATTGCCAAGATGTATGGAAAAGTAATTTCCTAAGACTCACTGACTCACTAACACTTTGTCCACAAATGTAAATTAATTAGAAATTAAACGTGCGTTATGTAATTGAATTATCATCAATCAAACATAAAACCAACAATAATACAACAACGTTTTCTCACACGTTTTCATTATGTTTTACATTACAGACAAACAAACGTGATAAGGTTATATTACTATAGGTTATTTACTATGGTTTGGCTCCTGATGTTTATTAATAGAACAGATTTTCACACCTAGATTTCCATAGTGGCATTTTCCGAGGAGTGTAGATAATTCCTTCCATGAAACTCAGTTTAACGGTTTGTCTGCTAACTCGATATGAGGAACAAGGTTTGAATGTTGAAACAAGTCTATACTTGATCAACTACATCTACCGGTTTATTTTTTATGGAAGTGGAAATATGCCATGAAACACATATTTCTAACATACAGGACAGGTGTGTACAGGCATTTGCCCATTGTTCATTGTTCAAATAAAACCAGTTAACATGCATGAAATACTTGAGTGAATCGAAAACATCGCTTGTACTCACAACACATCAGTCAGTCGAAACTAATATCAGTATCTAGTATCATGTACATGTGCTGCTGTACGTACACACGTCTTTTTTACACAAACATCGACAGGTAATCACAGGTAAAAGATATTAATCCTCAAAAAATTCTACATTTCATCATCAGTTTCATTACCCTTCAAAGTTTGATCACGTTATGTATTTGTTCAACCTTAAATTTCATCATCAACACAAAACACCTATTGTTGGACGAGAGGAACACAGTGTTGTCATACGCTGCACTGCAGCTTAATATGACTCACTTGTGTATTCAAAATGATGCAATACAGTAAAAAAAAATCACATTTACTCTCTGAGGTCCAACACAGGAGGAAAAAACATTTGTAGAACAGAAAAAGGATGTTTATTAAATGCTCGAACTGTAACTTCACACACTTACTAACTGTAGGCTTGTAGTTCTTGCATCAGCTTTATTATTTAACACAGTTCAAGCCGCCACTCGCCGTGAACTCGTAAAGGCTCAAAGATCAGTGGGTTGGGTCCCCTCGATAGTACAGCAATATAAACATGGATGAGAACATGCAGGAGATGTAAAAACCCAACGGACGTTGGATGTAACCTGCTGAAACACAGCGAATGAAGCGAGCTGTCTGAGATGAGTTGAACACATACGCCATGGTTCTAGTGTTTTGCAGAGAGGTTTCAGCACATTATGTGTGCCTTCTGAAATGAATGAACACAGTCAACATATCGCAGCACGCCTACGCTGTAATTGTATTTATTTGCTTTCAACGCCAGGTCAACACAGAATGCAGAACACTACAAAGACAGCTGTTGCTGACACATTGTTTAATTAACACTGGTGTGAGAAGGCTTCTTCGATTTTTGGCCGGCTCTTGTCAACGACTATTAATAGAACAACCGCCGTTCACTAACGTTTTTTCCATGGATTGCTTTCCAAGATGCAGGGGAAACTTTCTACCTGACATTTTTGATGATTTGAGCTTGACAGCAGATTAAATGTTCCGTGCCGCTTGAGCAACAGTGGGTTATTAAACCATCGGTTGGCTATTAATAGAACATAGAGTTTCATATCTATAAATCCATTTGGACAGTTTCCAAAGAGTGTGGGAAATTCCTTCCTTGAGCCTGAGCACAGTGCAGTTTAGCAGTTTACCTGCTTTCTTGGTATCAGGAACCAGGCTTGGCTGCTGTAACAAGTTTACACTTGACCAGCTTTAGTTTAGCTATTTTTAACACACCGTCCAGGCGTGTGCAGAGACTTGCTCATTGTTGTTTGTTCAAAGAAAACCATGTAAACTGTGTAAAATACTTGCCAGTCAGTTAGAACTGATACCAGATAGTTATCGGCCAGTATGTGGAGGTGTATTATTGGGATGTGCTATTTGCATTTAGGAAGTTTCTTAATATGTAGAGTATGTTGCTAACTTTCCTGAAGATTAAACATAATTTGGGATTTTGGGTACGAGCAGCAGATTTTCCTCCAATTCCACAACTTTTTTATTAATGTCATTAAACATAAACAGGACTCTTATAAAAAATCAAAAATCAAACCTTTAATCATAGCAATTGGCTCGATCTGACCTGTGATGAAACATGAAACTCAAAGTTTGATCATCATCAATTACATACACAAATCCAACAGAAAAAGGTACAGAAACTGAAACTGGCTTCTGCTTAACCATGAATAATGTTGGCCTTGAGAGTAAAGCTTCCTTTTTCATAAGATTCCTGTCAGATGGGTGGTTTTGAATCACAGCTGGGCTCCTCTTTATTTAATGAAAGGTACTGTGAAGATAAAAAATGAGTAGCTACTTTTTGTATCATTCAAATAGCTTCTACAAACAAAATGTGAAACTTTAAAACAATCTCTCCTTTAGCTTTAGTAGCCTAGATTGATTGAATTTGACAGGACAGGTTTCAGTGGACATAGCTGCACCTTCTCATCCTGGTTTGACAAACGTGTAACAGATAAAGTCAGGATGCTCTTATCAAACGGGAGTTATCTTACCCTGCTGAGACATGAAGACAGTCTGCCTCTTTCCTTTTGTTTTGTTGCTCGAGCACTCGTCTGTGATTCTTTTCCAATCCACAAAGTGCACGCAGGAACCTATATTTTGCACAGTTTGTGTGTAGAAGTCCACACACAAAGACTTATAAGTTGACCTAGTGGACATGGCTAAAAATGTTCAAATGAAAGGAAGCACTGACCACAAAAACCTGAACACCCACAACCACACCTGTGTGGTTTGGTTTTTGGTTTGATAGCAGCCTCATTCACAATCACGGAAACACTTTTGCAACACAGCCCATATTTTATGTGCTGTTGCACTTGTTAATAATTGATCACAATTGCATCCTGGTGTATTATCAGTCCACAGAGAGTAGAAACTTCTGGGAAGTGAGAAACGTTTGTCAGCAGTCATAAACACATTTGAAAATCAGTTACGGTACCTCTTTTTAAAGAGCAAAGAGACACAAATATCTGTGGTCAATGCAATGCGAGCGCCTTAGAATAACACAACTCACTTGAGTTAATATGATACCTAATGTAGCAAGGGAATTCAAGATGCCAAACAGGAAA
This sequence comes from Anabas testudineus, assembly GCF_900324465.2. NCBI lineage: Eukaryota > Metazoa > Chordata > Actinopteri > Anabantiformes > Anabantidae > Anabas > Anabas testudineus. The sequence goes on along the minus strand of NC_046613.1, from coordinate 7,960,793 downwards.
CCCCCCATTAGCAAAAATGATGTTATTCACCACTAAACCAGAGCCTCAATTGAACACATCTGACGGTCTTAGTGCTTTACGAGCTTCACTATATTGCCTCAGGCCTGTTGTCAGGTGTAATATGAGCAAATGGGGAAATCAAAATTAGCCTGGTGTTATATTTGAACAAGTGAAAAGAGCAAAGGGAGCTGTGATGGTGATAATGTGATGGGGGGGGGGGGGGGGGGTAAAGGGATTTTTCAGGTGGTTCACCTTTATTCATTTATTCGAACAGACCTGAGGGACGATTGGTTTTTTTGTTTGGTTCTGACTGAAATATTTCAACAAACAAACAAACAAAAGAAATTCCGTATAGACATTCGTGTTCCCCAGAGGATACACCCTAATGATTTAAACCTGCTGAATGTCAACTGGGTTATTGTGAGCATGTTATCATGTTCACAGTTGGCAGTGAGTCCAAAGCACTCCTTTGCATAAGTATCAGCCTTAACCACATGGAAAAAGCACCAAGCTAATATTGGAGGTGCTGGGGTAGAATGAGCTTACTGTAAAGCTCGTAGGTGGAACCATGTAAATGTGATAACATACAGTATCTGTTGTTTTGGAAACATCTGAAGTCAAGTCTACTCGCAGATGCTCCTGCAATCTAGTGACTGTGATTGAAATGGGACCATTGGTGCGCGTGCGGGTAAATCCCTGCAGGTTTGAGCAATATCGTTAACTTCACTGAGGTTTTAGGTAAACAGCAGCTGTAACTGAACTCTTGGCATAGGCAGTCGTCTAGGGCACCGGGTGCTGGAGGGGGAGGCCCTCAAAAATAAAATAACAATAAAATAAAAATAAAATGCAGCTGACTGGAACCCTTTTTTCATGCTCTGTCTTGAATATAAATAATGAACAAATACAGAAGAAATAAACCCGGCTCATACTGTGTAGCTGTATTAGGAGATCAAAGTGCACCTCTATTTAAATATTTTAACTAGTACTGCTTGTGTTTAAGCTATTAGTTGTTATTTTTATTAAAATGTATTTTAATATATTTTCTCAAGTTCATTGTTTGACGCCTCAGAAGACAGACAAAAAACATCTGTAGAGAATTCAGCCACGAACGCACTGCTGTCAGTCATTTTGTGTGTTGCCCGTCTACTGCACTGTCGGACATCAATAAACCTGTGAGTCTGTTGTTAAATGACGTATTGGTCGAACATGCATGTTACTGTTTATACCTTTTAGCTTCTTTAGATCTGGCTGATGTGGTTTGAGTCAAATGTAAATCTTTATTTGCATTATCTCTGAATGACTCACTACAGTGATTATATTTACAATTTGAGAATAATTGTGTTGCCATTTCTTAGTCATTTTCTTCTCAAGAATCCCCTCAGCCTCACATGTGGCCAACATGTCATGACAGCAGCAGCCTGTTCAAAAACATTGTCAGGTTTCCAGTAGGTAACGTAAGGCCCAGACAAATAAGGAATGAGCTCCTGTCCATGGCATGTGAAAGTTTACATTTCAGCTGAAATCATTTCACTTTTTCCAGATAAGATAGATCAGAGCCGTAAAACCACTTTCAATACTGTACGCAAAAATACAAAAGTTACCCAGGGACCTCCGATTAGTTCATGTATTAGTGAATCAAACAGCACCTCTCTCAAGCTTTTTGAACCATCCAAATATTCCAAGTATGTGCAGTATATTTACATAAATGATATAAATTACAGGACTGTGTTTTCAAGTCTGGACTTGTTTGTGAATGGGGTTTTCTGTGGTTTCAGGTTCACTTCAGTTCAGTGGCTCCAGTGCATCGGTAAACTTCCTTTCTTTACTGTCCAAATATTACACACACTGCTTTGATCTGCAGCTAATGTCAAGTTACACTCATATTCCAGTGATTTTGGTCCATGAGTTCTGTGTGTTACTCTATTAATCTACTCTAATTACTACACGTCCACGCAGTAGAAGCAGATGTTTCTTTTTCTGGTGATTAAAACTCTGCATGATGCCACACCTGCGTGGTTTTAATGGAGAAAACAAAACTGAGGAGGAATGCATCTGGTATTGCCTCCATGTGTTTTCTAATGGCTCGCCGCTCGTTAGTTCAAAGAACAATTTGTGGAGCGAGTTTCCTGAAACTATTGTGACTACTATAACTGTAGTCATGCGTAGGCCGAGTCCTGATTTTAGCACATCAGCTCAGCGGCAGTTGTAGACCAGGCACTTAATTAATGGAGAGAGGGTGAAATTGATATTTCATTTCTGAAATGTGTAGCAGTAGCGATTTGACGTTGTCTTCAAATGGTATTTAGCAGCTTATGAATCTACTGTTGCAATATCTCTTGGGAGCAGTGACTTACTACAACAGGCAGTATAATTTGAAACCAGCTACAATTTCTCACTAGAAAGAAGCAATGAAACCAAAGTAATCTCACCGAAATGAGATAAGCCTGACATATGTAAACAACCAGGCAGATTAGCTGTTTTTGTCTGTTTTCTCTGTGTTTGTGCAAGTTTAGAACATGCGATCAAAGCTGACAGCAGATCGGCTCGTGGCCAGGACAAATATAGAACAACAACAGTGATGCAAGGGCTCTCAGTGTGGGTGGGACAATAACAGTGATGCAACAGCCCGCAGTTTCTCTTGCAAAGGAATTTCCTGCTAAATGTGTCAAGGTGCACAGGTAGACTGAAACACAGAAAGAGGATGTAAAATGGTACTTTCGTGTTCTGTACATTTGTTTTGTAGTCAAGCTTTCGCTTTACCACTGCTGCATTTGAGTGAAACAGCTCACACAAATACATGCAGAGATGAAAACATGTGAATGAGCATGTGCCCCGTGTCCCAGCAAAGCCTTGTCGTGTAAGAGATGGTACAGCCTGTCTGGTGCTGCGATGTTGACTCCTGTACACACTGCACTTCATGCACAATTTCTACGTGCGGGCAAAATGAAAAACAAAAAAAGGCAAATGCAAATCATACACCACACCAGAGATGACAGTGCGGTGGCTTTCAGAGATGACCGGCGGCTTTAACCGAAAGCAAAAACAGGCCCTAGAGCAGAAAAAGTACAGTGCTCGTCTGTGCATGTTTAGAAGGCAGGATTAGCATCATGTTGCAGCGTTTCAGACAGTGTGGGAGTGAATGCGGGAGGAGTAATAGTAAATGAGTAATCATCAGTGCAGTTGCCAATGTGGATGAATGGCCAGTCTGGAGCATATACTGTGTAGTTAGGACACTGACTGACTGAGCAGCAGCACCTACTAAATATGTATCTGCAAAGGCATGATTTGAATGTTTCAACATTTAAAATGTTTAACAACGTTTAAATGCACGTTTTAAAGACCTCTCCTCGAACACGTGTTTTACTTCAAAAACCCAAAACCCAAAGGTTGAGCAGCGTTAACATGTCACACTCATAGAAGGAAGATCACACTCATAACACAATACCAACACGTCTTCCACGTCTTTTATTTCAGTTCCACCAGACAAATCAGGGGCTGATAAGCTCTGGCAGAGACTCAAATAGTTTAGTGTGTGATAAAAGAAAAGTGAATGTAATGATTAACTGGCATGGGTGTAGAGGGATTCCCTTGTTTCTTTCTATTTGCTTCTCATTACACAGGGGCGGGGCGGGACGGGATTCCCACTTTCTTTGTTTCTGTGTGGGATGACAGAGACTATATTAAGAACCAACTTGCCGTGTAAGCTTCACAGTCGGCATCATGGAGAGCCACCGAGCAGGACAGGAGGAGAGACTGGTGGAGATTAAGATGGGAACACACAGCTTCCAAAGCTCACCTGCAGAGCGCAGCTGCTGCTTTAGGTGTTTGGTTGCTTTGGTAGCAGCGATGGCATTGATCATTATGGCTCTGGTGTTGGGCTTCATCTTTCATCATTTCACGGTTCCACCAACATCCATACAGGTGAGAAACCCCTCTAGCACTGATAGAAATCGTCTTTACCATTCCTTTCTCTATATCCAATCCATGCATTACTGTTTATAATGAACGTGCCTGTCTATCTACAGGATGCTGCACCACTGAAGGACACTGGAAAAGTCAGTGTAACCTATAAACTGAAAGGTAAACATCACTTCTATTTAATTTCCTTCCTACATTTCTATTCAGATATGACTATCTCAGTGTGCTGATGGACATTTACCTTTTCCATTGTAGAGAGTGATGAAAAGGGAAGATACGATATCTTCACAGCGCAGAAGTCTTCAAGATACTTAATCTATGGATGGGTGGCTCTAACACACATCACCAGCGACGAGGTTATTCTCAGGCAGGTGTTCAATGGAAACAGCAGAAAGATCCAAAAGAAGGAAAGTGCGAAACTGGTCTCTTTTTTCAACCACACACTACTGTTCAATCAGACCAGAATAAGTATTTACTTCAATGCTTCCTGCACCGATAACTTGTTCCATGTTCATGAACTCTGAACCAGCTGAAGTCTGTATGTCAAGCATCAAAAGGGACTTCACATCTGACTGTGGCATGCTACTGCACTTGGCCATCAAAAACCCTGCTGCTCTAGATGCTGCGCGCTTTCATTGGATACAGATGTCATACACATCAAGTGGAAAGCAGTTTCATGAAGCGCAGAGCAGTTTCACCTATGTCCTGTACTTCCTCTGGAAGGACAGGGTGTGGTTCCTCCGAAGCTTAACGTGCAGGAATGTGATTTAGAGCTGAGCAGCAAAACTAAAGATGCCGTGCAGATGTTTGCTTTATACACTGGATCAGTGTTGACAAGGAAACGACTCAGATGTAGTAGAAAAACCCTAGTTCCTAACAGCTACAGCTAAATTACAGCAGGAATGTGGAGCTTCACATTTGATTTGAAATATTTATTGGCGAGAAATTGCTAAAAAGTTGGAGGAAGGATGTCTCATAATTGTCACGCTAACTCATAATGTGCTTTACTTTCTTGCCATTCATCATTCTGTAGAAGTACGCTCCGCACGAACAGTGGTAAAATCTCACTCACACAAAAATATCTAGTGTAATTACTCATTTTCATCTCTCTGACTGACTACTTACTTTTACCTGTGAGAGCGATCAACCAGGCATAAAACACGTTTCGTTTCCTTTTTAAAGAGCCAACTAAAACACTAGTTATTGTATTAAGCTGTGCAATTTACAGAAGCACCAAGCTTTAACTTTCTGAAAATACAGCAAAAAAGTGAAATGAAAATTGAAGCCCTCCACTCTGCTTTCTGTAAATCGTTAAATTTTCTTGGTAGTGACATCACTGGCAAGTGAATGGGAACTGATGTAGCCAGTGGTTCTCAGTCTAACACTGTGATGTCAGCATTGTCAGATGGTAAATGATCCAATATGTTGCACAGATGGAAAGCTACTGGAACAAAAATGTGATCTTGTGATCTGCTGTATCCTCTAAATAAAAATCACTTGACTGTAATGTTTGTGAAGTTTGTGGCGGGGATTTGATGATTGTGGGATATTACAGGATGGATTCACATTTCTCCAGTGTATTTTATCATAATACCCACAACCCCATATAAATAGTACAGACTAAAAAAGTCAAAGACTCCTGAAGCTTCATTCTCTTTTATTCATATTTTTAATTAAAACTAGCAAAGCTCCTTATCTTTTACACCAAAATGACTAAATGAAGATCGCTGTGTTACAACCACAACAGGTGCGGCAAACAAGTCTTGCTGATTTTCAAGCTCTTTCCTGTCCATAAGCAGATTCCAGATTGATGAAAGACTGTTCAAGTATCCCAGTGGAGGAATTGCAGCTGCATTGCAACGCTGGTCATGTGGCCATCAGTAAATATGAAACAGGATAAAAGTTTATACAGAACTCTCCGTTGTGGTTTTGAGGCGAAATAGCTGGAGTTTGTTCCATTTACCGTAACAGGACCAGGTCACATAGTACAGCACGAAAGAAGAAATGAAAGACAACTGCGTACACAACCAGGGCACAGCTTTTGGGCGTTTTTATATTTGTGGTTTGTATAATTTAATCAGGACAAAGAGAAAAAAAGGATCCGCGGCGCTGTCCGTTTTAGTTCTGCTCCGGTTTGTGTGCACACTAAACAGGACAAAACACTGATTGAACAGACAATGTTGAATTGTGACTTATTTCTCCAGACCAAAAAACTCAAATAAGCCTCATCAAGCTCTAAATTAATTCTTGATCTCCACTTTTGTCAGAAGGTCGCACTCCTATCCAGACACGCAGTATGTCGAGATGGATGACTCATGCTGGACACCTCTCCAGACATGTTTGGGTTAGGGTGTTGGGTTTTTCTATGGTTTTTCTGTAGATGTAGAGGAAAGTGTTAACCTTTCCTCTACATCTACAGTAGATGACTGCTCAAAGCTCTTGCACTTCTGTGTGGAGACCAGTTTGTGACTCTCACTTCATCCTCAGTTTGATGTCATGTGTTCTTAAATGCTTGTGCTACAGTTCAACAAGTGAAACAAGAGTCATCCTGAGATGGAAAAAATATTTTTCTAAGGGCTGCGTTTTTGCAGTCTCACAGGAAATACATAGGTTTTCCACCAGACTCATGGTTCACAGTTCAATCCCCAGCTTCTCTTGTGTCCTTTGTGAAGACACATGAAATACATAGGAATGAGATGAAGTGGATGAGATTAGGTTTACTGGGAAGTAACCGACTGTATGGAGTTCACATTGTGCTCAATGGAAGCTTAATGAGCCATTTGCGTCTTGATGACTTCTGCCTCACCTACGAACGTGGTGGTGGGAGACGAAACGAAAACCCATCAAACCGAAGTGCCTTTTGTTAGTTTTAATTTCTCTGCAAAGAAAGGTTAACAGTCATACAGAGTTTCTGAGCTATCTGACAGCGTGAAAATGCGAGATAGTGAGTTTGTTTCGAACGCATATACTCCCACATATGAGAGGGCTACGACCCTGAAAGAGTGTCTTTAGACATGACAAAAAGGAAGAGAAGACAATACAAGTACATGAACCACGATAACCAAAGGTTAAAGCAAAGCATACAGATACACATCCTCCTACTGTCATAAAGAAAATACTAAAGAAGTCCTTCTACCACACATTAACCATATGTCAATACAAGATTTCCATTACACATTTTAGAAGAAACGTGTCAGAGAAAAAAGAAACTAATTCGAAATGAGAATCACATCATCGCCTCCTGAGAACAAACGCTAAACAGTAACATTTCTCATTAGGATTATTCAGCACATTCAGAACCCACACAGGAAAACCAAATTCCAGTGGATTGATTGCATGTCATTCTGAATAAGTGAATATTTATGCTCTCTCGTGACGCAAAGAGCAAATTGACCATACTGCCATCAGTGCCAACAATCAGGTAAAACAGAATGGACGGCTCCTGAACAGGTACAAGACATGAAACAGTTGCCTGTTTTGTCATGACACGTTGTTTCACACCCCCGTGTGCGGCAAACTTCCTGCATATTGCTTTTTGAGTGCTGTAAATCTCTTGTTCAAAGAGGAAATGAGAGTTTACATGAAGGCAGTTGCGTTAGAGCTGTGTGCCTGTGTGTCATCATCATGATGCAATGTCTGAAGTAACACCTTGCTGTAGCTCGTCCCAAAATTCAAATCAAACATCAGCAATGCTTCATCCAGGCAAAAAAACAAACAAACAAACAAACAAACAAAAAACCCACCAATCAAAGGTTCATATAACATCATCTTCAGGGGACTTTTAATCAGCGTGATTAAGGAAGTATATCAGGATGAGTATACCGGTGAAAAATGCCCCCAACCGTCCGAATTAGAGGAATGACTAATTCAATAGTACAACACAACGATGTTGAAATGTCATCATCATTAAATGGTTTTACGTGTGGGGGACAAGCGGGAGGCAAAAATGATTTATTGAGTTAAATACCATGAGAGATTGCATGTAGCTCCAAATATGAGTCAAAGTGTTACCAGCAGAGTGATATCATAAAAATGTGGTTACGATATGGTCACATCGTACATGATGAGGTTAATAGAAATACAATCTAATATATCTAACAATATGTTATTATTATATTACAATAACAATAATATAATATAATATTATTTTCTGTTTGGCAGATGACAGGAAAACTTGAACTCTACCTAGCTGGTGCTCAAAGAGCTTTTAGACTGCATCTGATTCTCCCATTCACACACACACACACACAGCTGACCTGACACACTGGGGGCAATTTGGGACTTAGTATCCTGCCTTAGGCCTGCCAAAAAGCCGGAAAGAAAAACACCAAACCAGGGGTGTCCAATCCTGGTCCTCAAGGGCCACTGTCCTGCTTGTTTCCCTGCACTTCCAGCTCCTGACTGGCTGAACACACCTGATCCAGGTAATCAGCAGTGGGTAGGGCAGAGATACAGTAGTAGGAAAACTAGCAGAATAGTGGTCCTTGAGGACCGGGATTGGACACCCCTGCACCAAACCCATGACTGGTAGACGTTTGCTTTACCTCCTGAGCCACAGCCGCCCTGCAGTTCATCACTAATGAAGCAGTTCTTCATCCACTGAGAACTCTGTACTTTTACTTACATCTTTATTCAGTCACCACCTCAGTATGAGGGCTGGTGTCCTCTCTATTAACTGTGCAAGAGCAAAAACACATTCATTCTTAGTCTATTCTTGATGAATACATTGCAATTGTAATACCAATTTTGCAAAACCAAAACACAGAAATAGCATTAGCAACATTAATGTTGGATCTGTTGTGTTTGTTGTGGCATGTGTCCCGGTAAGCTACATCACTGAGACTGCTGTTATGTTTATATGACAAAGATACACATAAATGTCTCATTAAATCATCATGCCAACTCTTCAACAAATACAAAGTGCTCATGTCTAATTCAGTCTACGCTTTTTAGTTTCTTTTTAGTAGCCCACAGCAGTACAGCAGGTTGTGGTCCACAACAAGACACGACCTGTCACAGTGCATAAGCTGAAATGATTTAGAGACTTATGGAGATATTGCCTCACTCATTAAATGTAACAATACCATAAATAATAGGCGGTGATAGTCCTGCCTTCCCACACATAGTCTGTGTTGGGGGGAAAACAGTTGAATAATACAGTTTGAGATTTTGAAAGTGGTGTAAAGCTTCTGGGTGAATAATCAGGCGAGTGAGTGAGTGAGAATGCCCAACAGTGTGAGCAACTCCCAAACTCCCACACACATGAACACATGAAAGTGTGATTGCACAGTTAGTGGAAATGCTGTTTTAAACATTAATAAACATAGAGAGACTAGATTAAAAAGCAGAGAGTCTGGAGGGGAATAACAGGAAGAACCAGAGTTTCAGGTGAGCACTGAGTTCAGTCAGAGGATGAACACAAACACTCCCACGCACACAGTGGCCAGCTGACTTTTCAGCTAACAACTATACAGTGACTTTTTATGTGCCAACATAACTCAGTGGTCATATTTATATTCTGACCCTCACTCACATTTTGCACAGTTTGCTGCATTTTTAGATTTATTGATTTATTTATATGACTTTAAATGGATACCAAAGATCTCCACTCAAACACCAACTGTAAACATGTTTTCATGAAAAGTCTGCATATTTCTCAAAGTGCTGTTTGAACCGAGAGACTGAATTTCCTGCACTTTGTATGCATGGTGTCATTTTTTCCATAAGAACACACACTCGCATGTCAAACAAAAACTTTTTGACCTCGAACTTACTTCCAGATTTAGTCAAAACCCCTGGAACCATGTCTGCTCTGGGACAGTATTCAGTGGTTATTTTTCCATAACAGTGCAGGCTGCAGAATTAAATGTCATGTCAACATGTTTACATCTCTGATGAAACGCTCCGTTCTTTGACAAAGCACTTGCTCCTTGGTTGTCTTCACATACTTCTACTGTATTTCCACAGTGTTTATCCATCTCACTGTTCTGCCTCACATGTTGATGGGGCTACAGTGAAATAATAGAGCCATTTTTATGTAGCCTGTTGTGTTTCATCTCTCATTTTGATCTGCTGCTACAAGTTTTTCTTTATTTTTCTTGTGCACACAACTCATATTCTAGCCCAGCTGTTTCAAAGCAGCCTCAACTCATATTGCTGTCTCCCCATTTAACTGTTTGGCTGATCTTTATATGTTGGTATGCACTGGCCCTTTTAACACTATTCATACCTATACTGCATTGAGTAGGATTGTACCTGTAGACTCGCAAAAGTGTGTGGGAAGTGTCCTGACTAGCAGGGACCTCTCTAATGAGCAGAACAGGTACAACTATTCAACCAGACTACTATTACTTTTTAAAGGGAAATACACTAAAATGTAATATGTAAAATCATACTGTAAAAGACACCTTAACAACTTTACCACATAAATTTCACATCACAGTGTTGCATGCATTTTTTAAAAATAGATCTAACTCTTGGCCTGTATCTATATTTAAGTAGCTCTCTGTCATTAACCACACAGTAGGCTTGTTTTTCCAGTTTGTGGGTTTGTGTTGGTAAGTGTTAGAATTTAATCATATTTAATATTACACCGCCTCGTCACATCATCTGTACCTCCTCTGTTTAGATGACGTTTGTGGTAAAATTAAAAATGTGGTCTTGTTTAGTAGGTGAAGGCTTGACATCAGACTCCTGTGTCTAGTTTAATCAGATAGTGCACTTCAATACAATCGGAAACATTTGTAGACTGTAGACCTGTTCAGTGCACTGTGTCTTTCACACAGGGACCTAACTATTCAGGAAATCTCATAAAAGCATTTCAAGTGGCTTACATCAGTATTTTTGGAACAGTGTTTTAAATAATTGTAGATTACATGTTTGACTTTATTGTCAATATTTTAACCAGCTTCGTTAATGAATTGGTGCAAATTGAATATGAAGATATGAAGTTTAATTAGTAAGATTTCAAGAACTTTTAATTTCATATGCATTTTCCTAAAACAACAAAGATTATGGTTAAACTGAGAATAGGTTCATCAGAGTTCCTAAGGTTAAGCTCCGAGCTCAAGTAAACCTGAAATCCAAGTATTTGGAGGAAACCACATTAATCCTGGTTTAAATTACTTCTAGAAACTGCAGCTGTGGCACAGGAAGCAGAAGAAGACAATTAGATGTGTAAATAAACCCTAAACCCCAGACATACTTTGTGTGGGCTGAGAACATTTGACCAACCCAGTACAAATATACATTAGTCACTCATTTGCACAGATTTCTTCTTAACTGCCACATGCGAGAGATTTAAGAGGATTTGTGGCTTTCACCAACTTCCTCTCAGTTTGATTTTTGCTTTGACCACAAGTGAAGGGTGGTTCAGACCCGACTCACAGAGAAGAGAAGGTGAAATTTAAGACAAGAATATGAAAATGTTCTCATATGAGGCTCACAGTGCCAGGAAAGTGCAGAGCTGATATCAAAGCAAAAAAAGAATCTAAAATTTGAAACACCACACGCTTTCAGTGCACAGACTTTAATCTAGTCTCTCTATATTAATTAATGTTTAAATGATGATACCCTGAACATAATATTTTGTTGCACAACTTTTTGAGGCAACCACTGCAAACAAGTGATTTCTGTTACTGTCAATGAGACTCCTGCACCTGTCGACAGGTATTTTATCCCACTGCTCACAAGCAAACTGTTCCAGCTGTCTGAGGTTTGAAGGGTGCCTTCTCCAGACTGCATGTCTCAGCTCTTTCCACAGATGTTCAATGTGATTTAGATCAGGACTCATTTTAGACCACTTCCTAATAGTTCAATCTTTGGTTCTTGTCCATTCTTGGGTGTTAACTAATGAGGCATAACTGAGCCTCCCCTATGTTTACAATAGTTACAGTGCTCTTTTGTTTGTATGATTTATTTTTGCCTCTGTGAACATAGAATTCCAGTTTTGTCTCCACAGGACATTCTCCCAGAAGCTTTCTGGCTTTTCAAGATGCGTTTGCTTTTTATGATTTGCTTTCGTCAGTGGAGTCCTACTCGATCGTCTCCTATTAGGTCCACTTTGTTCTCAGACAGTGAATGATGGTGTGAACTGATGCTGATGTACCTTGAACTTGGATCTTACCTTTAATATCTTTGGAAGCTGCTCTGGGTTCTTTAGTTACCATTTGTATTATCTGTCTCCTCAATTTGTCATCGACTGTTCTCTTGCGGCTACAGTCATGTGAACCTTAAACGTCTGAGTAATATGTGCAGCTGTAGTCACAGGAACATCAAGCTGCTTGGAGGTGGTCTTACAACTTTTACCTCTGTCTATCACTTTTTTCTAAACTCCTGAGTCACCTCTCTTATTAGTTTTCTGTGGTCAATGTTCAGTGTGGTACACACCATGATATCAAACAGCTCAGTGCCCACTTTTCACCCTTTAAATAGACCGACTGACTAAGTACAAGTGTGAAGACACCTGTGTTGCTAATCACAGGACAAACTTTAGTTTAACATGTCCCTGTGGTCAAATTATTTTACATCTTTTCTAGGAGTACCATCATTTTGGTCCAGGCCAGTTTCATTAGTTTTTTAAAGAGAGTTTAGTACATTTGTATTTATTCATTTGTAAGACTTTTGTCAGTTTCAAGTTATTTCAGTGACCTTTGTGGGTTTTTCTTTCTTTAAGAGAAGGGTGCCAATTATTTTGTTCAGGTCTTTATGTCAGTGTTCACAGCTTGGTTCAGTTGCCCCCCTCAGTTGACTAAATGCTATTGCAGCTTCAATTATGTTAAATGTATGATTATACCACACAGATTAAAGTTCATGTTTGAACACTATTCACCTGTCAATATTCTTACACACAGTTATTTTTGTGAACTACAGGGGATACTTTTTTTCGTAGTTTTGCCAAACCTGATTCCCTGAACCATGTGTGATCAGAAAAACCTAGTAAATAAAATTTGTAAAGTGGAAATTCTTAAAGCCCAAGAAAAAGTAAATCAAGATGAAGTGCAGTAAATAGATCTTTTTTTTATTGATGGAATAATTGTATAAAAGGTTTTTATCTTGACTGATTGTTTTGATTTTGTCTTCAATAGACAGAAAATTGAGATGTACTGCATAGTACACACACCGTTGCCCGTCCAACAAAAAGTCACACACACTAATATTTCATTGGACCGCCTTTACCTTCGATTACTGCACACATTCACCATGGCATCGTTTCAATAAGCTTCTGCAAACATTTTATTCCCGTCCAGAGTTGCATTCATTTTTCGCCAAGATCCTGTATTGGTGAATTCTGACACTGTCATCTGGGAAGAAAAATTCAATTGATGTAATAACCTGGTCATTCAGTATATTCAGGTCGTCAGCTGACCTCATTCTTTGGACACATACCGATGCTGAACATACAGACCTGACCAACTGCAGCAACCCCAGATCATAGCACTGCCCCCACAGGCTTAGGGTTACACAGCAGGTACTAGGCATGATGGGTGCATCACTTCACCCACCTCTCTTCTTACTCTGATGCTCGTATCACTCTGGAACACGGTAAATCTGGACTCATCAGACCACAGACTTTTTTAACTGACAAGTGCTTTTCTTAAGGCTACATAGCTGTTTAGTCCAAATCCCTTGAGTTCCCTGCAAATTGTGTGTGAGGAAATGCTCCTTCTTTTACTATTAAAAAACCGACTTGTTTTTTTATGATTTGATTTTACCAAACGTTTAAGTGATCAGCCGATTTTTTTACCAACCAGATTTATTCCCCAAAGAACAAGACTGGGCATCTGTGGTATCACATAATGTGATACATATCTTGATATATTGTCAGTGATCTGATATGTTACAGATATTTATGCAGCAACAAGCAGTGTAATATGATACAATTCACACCCCAATCACGATGCAGAGTGATTAAACATGGTGCAGTTCAATGAGATATGATGTGACTGGACAAAGCACGGGAGTGATGCTCTACAATTTAGTGAGTTAGATTTTCACAAACTAAACACCTTCTAAGCAGCAGGCAGACCAACTCACCAACACACAGTAGAAAGCAATATGTATATTAAGAACAATACAAAAATATATTAACCTGTTACTAAGAGGTCTTCCATTCCTGATTACAAATGAAAACAATTTGAACCAGTATTAGCAGGCACAAACACAACAAACAGGCACGACAGTAAAATAGTTTAAGTGAGAACTTAAAAACAACTGGCATGTAGAGCTTCCTGTCTCTCTTGTAAAACCGGCAGTGTTGCCAAATGCCTGATTTGCTGCTCTTTTCTCTCTCTATCATGTTCAAGTCCCTAGCCTAACCTACCTATGTTTGTATTTGTCTGTTGAACTCCTGAGAGCTGGCAAAAATCTGTCAGGTGGTAAATCGACAGCAGCTAAAAAGATGTTCATGATTAGTTTTTTTTTTTTTTTTAAGAACGTGTGTGTTCTTTTAGCATACCTAGACAGTTTGTTGTCTAGACAGTTTGTTGTCTAGGTATGGTATGAGGATGTTTTGTCTAACAAGACTTTTCCAAAGAATTCAAACTTGACAGAAATGTAACAGAAACCACAAACATGTGGACTCCTGATTGGAATCTCAAATCAAGTTCCAGATACCACACCAACACTGTCATCTTCCAGAAACATCGTGGGTGAGGTCGGTGCTGAAGCGATTGCCGTAAATGTGCACTAAATGCCAGGAGACAAATTTAAAAAGAAGGGTGACATAACACTCCTCTTCTGCCTTTTCCACCTTTACCTTTTGCATTTATCGAGATGGTTCACAGTGACAGACATAATTGTGGGTTACGAGAAGAAGCTTCACCATTCACACAACATTAAACAAAAAACAAACAAACAAACAAACTGAGATCTTATACAACTTATAACTTAATGGGACCTAACCTTCTTATGATGATGACATTTGAGTTTTGCTGCGTGTGCACATGAACTATTTCTTAAGCAAAAGGTCAATAAAAGAACGATCCAATACAAACACATCTAAGTAAGTAGGAACAAATTGTAAGTAGGAGTAAGTTGATTTTTCTATTCTGGTGTATTTGGGAAAGTCTGTGGTGTGCCGTACGTCACTGAACCATTTCTTTTTCCATCTGTACCACAGTCCATCAGCTTGCCCATCTGATTAGCTTTACACATCCCCCCACCGAATATGTAGATCTCGCCTACAGTCTCCACCATGATCCACTTCCTTTACTTTTGATCTGCCGGGGGAGGTGAAGTTGGAACACAATATGTCTACCAATATCATTGGCCTGTCTTTCCGCTGTGACATATAAACATCCCCTTCATGACAGCAGAGTTCACACCACACAGGTCAGCTGACTTCCTGTGTAACTGCCTGATGCTGAGAGCAGGTGAACAAATTGTCCATTCATACACTAATTATTAATCCTCATATTTATACCTCTGCTTCAGACCCTGGACAACTGAACAGCTGACCATACATCTACATCACCTCACAATAATAATAATGTTCTGCACCCAATGCAGTCAGACTATGAATTTAAGTGTTTGTGGAAAAAAAGATATTGGTATCCTTCCTTTAAAAAAAGAAAACCCACAAAGGTGTCTAAGATACCTTTAAACTGATCAAATAAAATATACTAAACGTCAACTCAGAAAAATCAGACATTGTTTTTGAGTTGTGGTTGAACAAAATCATAAAAAAATAATTATATATAAAAAAGTTTTGTTGCACAACCTTTTAAGGCACTCACTGGACAGTAGAGCACAGTAGCTACAGTGGTCTTTTCTTCATATGCTTAATTTTAGTGAACATAGAGCTGGTGTGACTTTCCAAAATGTTCCATCTTTCCAAAGGAACTTTGTGATTGTCAATATTCTTTTTCTCACTTTCTTATGATGAACAGTAGAGTCCTCCTCTGTCCACTTGGCTTAAACAGTGACCTTTACCTTTAACACGTTTGTCTATCACTTTTTTCAACTCCTGAGTCACCTCTCTTATTAGTTTTCTGTGGTCAGTGTTCAGTGTGGTACACACCATGATACCAAAAAGCACAGTGACCACTTTTCACCCTTTAAATAGACCGACTGACTAAGTACAAGTGTGAAGACACATGTGTTGCTAATCACAGGACAAACTTTAGTTTAACATGTCCCTGTGGTCAAATTATTGTACATCTTTTCTAGGAGTCCCATCATTTTGGTCCAGGCCAGTTTCATTAGTTTTTTAAAGAGAGTTTAGTACATTTGTATTTATTAAGACTTTTGTCAGTAACAAGTTATTTCAGTGACCTTTGTGGGTTTTTCTTTCTTTAAGGGAAAGGTGCCAATTATTTCGTCCAGGTCTTTATGTCAGTGTTCACAGCTTGGTTCAGTTGCCCCCCCTTAGTAGACTATGCAGATAAAGTCGAGACTTTCCTGACTATGTCTACATGTGTAAAATTCAAGATGAGTAAGTGTGTGGAGAGTTTTGATTTATTTAAAGGTGCCAGATGAAACAGGGCTGATTAGCAAGAAACTAAACTAAACAAAAAACTGTATTCTACACCCCACCTCCTCTAGATGTGAGTCCCCTGCATATTAACAGCAGCTCCAGATGCCCATAAATTACAGACAGTATCCAAAATATTGGCAATGACTTATGAAAGAAATGTCTCTGTGATGATCAAACAAGCAGAGCCCTCCATCATCAGAACTAGCTACATTTCTACTTATTTAAATGCATGACATGATTCCTATGCATAATAGAAAATCTAGAAAACCGTGTAACTTTCAGATCTATTGACTTGTAAAACACACTGTGTGTGTGTGTGTGTGTGTGTTTGTGTGGCAACATTTTTTACATGAATTTTAACCATTGGACTGAGCACATTTTTACAAAGTGAGAGCATTTTAGCCAGTTCACACAATGAAAAGGGTGTTTAAAGAGCAATTTTGGGGTTAAGACTAGGTTTTAGGGTTCAACTTAGGTTTTGGTTAGGGTTAGGCTAAAGTTTAGGGTAAGGCAGTACATGTGATGAATTAAATTTAAACAGAGTAGATTAGTATGGCCTATGTGACAATAGGGGGCTAGGGAATGCATTATGTCAATGAATGTCCTCACATTGACTAAAAATGTGTCTGTGTTTGTTTGTGTGAACTTAATCTAGGTTTGTCAGTACTATTTGTATTTTTTGAGTCGTGTACAATAGTTTTCACAGTAATTCCGTGGTTACTTTTGTAAAAGAACTTTGTGTATGTTGTAAAAGTGCAGTACAAATACTGCATAAATCCGTGCAGTTGACCTGAGGTTGTAATTTGACATGAGATTCTCATTTAATGGTAAAGAGCATGTGACAAGACATAAACAGGGGGAGTCCCATGGGCTCTGCTCTGCAGGGGGCTCTTTAAAGCAGCTCTTTTATATATATAGAAAACTAGACTTCATTATAATTAGCTGCACACTTTACTGAACACACTTCAATTAAAATAATCATCATTTTGTGATGTGGTTGATAGACTTACTGTCAAAGATACAAAAAGCAGCCATAGCTTCCTGTCAGATTAATTATATGGGTCAGTGAAACTGTCTTCAAAACTGTGTTTAAATAGTGTAAGTAACAAGTGGTGGTATCACTGATGCAGGTAGGTGGATCAAAATATTCCTTAAATGCAGTGAGAAAAAATCAGATACTGTTGACAAAGTCACTGACAATCAAGAGACGCTAAAAATGCAAAATACACAATGATATTTCACCTTCTTGTAAAGTTTACCTAGGTAGAAGAAACTACTTCTCATGTCTTGATAAACTACATCACCACTCCCAGATGTTCCTGGTGTTCCTTGAAAGACTTCTGCTGCATGTTTGCCCTTAAACAAGTGTCATTTGTTCTTGGAATGAAGATATACAGCTATCAATAAAAGAAAATAAAAGTACAAAGTGCACTTCCCTCCAGAATAGTGTACAATTATAAATAATAAACATAAGATTTTATTAAAGTATGCTCTGTGGTAGACCTATCAATCTAAAATAAAAGCTTTTATTGTTTTCTTATATTTGGCCTTATTTGGCTAAAAACACTCTGTGGTTCCTAGTTAGAGGTTCCTGAACTGAATGCAGGAGCAAAGCATGAGCCTTGACAACAAATACACCACATATAATGTCTTGATCAATGATGTCAGAGTTATTATTGACAACAGATAAAATGAGACACACTAACCAGGGCAGCTCTGCACACAGACCTTTAACTTTAACACTTACTAAAGATACTAGTGATGATAGTGAAATACTAATATTTGTTAATATACTGTTTTGTTTTGCTTTGTTAATATGTTGCATATTTCATTTTTTGTTTTATATATAGTGGCAAGAAGAAGTAAGTGAACTTGGAATTTCATGATTTCTGCTTTAATTTGTCATAACATGTGATCTGATCTTCAGCATTATCTTGAGCATTAACAATATAATGTGCCTAAAGCAATAACACAAAAACGTGATCTTTCATGTCTTTTTTGAGAACAAACTTTTTCTTTTCTTCCACCTCTGAGATTTCAAAGTCATTTGAGAGCTCTGAGTGGTTTAAATGCACTTTGATGAAGTTACATCAATGGCTGTGACATTATTGTCACAAATAGTGTGCCAGTGGATCGGAGCGGTTGAATCTTGATGAACCCTCAAAACAAAACCAAACAAATAACAACAACAAAAAAACAGGAAGGGGGCAAATACTGTATGGGCTAATGTGCTGTATTTTCTACTGTGTTTGTTCAGTTTTTGGTTTCTGAGCAATATTTCATTTTCATTTTTCATTTTATATGTCACTGTTGTTATGTTTTCGAATGTTTTATAACTGAAACTTTGGTGAACAGAAAAACTGACAGTTTTACATCTGTCAATTTTTATTTCACTTAATGCTTTTTTCTACCCACACACAAACTGTCAAACATTCCTACACACATGCTCACACGCATGACTTGACCTATGTATCACCATCCATAGCTTTGATGTAACTAAATAACTATGGTACATTGCAGCTTGTATTTTGCTGTTTAATATATTTGTATCATAGACGTAAAAGCTACCATGTACCTTCACACCCCACGGGTGCACGTACACAAGGGGTTGCACATTTTGGCTGATTAGTGAAGTTTTGTTGATAATTATTGACACTGCATCGGTTATTTCTGTTTTTATGAACAGAATCGCATGGTGTGTAGTTCATTGACCATAAATTACACAATCAGAATCCTAACAATGGAAGCAGAAGCTCAGGGTTTCATATATTCATGTAAATGAATGCAAAAGTATTGTAAGTCTTTTTTTTTCATGCCACCAACTCACCTCTCATTACAGAGTTTGCGCTACTATCTGACCCATCCTGCTCACCTGTACTTTCCCAGATAGCACTGTAGTGTTGTATACCAGCCGCTCACTTTCACTCTTTGCCACAAGCTCTCGTGTGTTAAGGGGCCTCTCTCCAGCCTCGCTGTTGTCTGCCTGCCCTCCTTCAACCAGTCTGAGAACATTGGTTCCCTGTCCCAACATTGCTTCTTCACTTTGTCCTGCTTGTTTTTCACACACATTCAATCTGCTCTTAAAGAGCAGCCCTCATCTTTTATCTCATGTATTTTAACCAGAAAACAGAATATTTTTCAGTCAATTTACATTAAAAGAAAGCTACATCTAAAGATACAGGGTGTGTAGCATGCTCTGTTTTTTATGATTATTATTTCATAGTGTCAGCATTGGTGGTAAATGCTCCATGTGACAGGATGCTCAATAAAAAAAAAGAAAGAAAAAAAAAGAAAAACTGCATATAATGCTTTGATATCACATTGGATTTAATGTTGCTGTGCAATAAGCTTGACCAAAATGTAAAAGCTACTTAGTTATTCAAAGAAGACATTGTTTATATTATCTAATCATCTGCAACCTACATTTCTGGTAAATTCATACTTTCCATTTCATTCACACAGGGAGACAATGGGCACATTTCTTGGACAACACGCCCACACTTTTTAGTACTGTGCTCCCAAAACAGCAAGTGTGATGGCTGTGGGGAAAGGAGAGCGGTGTGGAACAGGTTTCTGCTGCTGGCTGAGTCATTGTGAACCCGTTTATGCATCAGAGAGGACACTGTCAGAGGGACATTGAAGGAGAGAGAGAGAGATAAACATCTTGCACCTTTCTATGGAAAGTCAAAAACTGTTGCGTGTGCACGTGGCAAGGCTAAGATGAAACTGTGAGTGGATGCTACCATAGGTACAGATCAAAATTGAGAGAGATAGGAGAGGGGAGGAAGAAATGCAGACATAGAGAGAAACAGACAGACGGCGAGAGAAAGAGAGAAACAGCGACAAAGACAAAGAGATAGATTTCCCAATATATGGACAGGGGAGTCCCCCTGGGCTAAGTAATACAGCGGGGCTTATTCGTCCCACCTCCACACTGGTCGATAGGCTTTATCTCGTATCATGAGTGGGCTCATGTCAAAGCTGTTCGTCTATGGTTTATTGTGTTCAGTGTCGCCTTCCCTAAACACACTCACAAAGCTGCAACATGGCATGGGGAATCCCCCCCCTGCAGCTCTCTGCCAGTATCTGTGAACTTCTGCCACATTAAGCTTCACAGACATGTTATAGGCATTTGTGAGCAATTTATGGAGGATTAATGTATACTGTACAATTCCAGGAACCCTTCTGCTGACTAAAATAATAAACACTGGTGGGCCCCCTTAGTGTTGTTATTGGTATACTGTTAGAAAAAAGGTGCAGTCCCTGCAACAATTGGATACCGCTCTGTGCCTTTTATTTGGGAGAAAGTTGTGGTCTCAGTTTCAGATAAGCAGGTCAACTCAGTCTGTGAGTTTAATTCTGAAAATAAATGAAGCAGAGTGTGAATGAATCAGATTAGATGACATGGGCCCCGTGGCCTCTGCGTGGAATATTGAGAACCACACAGAAAGTGCATTTAGCGAGCAACTTAGCTAGTTGTCAGCATTGTTCTATGCTCATACAGTACATTGTATGCATTCATTATTGGCCTTTTCAGCTTTAGAGCTGAGTTTCTGCTGGTCGCTACCAGAGGTATGTTTGGATTGATCATTTCAACTGAAATGCACCGGTTGGTGATTTCATTCCATGTCATACAATACTTTATCATAACCCAAAGCTAACACCGCTCTAGGCTTGCAGAACTAGGCTTTAAGAACAAACTCACTTAACTTTTTTTTTATTTAATCCCCCAAACCAAAGTACTCAAACATACAAAGTTTTGTTGTTTTCATTTCTTTGCTTGATCAGTTTTTTGTTTCTGAGCAGCAGCTCACGATCCACAGTTATCATGTTCTTAAATGTTTTTATAATTGAAACTTTGCTGAAGAGAAAAACTGAGATTTCCAGTGCTATATCTGTCAATTTTGTTTTCACTTAATGCTTTTTTCTACCCACACACAGACTGTGAAACATTCCTACACACATGCTCACACAGATGGCTTCACCTATGCTAAGTATCACCACCCATGGCTTTATTTTATATTGCTCTTGTGCGTGAGTGTATATAGGTATGATAGTGTCTGTGAAGTGGAGCACAGACTAGGTGATTGTGTCTACTGTAAGCCATCTGAAATGACACTTCACCCACACCTGACACGTTCAAGTGATCTGAATAAACTGTATCCGATAAATCATCACACTCACAAATTTCAGAAACAGTCTAAATAGTAGAATTTCTATTTAACTTCAACACAATTTATTTCTCTGTATGTCCAATTAAGCATGCTATATCATATGATAATAAACAATATGAACCTGTTTTTCAGTGCTTTTGAGAAGTATGTCATTAAAGGTTTCAGTTCACCTTCAGTCTTATATTAAACTTTCTTAACCCCACAAAGGACAATTTGATTGGAGCGTGTCACAACACGCATATGACTATCAATGACTAATATTTAAGAAACAATAAAAAGTTATTTTTATGTGGAAAAAGATATGGTCTGATGAATGGATGGTAAATTTACCTGTTAAGACGTGCCCTGACAAAGAGAAAACAAATCTTACTGTTTCACATTTGAACAGTTTAACAATACCGTATTAATATTATTCAAGCCATTTCTATGTTTTACAGTGAGACCACTGACCCAGCAAATAGAAGAATTAAAAACTCTCAATAAAAGAAAAAAAGGCCCATAGAAACAGCAAATAATAAGGAGGCTGACAGAAAAGCAATTAAGTTTACAAGGAGGTGAATTCTTTGTTGCCTCTGCTTCAAAGTAGCATCTCTGTTCACATAAAATTTGAGTTGGTCGTCAAAGACAGTGATCAAATGTTTGTGTGATTTAACAATTTCCACACTTCCACACTCTGTGGCTGCATCTCTATTTCCTCTTAAATCAAGAATCAGTTTCTTTGCTTTTAGATACATTTCAGTCCAGACAGTTAGAGAAAAAGAGATAAAATCTGAGGGCACGTGGCTGTGGTCTGTCTGATGCCTTCGAAGTGGCGAGCCACTGGACATGAGATAAGAGTCTGAGTCGCAGCCAATGACGAAGATTGCTGTCTGTCTGTCGAGATGAAAGCGGTTGATGAGACAGATTAAAATCAGTGAGCCACCTTTCTATTAAAGGAAGAACATGCATCATGTTAGAAGGAGAAGAAAAATCTTTGCATGGGCATAAGGCTTGTTAAAGTCTTTGTATAGAGAATTAAGTAAGAAAAGCACAGCATGCCCTTGTAGCACCTGTCAACTGTAATGGATCACGTTTCCCATTATCAATTGTCAGGACAAGATTTCATTTTCTCAGAGGTCTTTGTAATTAATAAACTTAGTGCAATAGACCTAAAATGGGACAGGAATAACAGTAGGGGATTTCCAAACAGCAGGGATTTGTTTGTAGTCAAGTCACATCTGGAAAACAAGGTGGGGAAAATGTCCAAGTTGGTCAATGCAGAATTGCAAAGTACGCCCACAAATGTGTTCTGGACCAGAGGACTTCCTCATGTTTACATATTTTAAAAGGTCTATAACACATTCCTGCCCGATGACAGTTTCACTGGCTTATGAAATGGCCTCTGTAACGTGAGAACTGCTTCCAGAAAAGTTACATTTTAACGTGTTTGTTGTTACTATTTCTCTGAATGAATTGAACAAATCAAGAGTTATTTAAGGTTGTTGCACTGGTTAACCATTGATCATACACTCCCCTCCAAAAGTTTTGGAACAGTGAGGCCAGTTCCTTTATTTTTGCTTTAGACTGAGAACATTTGGGTTGAAGTGAAGTTTTCTAGGAGCAGTAGATTTTGATACCGTCACCTGGAGGTTGTTGTTTTAGGGTTTTTCTTTACAGCTCCCACAATGTTACTGTCGTCAACTGATGTTGTCTTCCTTAGTCTCCCAGTTTGACATCTGTTACTCAATACACCAGGGGTTTCTTTCTTCTTCAGGATATTCAAAATTTTGTTGTACTGGCTATGGCCTACACCTCTTAACTATAAATTCTGTCTGGCAAAACCCAAATCTGAAACTGAGCGTAGCCATAAAATGCTATTTATTGTTTGAATAATCAGTGTATTAAGACACGTGGGCAACAAAACACTCCTGTCAGTCACATTTTCCAATACTTTTGCTCACCTGAAAAATGAGTGGGTTCAATCAAAAGGGGAAATATTCTAAGTTGTGTATCAGATCCAGACATAAACACCTGAAAATAAAAGCTGAAATGTTGATCTTTTGTCTCATATTTGTCTCATAATTATCTATTTGATGTCAAACCCAAATATTTTCAGGCTACAGCAAAAGTAAAGTAACTGGCCTCACTTTTTCAATACTTTCGTATGTTTTCAAAGTCTTATCAGCAAAAAACTAATTCAGGGCACCAGGAGAAGGGGTATGAAGTCCGTTAATCACCTCCAAAGTCAGCTGAGTAGCTGAGGAAACGTTTGTTCGCTAGTAAATGTAAACAAGGGTGCAAGGGGAACTTCCCCAGGCAGATAGATTTCCTGCTGAAACCAGCCAAAGTCATACGGAAGCTGGTAAAGTAATATCAGTCCTGTTCTTCAAATTGTATTTTAACATGTTAAATAAAGAGGACCAGCCTTAACAACACTAACAGGGACAAAAACGATCAAAGAATTAACTGCAGAAAATCTGCATGAACATGATATTTTTGTATTTTACATGATATCTCATTTGCATAATGAAGTGGCAAAAGTGTATCCTCCATGTGCAAATATGACTGTGCAGTATGTGGATGTTTAGACGTGTACTGACAACATTGCAGACATTTAAAATGCATCCCATTTATCTACTAGTGTTTGATAAAACACTAGTATTTTTATTTGCAAAAAATAAGCAAATAACCTCAAATATTTGCAAATATAGCAGCATTTTATCAGCTATACAGCGCAAAATGTATTCAACAAGAAAAAATTCAAGTATTTTTTTGAATACTTTGACACTAGTTTTGAGCCCATTACACATAGAAACTTTGGGCTGCTGGCATCATTTTATTAGTTTTAGGGGAGATTGAGGTACAGTGAGATGCACTGACATACTGGATATGCTGACCCACCACTTTATCTAGGCAACTGCGCACATTTGATTTTTTTACACACAGAGAATGCGTGTCAGATAGAATGAATGGTTGAACAAAGCACATTTATCCAGGACTCTTAGTCACTTAGTTAAAGATTAACTTGAATTCCTAAGTTAGGTAATTTTTCCCCCAAATTTTGGCAAAATGTAGATGATTCTCTTACCCCTATCTCCATTTTACCTGCAGATATTAGCATCTGTACAATTTGCACAATCCTATATAGTAAGAAATATTTTTAATTTGTGATTTTCTTATTTAATGCTGCTTAAAGATAAAGTGAACTCTTGTGTGTTGCTGTTTCTTCATGCATGTCACTTTTAGACACAAGTAGCTGCCAGCGAGATAACAACTGAATGGACCAACAGCTTATGCAACAGGATCATAAATAGCAAGTTGGAATCTCCTAGTTAAACAGTCACTTGACATTTGCAGATACTTAAAAAACAGGTGTGAATGGAAATTGTGAAACCATTGAGAATAGCTATAAAAATGTCAAACAGCATGAATTTCAAACAATAACTACTTTAGTCAAATAAGTGTTTATATATACACTGGTCAGGCATAACATTATGGTCCCCCTTTTGTTGCCAAAACAGCCCTGACCCTTGAGGCATTTATTCCAATTGACCACTGAAGGTGTACTGTGGTGTCTGGCATCACGATGTTAGCAACAGATCCTGTGAGTTGCATGGTGGGGCCTCCTTGGATTGAACTTGTTTGTCCAGCACATCCCACAAATGCTTGATTGGATTTAAATCTGGAAAATTTAGAGGCCAAGTAAACACCTCAAACTCGTTGTGCTCCTCAAACCATTCCTGAACCATTTTTGTTTTGTGGAAGGGTGTATTATCCTGCTAAAAGAGGCCACAGCCATCAGGGAATACTGTTGCCATGAAAGTCTATATATGTTCTGCAACAATGCTTAGGTAGGTGGTATGTGTTTAAGTAACAGACCCAAGATTTCCCAGCAGAACATGGCCCAAAGTATCACACTGCCTCCACCAGCTTGCCTTCTTCCCTTAGTGCATCTTGGAGCTGTGCTGTGATGTAAAGGACATGATTTATCAGACCAGGCTACCTTCTTCCATTGCTCCATGGTGCAGTTCTGATGCTCAGGTGCCCATTGTTATGCAGGGAATAGGGGTCTGCATGGGCACTCTGACTGGACAGCAATTTCAGCTACAGTAGCTTGTCTGTTGGAGATGACCATACTAGCCAGCCTTCACTAACCAGGTGCATCAATGAGCCTTGACCTCCCTTGACCCTGTTGCCAGTTTGCCACTGTTCCTTCCTTGGACCACTTTTGATGTCCACTGCAGACAGGGAACACCCTACAAAAGCTGCAGTTGTGGAGATACTCTGACCCAGTTATCTAGCTGTCACAATTTGGCCCTGGTCAAATTCGCTTAATTACACTTATGCATTTTCCCAGCTACTACTACATAAACTTCAAGGTCAAAATGTTCACTTGCTGCCTAATGTATCCCACCCACTAACAGGTGCCATGATGAAGAGCACAGTGTTATTCACTTTGCCTGACAATGGTCATAATGTTATACCTGTTCAGTGTACAGTATCTGTTTCAGCATCAGCCTGGTGATGAACAATCAAGCTGTACATTTGGTATTTGGTGATTAAATGTTGTTTCTTTGTTGCCTGTGTCTGAAGTTGGTTTTAAAGTAAAACTCTGAGTCTAAAAACTGACACCATGCCCTGATCCTTCTCTGGAGTAACTTTGCTCTTATATGTGTTAAATTCCTGTTTGTGCTCAATTTGTCATTATATACCCACTGCTTCTTTGGCTAGATAGTGTAGGGGTAAGATCACCGCCTTCCATGCGGGAGGCTGGGGTTTAAAACCCAGCTGTGGCCTACCTCTATTAGGGGACCTTAAGCAAGACCTTCTAACGCTTACCCTGCCTGCCTTCGTATCTTGTATTACCTTGTACCTCACTGTAAGCTGCTTTGGATATAAGTGTCTGTACTTATGAAAATGGAATGAAAATCACTTAATGTAAATGTACTTCTGAAATGTAGAGTTGTGGGAGTAGGAATATCATTTGCATGAATAATGTTTTGGTGCTATCTAGTGGTACAAAAATGAACTGCATGAGCAGACATTTGAGGTTATGTGTGCACATAGTAAATGAATGCACAATTTTCAAATGCCAACTATTGATTTTACTTAAATGTAATCATATTTTAATTGTTTCATGCAGGAGACTTGAGACAGAGATGTGCATACCAATCAGGTGCACAGAGGACTGCAGATGGCACTCAGCACTAGCAGCAGGACCCATAGTAGTGATGATGATAATGATACTTCTTTTGTTTTTATTTGGCATTTATGTTCAGTACCACCACTTACTGATTCACTGTATGACAGGTATGATTCTTGAGTCTCGCTAAATCCTCCTACCACCGCCTACCTCCACCACTAAATTAGTGAATTAACTAGAGATATGGTGCACAGGGGATGCATTTTACAGCAAGATGAAGTCCGATTAAGGTGTCAAAGCTTGTTTCACCAAACGTTTCCTTTCATGAAGTTTAAAGTGGTTATATTATGCTTTTGTGAATTTTGTGAAACTGTTTGTCCATGTTACACACAATCAAAGGCCCAAAGCTTGAAGTAAACATGTGTTTGCATTCTGGGTGAAATGCTCAGGTTTCAGTCTGGCCAATTCACTTCATTCTCAAATGCTGCACTGCTTAACATCAGATGGTGTGAAAGTCCATAACTGGCCACCCGCTTTGGGCTCCTACAACCACTAAGCATGCCATCATGCCCAAAGGATAGCTGCCACAGCTCCACTTATGTCTAGCACCATCTGCACTAAGTGTTTATGCAGAGGTCAGAATGTCTTGCAAAGTGAACATGCTTTATGGACTGTAAAGGAGAACACAAGTAGAACACAATTATTATGGATATGTAGTAGCTAGCTAGTATTGCTGCAGATGGCATTTACAGTTGGTGTTATAATTAAGCTACACTTAGGTGTGACCGATAAACGGTTTTGTGAGCAGTAGAAGTGTTTATGTGGCAGGTGAAAAGTGCATGTGTAACAGATGAGGGTGTTGTATCTACATAAATCACAATGCAAAGGTTTAATATGCATCTTTGACCATCTGGTTTAAGAATGGCTGAATTAATTGTCTGTTGTATGCAACACATAGATTGTGGTACGGTGTTGTAAAATTATTATTGTTGGAGGGTATGCTCAAATTCATATGAATATGTACTCGGAAATATTCACTGAAATCTGCCCTGTAAGTCCTATTGTGTGCTGCAGAAACTGTGTGCTGTGCAGGTGAAGGAGAGATCACTCTGTGTCTTCTTTTCAGTAGCGAGAATAGGGGATTTCCCAGTTGGTGTGTGTGGTGTACTGTATCTGTCAGTGTGTGATATATAGTGTGGTTCTGAGAAGTGTCCAGCAGATGGTGGCACTTGTATGAAACCTTAGGTGCCAAAATAATTATGTACAACTTCATGATAGGGCCTGCAGGTGGCAGATAAGAGGGGGATTTTGTTGGACTTACATGTAGGAACGAGACTGCAACTCTGCTGTGGGAGTGGTACAGGCAACTGTATATTAACCTTTTCTTTTCAATAAACCTACTTCACTTTTAAACACACTTTTTGCTGCCTCATGGTCTGATTTTCACTAAGAACTTCTGCAATAGTTTTGGCACAATTAAGAAGAGAATTTGTCTAAATTAGCCCAATAGACTGAAACTGTGTCACCAGTCAGTCAGTTCTTGAGGTTGATGTGTTGGAAAAATGTGTTCAAAGAACAAAGAGCTACAAGTGTAAATCTGATCCATGCCTCACCTTACAAAGACGCCCTGACTTAGTGCCAAACCTGTGTTTGGGTCCTTGATGGGCCAGAGCTCTTTTAGGATCATGAGAGGGACCTACACAATCTTATAGGCAGGTGGTTTTAATGTTGTGGCAGATTGGTGTATGTGAAATGCATCTAAAAAGTGTTGACGCACCTTGACACTGTGGCTATCTAGAAGAAGACATTGGACAACGGCTGTCCCTGTGTGTGGTCTTGTGGTCTCCACGGCTTAAAGTGTTGGTCTTGTCTCTCTTTTTTTTTTTTATCAATGAAGATCATCAACGTTGGTTGTCTTCTGTGGTCTTACAGGCTTTCTGCTGTTGTTGAGCTCACCAGTGCTTTCTTTCTTTTCTTTTCCAACTTGCTGCCTGATATTGACTTCACCCCTTTTATTTGCTTCACATGAATGGATGGATTACACCTGGTCAGTTAACCTCCTGTTAGTCAATTGTCCAAATATGTTTGAACCTCTGAAAATTGAGGAACTCTGCATAAAATGGCTGTAAGTCCTCAATGGTAAGCCCTGATCTTTTGTGAAAAAAAATCCTAAATTCTCAGCTAGAGTTTGTCATAAGGCATGGAGGTAAAAGGTTTGATGGTTTCATGAGGCCCAAACAGGTTTTTTAAGTGAACCAATCCAACATTCATTACAGAGAACACGGTGTGACTGGTACAAAACGTGTGTTTGTTTACACTGTTGAAATAAAATTAAAGGAACATTTTTTATTGTGAATTTAGCTTTAAATCAATAGAGTTTCAGGGATATTGATGTAATGATAAAGAAATACTCCTCCAGGATGTTACATCAGTACATACCATTGTCAGAAGGTTTACTGTGTCTTCCAGCACAGTCTCAAGAGCACAGGGAAGATTCCTAGAGACAGGCACTTACTCTAGGAGAGCTGGACAGGGCTGTAGAAGGTCCATAACCCTATGTGTATTTTTGCTCTTGTGGCCTTGCTGTGAAATTAAATGCAGTTCATAAAATATGTGCCAGATGGAGCTAGAGCCAAGGTGAAGACCAGGTTCCTCTGGGCCTCCTTAGTTATTCTTTGTCACATGAGTCACACAGAGTCATTTGCATCTTGTCAAAACAACTTCTACTCCTACTTTATATATGAACACTCAAATAAAAAAATTGTTGTAATTGTTTGGATTGAAGTCTCATTTCTAAACAGTGGACTTCAATTTGCTGGAACAACAACGTCTCTTCCAAGAGAGCTTTCCACACCAGGTTGGACCCTGGCTGCAGTGATTTGCTGGAGATCATTAGTGAGGGCTGAAGCTAACTTAAGGTCACTGTTCCAGTTCAAGCTAAAGATATTGGTAGAGTGAAGGTTTGTACAGGAGAGTAAGGTTTATCCTCACACATTTGGAAACACATTGCTTTATGGCCCTCATTTTATGGTGACATTGATACAGGTCTTCCCCAAAGCGCAGCCACAGAGCTGAAACAACCCCTTATGTTGTGAAGGAGGTAGCATAACAATTACCTTAAAGGCACTAAAACAGTTCTCAGTAATCTTCTTACTGTGAGTTAATACACTCTACATGAGCACAGTATTTTCACTGAGAAATTTTATGCATCACTTTGCATTATTCTGTTTTTCTTTGACGTCTTCTTGCTGGTTTCAAGTGGGTGTAGTTTGGTTGGAAAAAAGCACTGTTCCACTGTGCAAATCAGGATTTAAGCATCATTTAAATTTGAATTTGGAGACACTTGGTGAGCAGGTTAGTCACTGTGAATTTGATCATTCCCACACAGCCCTGGTGTTTTTGAACTGTTTTTAAAGTTAAACCTTTTAAATCATGAATATCTAAGAGTGTAGACAGATACTTCAGAATTTTCTTTTTAATTAGGAGCTTGCCCTGACTTTGTCAGGCATGCATACAAGCATGTGGGGGCCATGCAACCTACTGAGTACCACTTTGAGTAGCTGTAATAAAAGTTAACAAAATTAACTAATCTGTTGCATCATTTCTTAACTGTTATTTCTGTGATCATTTTCATTTTGTAAAGGGAGCTTTGATTTTAGAGACCATGGGTGTTTTTAGAACTTATTGTTCTGCGTAAATGTCACTCTAATGCTGGACACTTCACTTCTTTAAAACCAACGTGGAGTTAACATTACTGAGATTAAATGTTTACTCTTAACCTATGTTCATTGTGACCCATATAATAAGGTCGTCTTCTTTCAGGGTCACAACCTCCCACTTATATGCAGGGCTTGTTATGTTTGTTACACATTTACTATCTTGTGCTTCACTCTGCAGACTGCTCCCACACTCTGCATGACTGTTGACTATTCTTTGCATGGAAATAAAACTCCTACAGACAGTTTGGTCCATGGGTTTTATTTCATTTTCATTATTTCTATAACAATTTCTGTCAAACAACGTGGCATCATTTCATCCCTAACACATCAACCAGTTCATATTAGGAGAGATATCCAGAATGATTTGTTTCCCTATCCAGTTCTGATATGTTCACAAAGTGTTTCTTCAATTTTTTGAGCAGTGTATTTTTGCTCTTGTGGCCTTGCAGTGAAATTAAATGCAGTTCATAAGATATGTGCCAGATGGAGCTAGAGCCAAGGTGAAGATCAGGTCAGGTAAAGATCCTCTGGGCCTCCTTAGTTATTCTTTGTCACATGAGTCACACAGAGTCATTTGCATCTTGTCCAAACAACTTCTACTCCTACTTTATATATGAACCCTCAAATAAAAAAATTGTTGTAATTGTTTGGATTGAAGTCTCATTTCTAAACAGTGGACTTCAATTTGCTTGAACAACAGCCTCTCTTCCAAGAGAGCTTTCCACACCAGGTTGGACCCTGGCTGCAGTGATTTGCTGGAGATCATTAGTGAGGGCTGAAGCTAACTTAAGGTCACTGTTCCAGTTCAAGCTAAAGATATTGGTAGAGTGAAGGTTTGCACAGGAGAGTAAGGTTTATCCTCACACATTTGGAAACACATTGCTTTATGGCCCTCATTTTATGGTGACATTGATACAGGTCTTCCCCAAAGCGCAGCCACAGAGCTGAAACAACACCTTATGTTGTGAAGGAGGTAGCATAACAATTACCTTAAAGGCACTAAAACAGTTCTCAGTAATCTTCTTACTGTGAGTTAATACACTCTACATGAGCACAGTATTTTCACTGAGAAATTTTATGCATCACTTTGCATTATTCTGTTTTTCTTTGACGTCTTCTTGCTGGTTTCAAGTGGGTGTAGTTTGGTTGGAAAAAAGCAGTGTTCCACTGTACAAATCAGGATTTGAGCATCATTTAAATTTGAATTTGGAGACACTTGGTGAGCAGGTTAGTCACTGTGAATTTGATCATTCCCACACAGCCTTGGTGGTTTTGAACTGTTTTTAAAGTTAAATCTTCTAACTCATGAATATTTAGGGGGGGAGACAGATAGTACAGAATTTTTAATGAATTTTCAGAGACTTTATTTGAAACTGAGACCTAACCTACAACAAAAAACAGACTACACTAAAATATCGACCACTTCAGTAGAGTGACTGTACCTCTGTCTGTGATCGCTTTCAATCCACTAAATTAACTTAAATCTAAGAAAACATGCTTGCAATGATAGTTTCAAATGTTTTAAACAGGATCTCACACACACAGACACACACAGAGACAGTTTCGCCTCTCTTTACTGGCTGTGACAGGATGCCTGTCTAATGTCATTTCAGTGTAAGGGTTTGGGGCTTCAGCAGGCAGTTGGGCAGTAAAGACTAGAAGAACAATTGTGAATACTGTACACCCTAACTTTTGAAATAATCACATAGTGTGGCTGATGTCGATACAAAATATTTTTCAGATAAATGTATATTGACTGTTTAATTTCCGTTAAATCATGTGGTTGGGGTGTAACACGCAAAATTCAAAGTTTCGGGTGTTGATGAACTGACGTGCAATAACACAGATACAGAAACTGAAAAGGTTCGTGTAGTCGCTGGGGTTCAACAGAGATATCGACACAGTGACTGTCTCAAACAGCCAAAAATGTATATTTAGTAGTTACTAGTGGACTCTGTACTACTACTACTACTACTACTACTACTACTACTAGTAGTACTCTGTCTGTACTACACTGAGTTGGTCAATCTTGACTGCGTATTGTGTCCTGCAGTGTCACAATACGCAGCCACAAAACCATATTCCCTCACTCCTGTGGTGCAGGAGAGAGGTTTATAGCTGGGTTCGAGGGTGTAGCTCCCCTCAAAAATACGTAAGAACCTGTTGGTGTTGCAAACACCCTATTTAAATCAGTGTTTCTCTTCCAGTATGGATCCTGGGCCAGAGATTTGAGCCAGTACTGTAAAAAATCCGCATGAGTTCTGGCATAAAAACACTTTCATCTTCATTTGCTGTGCATGCTTTGCAAAATATCTTATCTTCTACTTGTTTGTGTAGAAAGCCTCAACCCATGAGTTAACTCTTGGCTGCCTCTCAGCTTTATTAGCTATTTTAGATTTATCTGATTGTGTGGCTGTGGTGAGGGGATAATAAACACTCCTCTGCTCTGTGACATTTGCTCAGCTCTTTAATACCCTTTAGGGGTAGTTCTTTAAATACAACAGCTTCTCGAAGTCTACTAATTACTGTATTTATCAAAGCACTATTTAGCTTGAAAGGGCTTCACATTAAAAAACATTTCAGTTTCAAATAGACAAGGGTTTAAAAATGATAATTCCTGGCACTTACTATACCAAAGAGGCTAATAGTGGACAATTTGATGCAGATATGGACACACATAGATACATATTCTGAGCTTGACTAGTGGAAAAACACACTATTTTCTTTTTAGCCACAGCCCAAGAGAGTGATCAGTAAAAAGTGTCGTTAGGAAGAAGACCCAAGTTTACTGATGGCAGACTTGATTACAGACAGGATGTTACTAGTTCAGATTAGGTCTTTTTAATTGTGTCGCAGCATTAGCAAATACTCTGATATCCGGACACCTCTGCATCTTGAAACAAGCCTTAGGAAACATTAATTTTTGTTACTAAACTAGCTGTAAATGAGGTGGAAATGATTCAGCCTCTGGATTACACACTAGACTAAAACATGAATGAAATATGGGAAACACAAAAATGTGTCATGCACACTGGCTCAAGTCAGAACTGCTATTCAGGGCCCCATTTATATTTCCATTGATCAGTAACCACTGAGATACTGTGAGTAATTTGTGGTTTAGACAGAAATGACTGAAATATAGTAGTTTGTTTATGTTTTAAAGATCTACTAAGCTCTTAATGCATTCATGCTATTGAAATAAAAATAAATGTAAAGGAGTTTGGAAGTTAACATATGGTTAAAAGAAAGAAGAAAGTCTTTCATGAACCAAAAATCAACTTGCGCAATGCAAGACCCTCGTGAAATTCACACAGGAAGGAAACCCACGTCAAAGCTGCCACCATTTTCTCCCCTCATCTGTGCCCGGCCTGCACATCTTCTTGCATCTCACATTTACATAAATGTGTGTTTGTGGTCTACAGGATATGATCAGCGCAACAAGGGTGTTAAACTGAACAAAAAAATAAAATGCAAGTGCACTGCACCGTGATCTGTAAGCAAAATTGTAAACTTTCAGTTAAACAGGGGAAATAACATTTCTGCACTTGTTATAGAATTTTAACTGGCAGGTTTCCAACTAGAAGATCCACCTTTCAGACTGCTGCTGCTGCTGCACCTCAGTGGAATATATGGAAATCAATTTGATTATCAGGAGCAAAGCCTGAGTTGGTGTCTTTACCTAAATACTTTCCAGTGGTTATGAACAAAACTCAAGTATGTGGGTGCTCAAGTATGTGAACACCTACAGATTTCAAGACTTTACTCGTTAGCCCACATCATCATTTCACCAAATGGACAATAACTTAAACTATGCCTTTATTTACTTCAAACAAACGTAAAAAAAAAACCTTCACATATTTACACATCAAAATAAATACATAAAAAATGCTACAGCTAAATCAGCACCTTTAGTGTTAACTGACTCTCTCATCTTTAAAAGGCAGAACATGGTTTGTGCTTCGGTGTGGAAATAAGCCACTAATTTGAAATAAGAGGGAATGCGTTCTCAGGCCCGTAACATGAGAGAACCATATTATGCAACTCAGTGCATTTATCACCTGTCATAGGAGTCATATTCAACATCGGAAGCAGTTGGGTACAGTAATGAGTAAGATTTAACCCTGCCTAAGACGGTCTGAGCAGTTTACATTCTTT
Organism: Anabas testudineus; assembly: GCF_900324465.2. Lineage (NCBI taxonomy): Eukaryota > Metazoa > Chordata > Actinopteri > Anabantiformes > Anabantidae > Anabas > Anabas testudineus. The sequence continues at coordinate 7,926,230 of NC_046613.1, read as the reverse complement.
CCCTGGAGTAATACAATAAAACCCAAAGCCCACCACTCTCAACTCTTCAGATCTCATACAGACCAAAGAAGTTACCATAATGGGAATGACTAAGAAACGCTGGGTGTGATACATTCACATAAACTCTGTCGTTTTTCTGCAGGGTCAGGGTGGAGCCGAGATAGCTCTCTGTGGTCCAGGCATGCCCCGGTTGATGAGAGCAGAAACCCTCTCTGTGGGCCTCCATCAGTGTGTGAGGTGAGGAATACCCTGTTCTCCTCACAAACACATTGTGAACAAATGAGGAGGTGACCGAGCAATGCCTGAAGATCAACTCCACTCGTGCGTAAATGTGGTACAGTCCGCTCTTGTTGACCTGCAGAGCGCCATCTTCAACCCGGTAGCTCACTCCTCCAGACACGAAGGCCACACCTATCCTTGGCTCCCAGCGCAAAGTCTTACGAAAATCATCTTTTTCAATCCGCCCTGCAAGAGGAGATGTGTGCTGTCACCAAATATGTTGATTTTAATAGTATAGATCATGGAGTGTAGCTTAGATTTGAATGAAATAGTTACCCATCACATGTGCTGCTGTTCTTTTTTCCTTCTCTTCTTCATTGATCTCAGGTTCATGGACACCTGTAACAACCCTCAGATTAGTCACATGATTTCTATCATTCGGGAACATTTTCACTTCGTTGGGCATGATTGATGTGTGGTAAGGCACGTTTATACTTGCCAATTTGCTTCTGAGCTGCATTAAACTCGGTCACTGGTTCACCCTTAAGCGAAATGAAAGAAAAGATGGAGACATTTCAGTACCACATCACATAGACTGCTGTGCCTCACGGCTCTTTTTTCTTTTTTCTTCTTCATATGTTCTCTCAGAGCACGAGTCACAGAGGATATCCTGTCTCTCTGGACTGGTGACCACAGATGGAACGACTATGTACTTGGTTTGCATCTTTAAATGTCAACGCAGGGCTGAGGTATATCAACTTTTTCAAATCGTGGCAAACTGAAATGAATCAATTATTAGCCTTTGTAGCTGTGTGTTAACTTTCCAGACATGATTTCCATGCTCCCACCTTACACCTCCATATCAGCCCCTGTCCACGTAAAGGTGAGAGAAGTCACACCTTTTACATTTTTGTACCATTAAAATGGTACAAAGACCAATGTTATACAAATGTTAAAATATATTAATAAGTATTCCTATACATTGTTTTGCTGTTACTATACTATTACTATTACTATTGCGCAACAATTATTTTACTTTCTTTTCAAAGTGCCATCACCTTAATAATTTCTATACATACTACAGTCACAGTTACTTTTTCAAGCTCACAGCGATTTCTTTATCCTTAGTATAGCAACATAAGTAACAACTAATTTTTCCCACCCAGTGACTTCTTACCTCTGTCACATCTCTTAGTGCGATCTGCATGTTGTGTATCTGATAGGCTTCAAACCCCAGGGCTGCAAACACAAGCAGGAACAGTAGCATCAAGACAATGGCCAGACAGGGGCTGACTCCCATGAAGCCCCGACTCTTCCCGTGGCTCCTCACCCTCTCCTGGGCAGGCGGGAAGGACCAGCAGGGTACCAGACTCGGAGACTGACCAGAGCGCTGCGTACCCCCACCCCCATCCACGAGGTAAACCTGTGGCAACGGATAGCACTGGTCACAGCTCATGATGCAAGTCCTACTGTGAGACAAACTGTGTGTTCATGTGTCGCCTATGCATGAAAGAGGTGTGTACTTTTGTCTGAGCACCTCTGTCTTTAAAGGCCAAGCGATAGCTGTGAAGACTTTTACCACCCACAAAGCCCTCCCACATACATCATTAGCTGAAGGCAGATTCACATCACTTCTCATACTAACATGAGACATAACATGAAACAAGAAACTATCAACCAATCAAGCCGCCCATCAGCTGTTCCTCTTTCTGGGCCGCTTTGCCACAAGCATTTATTTATACATGTAAGTTCACTTGCTAGTTTAACTTTGTCTTTGCACTCTTCAGTGTGCACAGAGAAATGTAGCTCTGAAGAGGTGTGAAGAGAAAGGAAACTAGAGGTTTCAGCTGACCCCTACTTCACTAACCACCACCAACTCATGTGATGAGACCTTTTCACAAATTCCACGAAAGGAAAGATTTAGCAACCACAAACAGACACCTGCTCAGCACTTTACATGTGCTAGGTCTGGGTCCCAGGTAAAATACTTTCAATCACTGCTTCTCCTGCACACTCTAAATAAAAAAAAGCATTTTTTAATCAAACACAGTATGGATTATGGGCCGTAGCGTGTTAGTAAACAGTGATGCAGCAGTTTCAGAAGAACACAGCGTATTCTTGGTGGGAAGACGCTGCTGCCACATGAAAAGGACGTTTGTCTCTGCATTGGCTTTCGAGCTGGCTGCTGCTTGTGATGAGCTGCTAGCGAGACAGGCAGTGATACTCTACGAAGGTGAGAAGTAACCCTAACCAATACCTCAGAGAACAGCTTACAGGAAAGTTAAACATGTACACCGCTTCCCCCCTCAGTAAGGAGTTATTACCACTGTGGTCTTTCTGCCACTTAGGTTTGTTTCCTAGGATACAGGGCAATTATACTGCTTTTTCATTGCGGTTTTCATTATGCAGTTTCCATAAGACATAACTGGTAATCTGCTGATAATCAATGATGATAAGTTTCCAAATATTAGTGAACAGTGTTCAGTGGGCTTTTGGTGGTTTTTGACTAAGGGCATCTTTCCAACCTCATAGGTGGGAACTCACTGCATATTAAAACCAGCATTGCAGTTAAAGTTGCAGCAGCAGCGCTGCTTTGTGCAAGTCTTCACTAAAACTAAGGCAAACTGTTCATCCATCTGTTATCATTTTCTTCAGTTGTTTAGAGGTTTTTGTGTTTCTATGCTCCTCGGTCTTCGGTTCTGTATGTCCACTGTTGCAAAACGTTTGTTTCGTTTCTCCAAGCCCCTGCACGAAGGGACACCCACCCTGCAGCGTGCATACAGAGCTCTAACCAAATGAGTAACTACGTCAAAGTAAACCATATACTGCAAAGTGTCTGCAGTCTAAGAGCTGATGTGTCTGTTTCCCAGAAGTGTCATGCTCAAAACGATCCTCGCAGCAGCAGCAGCAGCAGCAGCGCAGAGTGGGTTAGGTGGGAGTGTGGGGTTTTGGGTTCTAACCAGGTCGTTTTCAGAGTTACTGCTCCAGTTAATAAAACCAAACAAGGAGACTAAAATGAATCACTGAATCAGCAAGAATCAGTAAATCAATTACTGTTTCTCACCCGGTCTCCCTTCTTTCTGTTACACAGTGGAGATAGTTGTGGTCTTGGTGACTGATGACTGAAAAATGACACTGAATTTCTAAATGATGTTACTCATGCCTTTTTTTGCAAACATACCCTTTCCCCTGACGCAGCAGGCCCTGCGAGTGGGGCTTTAGTTTGAAACTGAAACAAATTGATAATTTAATAATTAATTGCCTCTTTTCTACATATCCTAACAAGTTTTTGTGATTCTCAGTCATGGTAATTTTTCACACACCAAGATACATAAATTTAAAGTTTTTGGTTGGTTAAAAAGGTAAAAAATAAAAACAACAACAACAACAACAACAACAACAACAAAAATAATTATCTAATGTAATTTTTATAAATAGTTTTATTTTTGTTCACACAAACCACCGCCTGCATCTGAATGAACAAAAGAGATTTCATTAAATATGAATGAAAAACTATATTTCTACTATATTACAGCCTAAAAATGACATGTCTCAGTCCTCATCAGAAGAAGAGTAACAGTCTAGTCCCAGAACATGTCCAGACCTCTCTTCAGTTTTACAGATGCTTGTTGATTTCCCAGGTATCCTCTGTGCTGCTCCCGACTCTGACTTATGTTCGTGGGTGCTGTCAACTGTTGTTCTGTCATTGTTTTGTGTGCCTCTGCACTGCAATGAAAATGTTTGTCCTGATGGAGAGTTATTGAGGTTTGGCAGTCCAGACTGCAGCGCTCTAGCTAGGTTCTGTGTTGGAGAAGAGCAGGGCTGAATTGATGATCCTCTGAATGCAGCAGCAGCCACTGCCAACCGTGTACGGTCAAAGGACAGGGGCTGGTCCTGGTCTTTGCAGACTGTCTCTGAGATTTCTGAGATTGTGTTGGTGAGGAAATGGGTTTGAAATCTGGTCTCTGAATAGCTGAGACATTTCTGTCTTGTCCAATGACTGTCCAAATCACTCTTGCCTCCACGGCACTGACCACAGTTCTCATTTGAGTCACTCTGCCGAGGGTTTTTAACTGTGAAAAGGAAAGATACCACAAAAGAAATGAAAGGTCAGAGGCCTTGTCAGCTACTAATGTGTTAAATGAACCGTTCACTCAAAACTAACAATTAGTCAAATAAGATCACACATGTAGCAGCAAGGGAAAAGTATACAGGTATAAATGGCAAACAAAGAGTTTCATCCCTGTGATCAAGAAATGTTAAACCTTTTCTTTTCTTTCATTGACCTGTATCCCTAGCTGGATGTAGGGACAAAAATAGAGCATGAACGAGAGAAACATACCAGTAGAGCTTTGAGCATAGAGCTAAGTTATAATGCCTGTTGATTCAAGTGTTTAACTTAGCTGTATCTGCAACTACCTGTAATTAAGCTACAGTTAACATTTTACAAGCTAAAAAATTGACACTGTACATGCACCATTCCCATGTGTGTAGCTATCTTGATAACCTTACCTATATATTCAATTTACATTAGAAAGATAATCAAAATATCTATAAATTAAATTAAAAGTATCTACAGCATGGATAAAATTGTTGGTACCCTTTTGTTAAAGAAAGAAAAACCTGCAAAGGTCACTGAGTTAACATAATTTCTGTCCAGACCAGTTTTATTAGTTGTTTTTTTTTTAAACTTCTGTTGAACCACAACTTAAAAGCTATGTCTGATTTTCATGAGTTATTTTTTAGTAAGTTTTTACTAAATTAATTTATTATTACTTTTGTCAGTTTCAAGTTATTTAAGTGACCTTTGTGGGTTTTTCTATTTTTAACAGAGGAGAACCAAATTTTGTCCATGTGTGTATGTGAAGTGACAGGAGGGTAGTAAGAACCTGTGACATAGTATAGTATAGTTTTAACACGTCATCATGTCATTTCTCAACAACTTTTAATCTAAGTGCGAGACACTGACCGATGCTTGGACACTCTTGCGTCTCTGCTCTCCTTTTGCAGTACGCTCGAGGGGTCCACGGCTTGTGTTTACAGGAAGGATCAAGCATTCGCAGTTTGGCAGTGAAGCTCTTGTACTCCTTTTCTAAAGCTTCAATGTGCTGCTGGAACTCAGCGATCTTCCTCTCAGGATAATGAGAAAGCTGGGACTGCTGAGAGGGAAAAGCCCAAAACAGGCACAGCTTTCAATCATGAGCAACCAAGGACAGTCACAGTGGAATCAGCACTACAACAACAACAACAACAACAACAACAACAACAACAACAACAACAACAACTTTACCTGCAAGTAATACTCTATTTCATTCTTGATGCTGGGGATCCACTTTTTCACAGAGGACACTGAGGTAAGAGTAGCCTGTGGAGCAAAACAGGATGGTTCAAACCAGCTAGTCCAGGTTAAAACCAGTAAATGTGTTATTTCTTTATTACCAGCTTGGGTCTGCGCTCCTGTACATCCCGGATGCGTCCCTCTGTAGGAGATAAAGAAACGTACAGCTAGCACTCCCTACAGGACGGCGTTTCTACCACAAACATGATAATTCAGTGTCGGTGTTTGCTGCTGTTGGCTACGTACCCTCTCTCTCCTTCTGGAGCCACAGTCTGTTCAGTCTTCCTTGCTGCTTCTCTTCGTTTCTCGCCATTTTTCACGTCTGTCTCTCAGAGAGCAGCAGCTCACGCAAAACAAAGTCACGTGGTACTGACATATCGCGAGAACACACTCTAAACGTCATCAGACCGCACTGACCTAGAAAATGTTTATTAAAAAAAACATTGAGCTTTTGAACTTTTTATGTAGTTTTATTGCATTTTGTTTTATTTATCTATGTTATGTATACGTTTGAGAGGAGTGTAACCTTTGATTAAAAACCTTCAACACTTTGTTTAAGATCAGATTAAATTAAAGAAAAAAGTAGAGAACTACATATGAAACGTGAATTTTCCTATAATATTATATTTACAAGGTATGCATATATTTGTTTGGGCACCCATAAACGGTACGTGGTATTGTGACAGGATTCAGGGACTACACAGTGCATCTAGTTAGGGGTGGAAGCCACAGTTGGTGATAACACTAGTCAAATAAGCTGTGGAGAGCTGTCATTTAATACAACCCACCGTGTGCAGTCCACTTCTGTATCCAGAAATGCAACCTGAATTTTCTGGAGGACTGAGAGCCAGTAGAAATGTGTTCTGTTGTCAGCTGCATCAATGTTTCAACTTGTTTTAGGGAAAAGTTAAGGGAAGTGTTTTACAAGCAGTTTATTTGATTTCTTGTGCATAGACATATTCATCTGTTCAGTGTTTAGGTCATTCTTGGTGTAATTGAAGTTAATATAAAAATAATCATTTAATAATTGTCCTTGATGACTCTAGTAAATTTAACCCTGAAGAAAACTGTATCTCAATTGTCATTTAATTTTAGATTTTTAAAAGCACTAAATACATTTTAAGGCAGAGGGAAACTTTACAGGCAGACAATGTGGCAGCTAAATATACATAAAGCTTTTGTGACCTATAAAGCAGTTCACGCTGTTAACACACTACCATGGTGAAACTGTATGTGACCACACTGCTGTCTCTTGTTGTATCTGCTTTTTTTTTTTTTTTTTACTGCCTGTCCGCTTTTAGCTCAGACTGCTGCACAAAGTCTTCTCCTGCACATCAGCAAAATTATGTGTCATGCTCCCTGAACCACTCTTTCATAATTTGAGCCCGATGATTTCTGGTATTGTCATCTTGAAATATGCCCGTAACATCAGGTTATTGAATAACCTGGTGATTCAGTATATTCAGGTAGTCAGCTGACCTCATTCTTTGGACACATAATGTTGCTAAACCTAGACCTGAGCAACTGCAGCAACCCCAGATCATAGCACTGCCCCCACAGGCTTGTACAGTAGGCACTAGGCATGATGGGTGCATCACTTCACCCGCCTCTCTTCTTACCCTGATGCTCCCATCACTCTGGAACAGGGTAAATCTGGACTCATCAGACCACATGACCTTCTTCCATTGGACAGTTCTTAACCCAATTTTTGTAGTTTCATAAATAGGCTTAGATGTTTTCTTTTCTTGATTCATGACAATAATTTGACCCTTCTGAAACAGAATAACATCTTTTCCATGACTACAGCATGTGTCATCTGACATGGTTGTTTAAGAAATGAGAAGCTAACACATGTGCTTATTTATCTCTCACCCTTAATTCAGTACTTTGTAGCTCCTTTGGCAGCAATTACAGCTCCAGATCTACCTGGTTGAGACTCTACAACCTTCTCACACCTGAGTGCTGCAGGCAAAGCCTCCTATACACACTCCATCAGATTGGATAGAAAGTGTCTGTGAACAACTTCTGGTACCTCTAGATGTTCTGTATGGTTGAAGTCTGGGCTTTGGCTGGGCCACTCAAGGACAGTCAGATTCTTGTCCTAAAGCCACTCAAGTGTATTGGCTGTTTCCTCTGAAAGGTGAACTATTAGCCCAGTATCAGATTTTATGCACTCTAGGTTTTTTGAAGATCTTTCAGTATTTGACTGCATTCACCCTTTTTCTCAATTCTGACCAGCCTCCCTGCTGCTGAAAAAATCCATTACACCTCCACCACTTTCAGTTTATAGATGGCATTCGTCAAGTGATGAGCAGAGAGTATGTGTTGTCTCATTAGAGGACATAATTTTTGTCCTCATGATATCAGGGTCCTTTAAATGAGAAAATGTTTGTTTAATTTGGTAAAATGTCCCCATTTTCAAATATTGAGATTTAACACCAGAATAGTTTAATTAAAATCTAATAATTACTTTTTTAATACAAGCTAGTTTACCACTTCTTTACAAAGAATTTTAGTAACCTGACATTAATGTAAATGTACTTTAAATAAGTCTTTTATTGCACTATGTAATAATCTTTTTACACTAAAAATACCCTTACAGGTTGTTAATTTCTCTGGAGTATGTTGCATTATAAAGTATAACCGTGTCAATCCATTATTATGACAGAGCATTTTCTGAAGAAAAGAAGATTGTGGCACAATACAAGCATTGTGGGGGAAAAGAAACTGCAGTCTTGCTTATTGTAAACTAGATTTGAAAAAAAATCCCACCATGACCTCAGGTCTCCAGTGGTTTTGTGTGTGAACTTTTTTTTTCCAACAATCATACAGGAAGAAACACATCATAGCAAAGGTAAAACTGCTTCACAAGCACCAGATCATCGATCTACAGTCATCCAACATGAATCACACCTTGATATGTGAAATGGACATTGATCAGCCATAACATTAAAACCACCTGATGGTTTTAATGATTTTAATGTTGTTGTTGCTGTGTGTGGGGCAGTGTAGCTGCAGAGTTTTCATTCTGAGCCCCGTCCACCACTGCATTAAAACCACCCGGTAGTTTTAATGTTGTGGCTAATGGGTGTATATTGTAGCTTTTAACTGCACTTTTTCCCAAAGAACAACAGGATGTGGCCAACTCAAAGGCCAGGCAAAAGAAACATAGTGAGTGTTATAATTATTGAATGAAAGTGCTCATTGTGTTTACACAGATTATTTAGCTTTAGAATTTGTGTTTATGTTAAGAGAACAGATTTGTGAATGTTTGAATACTGAGCAGAGAGTAAAATCTCCTTTTGCTGTCCAGTACATACAGTACAGTCCTTATTTACTTAAGATGAAAGTCTCTGAATGACTTTTATTTTTCAGTATTCCCTTTTTTTTAGCCGTGTAATTTAATAAAGAACAAGCCTTCAACACATTTTGCAGTTTGTGATGAAAGGTTTGAGAAGCGATGTATCTGTGTTTGAGTTCCTGAACATCTCCATTTTAGTTCCTGTCAGTTGCTTTTTAACTTTCCCCCCTCTACTTGATGAGAAGCATCTTTTTCTTGAGTAAAGTTGCAATGTTCTCATGTTCCACTGTGTCTCCACTCTCTGCCACTTGCAGCGGTGTCTTTCCCACACTATTTGTAGCGTGCAGATTGGCCTTCTTATTCCGTCCCATGTGCCCAGCTTGGCCCCAGCAGACAAGCCTCTTCACTACCTCCTGGTGTCCACTGCGTGCAGCACAGTGCAGAGGGGTGTCTTTGCAGTGATCTGTGGTGTTGATCTTTGCTCCGGCCTCCAGGAGCAGAGCAGCCACGCTGTCGTGGCCTTTCTCAGCTGCGACATGAAGTGGTGTCTTCCTCCACACATTCCTCTCCTCTATCCCCTTGTTGTTGAGTGACTGTAGAAGAGCAGATACCACGTTGGCATGACCACCAGCTGCGGCATGATGAAGCGGTGTAGAACCATCACTGTCTTTAGCTCCTCCTTTTGCCTTGTGGGACAACAGCGACATCACAGCATCTAATTTTCCTTCCATGGCAGCCAGGTGGAGGGCAGTTCTTTTGTCGTTGTCCGTGCTGTTTGGGTCGGCTTTGGCTGACAACAGCAAGTCCACCACACAGCTTTCTCCCTCAGAAGAGGCTGCCAAATGCAGGGCTGTCCTCCCCAGCTTGTCTTTGACTCCATGATCTGCCTTAACTTGAAGAAGCTGCATTACTGTGTCTGCATGGCCTCGGTGACTGGCTAAATGCAGAGGGGTCCGTCCATCCTGGGCTACTGCATTCACCTAAATAAAGCACAGATACGTTTCCACAAATATACTGCAAATATCTACAAAACTGTCACCAGCTGGTTTGACTTTTACCTGTCCTCCAGCTTTTAACAACAGCCCAACTAAGTCAGACCTGTTACCCTGAGCTGCCAGGTGTAGCGGGGTTTGGGCTTTAGGTCCATTGATGTTGGGGTACAATCCCTTTTCCAGAAGTGTTTCCACAATTGGCACGCTGCCACTGTGGACAGCCAGGTGTAACGCCGAGGAGAGATCAGATAAGGTAGCATCCAGTTTGGCTTGATTTGCCACTAGCACACTGAAACAAAAGAAGAAAGTCAATTTTTAGGCCATAACAAAGAGCTATATAAAATAAGGAAGAGTGATGTGGACATTACACCTCTGCTCCATATTTGCCTGTGTCACGGTGTGTGTTCTGTACGTGTGAAATGTTTACATACAGTGTTATTGTCTGTTGAATGTGGTCACTTGTTGCAGTGTGCAGAAATCCATAAACATAGGCCTATATGATAATGTATTTGTTCATTTAGCAGATACTTTTATCCGAAGCAACTTACAAGTGAGAGACAAGGAAAACAAAATATCTAAGTAAAGGAGAAAACATTAAAGCAAAGTGCTAAAGGAAGAAATAGGAAGAAAGTTTAATTAGTGCATAGGAATATGTGGAAGAGTTCTGCTTTTAGCAGATTTTTAAAGGTTTGGAGTGAGGCTGCTAAGCATGCAGAGTTTGGTAGCTTGTTTCACCATCGTGGGACCACTGAGCTTTGCTTTGGATCTTTTACTGAGTGGTGAGAGGACCACCAGATGTTATTCACTAGTAGACTACAGTGGCAGAAGGGATTGTAGACCTGGATGAGGGAGTTCAGGTAGGCAGGTGCTATGAGTTGATCACTCAAACGGACCTAGTTAAAAGACCATATAATGTCCATATGCAAATACAGCAGGTAATAGTCTAGAGGATTCACAGCCAGAGAGGGGCTGTTTCCTTTCAGTGCCGTCTGCTCAGCATTACATAAACTATAGAAAATATTTATCATGCTTTCTGTTGTTGTATCTCAACAATTTCTGCATGAGATAACTGTATGACGTACTGTAAACAAAACACTGTCATTTCTTTGGTGTAATTTTGTTTCATGTTGTCCTCTATTGGTCTCTGTAGTCTTTATCTGTAGTCTGTGGGTAATCTTGGGCAGTGGTTCAGTGTATGGTTAACTGCAGGATGGTGAGTAGCTGATGTTATCAAACTCCTGTTACCCAACAAACAACAACAAAGTAGTAGTGGCACGGTGACTGCGATTGTTAGCCATGGGAGATTTTTTAAAAAGACTTAGAAATATCACCCAGTGTAACATTGTGGCTCAATGATGTGTTTCCATGAGCCTAGTTTTGTGGCAAGATTGGAGGTATATGGCATAGATGAAAAGGCCTAACCTGGTTCTGGATTCCTACATGCAGGTTACTGCTGACAATAACAAAAATATAAAAAAATCATTGACCTTATCTTCTAAAGTAGTAGTTTAAAAAATCATCAATATGCTCCTGTAATACTGCAGACTCATGAAAAACATCTGATGAAAAGATTTCCCACAATGCAACAAAAAGGGGAAACATTTGTATTTATATATTTTCAAGAGGTCAAGTTACTGGCAGCATCTCTGAAGTTCCCAGCATCTGAATAAAAAGGAGGGAGTCAGTTACCTGGAGACCTCAGTGTGCCCCAGCTCAGCGGACAGCAAGAGAGGGGTGTACCCCTGTTCGTCACACATGTTCACATTTGCTCCGTGGTCTATCAGGGAGGTAACGACTCCTCTCTGGTTCTGTCTAACAGCTGAGAAGAGAGCAGAGCCCAGCACTTCTTCACTCAGAGCTCCTCTGGCATTTGCTTTGTATTGAATGAAACACAATAAGATCATCTTTGTTTATGTGTAATTAACACCAAAAAAACTGTCTAGTGCTTCATTACTTCAAGATGTTAAACAACTTTACAATGGCAATGAGTGTCTTTAATGAAAAGACTCACCAAGCAGCAGACAAAGGATTGATTCCTGGTTGAGCTTAATGGCTTCATTAAGAACGTCGCTGTCAACATTAGCCCCGGCTTTTAGCAGGACATTCACAGTTTTCTCATTGTTCCTTGTAACTGCATTAAAGAGAGCTGTTTTTTTCTGTTTGTTTCTGGCATCAACAGAGGCCCCGCCCTGCAGCAGCCATTCAGCTAGCCTCCAGTTGTCCTCGACGGCTGCCATGTGAAGAAACATGTCCTGTGTGTGGCTCTTGCTCTGCTTGCCTTCTTCATCCACCAGGACTTTAACAGAATCCCTCATCTGATTTTCTGCAGCCAGGTGAATGGGTGTTTTTCCATGCAGATCCAGAGAGTAAATGGGAGCGCCAGCCTTTATGAGGGCCCTGACTATCTCAGTGTGACCCTTGCTGGCTGCTCTGTGAAGAGCTGTGTGGCCCTCAATATCCTGCAGGTCCAGTCTGGCACCTTTTCTGATCAAGAGCTCTATTACAGATAGATGGCCGTGCTCTGCTGCTACATGTAATAGAGTCTCATTGGATGAATTGACAGTGTTGATATCAATGTCTTCTAACAGTTCCTCCAGCAGTACTATCTCCCCATTTGTAGCAATCTTGTAAATGAGGTGTTCTGGTTGGCTTTGTGCTGGTTTATTCTCTAATCCTTCAAGTGGCTCAGAGATAGGGGCTTTGTTTTTAGGGCTAAATGTTTTAGTTTCTTCAACAGTGAATAAACTGTGTGTTTTTTCATGAGTCTGACTGACTGTTCTATCAATAATTTTATCCATTCCCTCCATTTCTCTCTCCAGCAAATATCCAATCAGCTGTCTCTTTGTGTCTCGAACCCGTTCGTTCACACTCCCCACGTAGGTCTTAATCCACTGATAAAGGTCGGGTTCTGCTAGCATGAGACACGGATGGAAAAACTTTCTACATGCTCTCTCACCTCTGGCCTCAAGGATGTCCAGCACCCTGGAGTTCTGATCATTGCGTGTCCCAAATGTCAGAATTATGGATTTCTTGGCTGCTGTCATGACGCCCTCCCTGACGAGGAGATCCAGTAGATCCTCTGTATGTGAGATCCCATGAACCAGATCTCTCCTCTTTTCCCGGATCACATCCACAGCGTAGGGGTTGCTATACTTTGATGTTGTTTGAGCATTTAAATTCTTGAGTACATTAAACATTTTAAATCTTCACACTAACTTCTAGTTCTGGCTCCTCTGGTGTGTGTTTATAAGCTACTTACTGCTAAGTGAAACACCTCACCCTAGCAACTAAATACAGACAAATGCCAAGCAGCACACAGATCTGTCCAGTTCAACCTGCCCTATGTGAGATTGTCTAACCAACTAATATTGTTAACATGCAGCATATATTGTTATTGTTTATATATTGTTTATTGTTTAAACTGAAATAACAGGCCTTCTCTGTGTAAAAGTCTCTGTAAAGTCAAATGTTCAATTTGGAAACAGAAACAATGTACATATGAAGATAAAAATGTATGTGTGTGTTTTGGGGTTTCCGTGTGTGTGTATGTCTGCACATGTGTGGGTGAGTTAACATGTGTGGGTGCAGAAGTGATGCACTTCCTGGGTAACCCCATTTTACTATTTGGATCACACTCAGCCTACAGTCAAAAGTCAGTGGGATATTGATTCAATATTAAAATGTAACTACTGATTATCTAGTACCATCTTACACCAAAAACAAACAAAATGTTTTTGTCTGAGGTTATTCTGTGTGTGTCAAATGTGCCACCTGTAGGAGGAAGTGGAAGGTGGAGGAAATGTAGCTTCTTTAGAGTATAAAAATAAAACTATTCATTATGCAGCAGAATGGCCTCTGCAACTACAACTCTATAGATCAGAAAATGTGAATATTATTTGTGTGTCAATATGTAAGCAGCATCTATCTATCTATCTATCTATCTATCTATCTATCTATCTATCTATCTATCTATCTATCTATCTATCTATCTGTCTACCTGTCTGTCTACCTGTCTATCTATCTATCTATCTATCTATCTATCTATCTATCTATCTATCTATCTATCTGTCTACCTGTCTACCTGTCTGTCTACCTGTCTGTCTGTCTACCTGTCTGTCTGTCTGTCTGTCTGTCTGTCTGTCTGTCTGTCTGTCTACCTGTCTGTCTGTCTGTCTATCTACCTACCTACCTGTCTGTCTATCTACCTGTCTGTCTGTCTGTCTATCTATCTATCTGTCTACCTGTCTGTCTGTCTACCTGTCTGTCTGTCTGTCTGTCTGTCTGTCTGTCTGTCTGTCTATCTACCTGTCTGTCTGTCTACCTGTCTGTCTGTCTGTCTATCTACCTACCTACCTGTCTGTCTGTCTGTCTGTCTGTCTATCTACCTGTCTGTCTGTCTACCTGTCTGTCTATCTGCCTGTCTGTCTGTCTGTCTATCTATCTATCTGTCTACCTGTCTGTCTGTCTACCTGTCTGTCTGTCTGTCTGTCTGTCTGTCTGTCTGTCTGTCTGTCTGTCTGTCTGTCTATCTACCTGTCTGTCTGTCTGTCTACCTGTCTGTCTGTCTGCCTGTCTGTCTGTCTGTCTACCTGTCTGTCTGTCTGTCTGTCTGTCTGTCTATCTACCTACCTGTCTGTCTGTCTGTCTATCTACCTGTCTGTCTGTCTGTCTGTCTGTCTATCTACCTACCTGTCTGTCTGTCTACCTGTCTGTCTGTCTGTCTGTCTATCTACCTGTCTGTCTGTCTGTCTGTCTATCTACCTACCTGTCTGTCTGTCTACCTGTCTGTCTGTCTACCTGTCTGTCTGTCTGTCTGTCTGTCTGTCTGTCTACCTGTCTGTCTGTCTGTCTGTCTGTCTATCTACCTGTCTGTCTGTCTACCTGTCTATCTACCTGTCTATCTGTCTGTCTGTCTACCTACCTGTCTGTCTGTCTGTCTGTCTACCTACCTGTCTGTCTGTCTGTCTGTCTACCTGTCTGTCTGTCTGTCTATCTACCTGTCTGTCTGTCTGTCTGTCTATCTACCTGTCTATCTGTCTGTCTGTCTACCTACCTGTCTGTCTGTCTACCTACCTGTCTGTCTGTCTACCTGTCTGTCTGTCTACCTGTCTGTCTGTCTGTCTGTCTACCTACCTGTCTGTCTGTCTACCTGTCTGTCTGTCTGTCTGTCTGTCTACCTGTCTGTCTGTCTGTCTGTCTGTCTGTCTGTCTACCTGTCTGTCTGTCTGTCTGTCTGTCTACCTGTCTGTCTGTCTGTCTGTCTGTCTACCTGTCTGTCTGTCTGTCTGTCTGTCTATCTACCTGTCTGTCTGTCTGTCTGTCTACCTACCTGTCTGTCTGTCTGTCTACCTGTCTGTCTGTCTGTCTACCTGTCTGTCTGTCTGTCTGTCTACCTGTCTGTCTGTCTGTCTGTCTGTCTATCTACCTGTCTGTCTGTCTGTCTGTCTACCTACCTGTCTGTCTGTCTGTCTACCTGTCTGTCTGTCTACCTGTCTGTCTGTCTGTCTGTCTGTCTGTCTGTCTGTCTGTCTACCTGTCTGTCTGTCTGTCTGTCTGTCTGTCTGTCTACCTGTCTGTCTGTCTACCTGTCTGTCTGTCTACCTGTCTGTCTGTCTGTCTGTCTGGTTCAGGTTCAGCACTCACAGTGTTTTGCTGGGATTCCAGTCATTTCCCGTAAGACACGCCCACTGCGTGATGACGCGGGTGTTCCGAGCGTCCCCTGACCTTATGTGGCCAGGAAGGACTCGTCTTTCCGCAGTGATGTCATGCTGCCGTAACTTAAAGAAATCAGGGTAAGTTAAAGTAGATTAATAATGGTGCAGTTCGCGTTATAATGTTAGAATGAACGTGGTCATTTGGACCTGACAAACGAATCAGAACACACTTATAACCCCTTCTTTAGATCGCAAACTTTCATGCCGTGATCATAATGTTATTGTTAGTGGTGGACATTATTCTAGGTAATGTGTGAATTCAAAGATAAAAGTATAATTAGATTAGCTGCATTTGTGCGTCATATAATCATAAAATCCACCATGTGAGTTTGTAATACAATATATAAAAAACACAAGACAATGAGCATGTATTTCCCCGTTAGCTTTTGTAATGTATCCAAGTCAGACTAAAGACTTCTGAACCTCACGCCTCCATTGTATTTTTTTTTCCTTTGTCTTACAATTAGTACAGATCTGTGTTAATTGAACATCATCAGTTTTCATTTCGACACCAGTGGAATCACTTGGACTTTGAGAAAGCGACATGCATTAGTCAGGTAACTCGGTCTGTGTCGCCCTCTGGTGATCTTTATTATGAGCAACATAACTCTGTTTTTGGGAAGATGTAAAACCTGTATCTTTCCTGCCACATGCACGGGATTTAATGATCCTCTACTGTAGTTATTACTTCTCTGCTATCTTTGAATGAGACTATGTATAAAGTTAAGGAATATTTACATAAACGAAGAGTTTAACAGGAGAATCTACATTTAATCCAAACCTAGTACACCTAAAATGACATGTGTTTTATCTGCAGTACAAACTTTACATTTACTATTATAATAAAGTACCTTGGCTACAGTAAAGGTTTATTGTCAACTTGTGTGTTTAAAGACTCTTGATTGATGTTGAGGACAATTTGCATTGGTAGGAAAGAATATCATTTTGATTACTTCTGAAGTCACACCTTTAAGTGAGTTTACAGAATAATTTGACTACTCTGACTGAAAATACACTATGCAACTACGTGGCAATAGGATACAATACATCCAGTATAAATTCCCTTACAAACCACAATGGTAAGTCGACATTCATTAAAGTAATGTGTTTGCAGTAATGAAGCCTGTGTCTTTTCATCCATAGCTCAGACTAAGACTTTATATAGGTATTATTTAGGATGTTTTCACAGTGTTGTTTCACATGCTGGGGGTTTCTTTATTTACAGCAGGACAGGAAGTAATGTTGAATAACTGACTGATGCAATATCACAGACAATTGTCTTGTTATTATGAATGAAATCAATAGTATCTTGTACAACAGTGATAAGTCTCTTTTTGAGATGTATTGTGTTCGTCAACCTATTATAACCTTGTTACAATGAAATAGTATGTTACCTCTGCACCGACATATAGTGTTATCACCTGAGAACAATGGGAGGTTTCGTGTAATAATTAGACTCTTGGTGTAGACATGTGCTCAGACATAAAGTGGATATCTCAAGCGCTACACCCCACTTTGCGGAATTGGCCTCCATCAATAAGTGAGCCTGGTATGTCAGCTGAAACACAATCACTCAGCCTGGATCAATACCAGCACTAATGGAATTTACCTTGAGGTACTGGGAACTAGCAGTTCTTGCAACATGTTGCAACATGTTTTATTATTTGAACTCCTGATGTGGCACACCCACTGCTTTCTGTCACACACTTGTACAAGAACACAGAGGCGAGATTGCTTCATTTTATCTGGTTTATTTCCTTAAATATTGATTACTTTCTGAAGTGCTCAGAAAACAAAACATAAAAAATTATACAGGATTCTTATTACAAACAGTAAACATAAGTACTCCAAGTTGATCTTATATACACAATGAGTTAAACCCCATTAAAGAACTTTAGAAAAAACAAGTAAATCTTGAAGCTTTTCTAACTTGATTTCTTACAATTAAGAAAAAAGTACATTGTACTATAACTCAGAAATCAGGCGGCTTTTGTTACAACTTTTCAGCCGTTTGGAGTTTACCAACACGCCCAAGTTTGAGGCCATTATGGCTACAGCAAGAAAAGTCTCTATTGCAGGTTGTTAAATCCTTTAATACTGAATTTCTCCTTTGATGGTCATTAGAGGGTCCATGCAGAGCTGGGTGTAAATCAAGAAATGTTCAGTCTTGTCCAGTTCTGTAAAAAACAAACAAAACAAAAAACAGCACGAAACAGAAACAGAAAGGTGTCCTGCTTGATGCCATGCCCCCTCTGGTTCATGGCTTCTGTCTCTGCCCCGAGCCCCTCTCTGGGACGCGCCACCGGGGAGCGCGGGGCACTCAGGAACTTCAGTGCGGCTCCGATCCTGCCGGTGTCGCGTCACATCGTCCCAAATCCCGTCATGTTTACGGGAGATAGAGCCACTCACTATGACAGGAAGCGTCCGTGTCGTTCAACTACAGTCTTTTCTCTCTCCGTAGCCCACTGGCACCACCTCAGAAGGTCTGGAGCTGCTGCGTTAACATGAGCTGGCACCCGCTGTTGACGTGGTTCATCACCTTCTGCTTCAGCTGGGCCACCTGCTCGCGCAACATGTTGGCGGTGGACGCGAGCTCCGAGTTCTGGGACTTGAGGGTCTTCACCTTATCCTCCAGCCTCGAGATGCGCTCCAGCTTCCTCTTCCGGCATTTGGAGGCTGCGATGCGGTTCCTCATCCTCTTTCTCTCGGCCTTGATGCGCTCCTGGTTCTCCATGTCTATTGGGGAGAGAGGAGGGGTCTCCCCCGGCATCTCGGGCACCGTTTGGGGCTCCTCTTTGAGCGCCGTGAGCCGGGGAAGCTGGCCGGGGGAGGGCTGGCCGTAGATGGGAAGCTGAGGCGGGGCAGCAGGGAAGGACATAGTCGGAGCTGAGGTGGTGTAATTCGGTGCCGAGACTGTGCTGATGGCCGGGTTGAAAGTGTTCAAGTCCTCATAAACCGGCGAGTCAGAGCGCATGGCTCCGTTGCTGTAAACGGTACCGGCAGCTGAGGACACAGGCGGCAGGGCAGTGTTGACACTGGCTTGAGGAGCAGACGTGACACTCACATTAGTTGGGGCCGGCATGTGTTGGTGGTGCAGCTCGGCCAGTGCCCGGACAAACCCCTCCGCGAAGCCCTCCTGCTCGTCGGTGACATTCTTGGGGCACAGAAACTGTGTCGGAGTCGGCGTGGTGGTGATCAGTCCGTTGCTGGACTGGATGATGAGCCGCTCCAGCTC
This sequence comes from Anabas testudineus, assembly GCF_900324465.2. Taxonomy (NCBI): domain Eukaryota; kingdom Metazoa; phylum Chordata; class Actinopteri; order Anabantiformes; family Anabantidae; genus Anabas; species Anabas testudineus. Next base: position 7,907,431 of record NC_046613.1, on the reverse strand, counting down.
CGGGGAGGCCAGCTTCAGCAAGCCCACGTCGGGAGAGGTGAGGATGTCACTGGCTTTGGGCCGGAGGTGAGGTTTCAGAGTGCCCGTCGGGTCGGAGAGGTTCAGTGTCATGTTGTGTTTCAGCGCTTTGGGGTTGCTGTATCCGTAGCCGGCGTTGTCGTGCTGGGAGAAAGCGTTGAGTGAGTCGTCATAGAAAGTAGTTTCCATCTTGGTATACATAGAAGAGAAACCAAAAACAAAATGTAGCTATAAAGTCTTCTACAAAACAACTTTTCGCTCCCTTGTCTTCTTGCTGGTTTATCAGGTGAGGGAAAACACGGGCTTCCAAACGTCCTCCCTGTGCGTAAAAACTTCCAAACCGAGTGCGCACTTTGTTGACACAGGAATCAGGACTTACTTCTTTCGGCAGGCGACGGTCGATTGTTCGGGGCTGACTTGTAACAGTTCGCAACGCTTTCGCTCAAGTATCCACACTTGAATGGAGCCCGTGAATGAAGGGGCGCCGAGCGGCAGTAACTTTTCTCTTCGGGCTCCGGCTGCAGTGTGCGGTGCTCGCTCCGCCTGGCTGTGTATACGACCTGAGCGTGCAGGCTAACCTTATCTGCTGCCGCCGCCTCTCTAAGAATAGCCATGATGTCACGACGGCGCGCTCCCATTGGTCGGGGGGCGTGTCGGGAGGGGGCGGGACTCCGCGCTCAGATAAGGCACGTTGCCTAGACGACCACCCAGAAGATTCTCTCGCGGTGCATTGTGGGATGAGGTAATGCTGCAAGGCGAGCGTAAGCGCGTTGCATTGTGGGATGACGTATTGTTTTTGAATATCTGGTTACCCGCTCCTCCGTCAGGGGCGGGACGACAGCTCGTGCTCTGTGTCTCTCACACATCAACAATGACAACTGTACTTTTATTTATTTTGTTTTTTTTATGTAACCTTTGTGCACATAGTGTTTCATTTAATTTAGAATTTAATCCATATAAAACTATATAAAATGCAACTGAAAGATCTCTGACAGCCTATGAATTTTGTTTAAGCTTAAAAAATCTCTAATATATAAAAATAATTTATTCTATTCTACTTTGCCATCCAGATTTGGTCACATGTATCACTTTTATAAAAAGCTAAATATCCTATAGGACATCCAATAAATCTCCCTCTTTTCTATTCTATTCTTGGCTAAATATCTGTTTTGTAGCTGAATTAGAGCTCCAGTTTCTGCGGGTTAGAAGTGTTGAGACTTGTGAGCTCCAAAAGTGCTATGTGAAAACAAATCCTATATTTTTCCATGCACTCAGTGGAAAGTCTTCTTGTTCAGACTGTCATTTTGTGTCTTGGTCTGTGGTCTCTGGTTGGTGGTCCCATATAAAATTTCCCACATTGCACCCACACTAGGTTTGAATATACTCTGTTTGCTGCGGGAGCTAAAATTTGACACCTGAGCAGGTTAATGTAAACATGGACATATTTACAAAGACCTGTGTTAAAGCCCTGTTGTTTACCTGAATGCAGTGCCAAGCCCATCTTAACAAGTCACCTTTACCGTTCCTCTCTTAACACTTTAAGAAATGTGTTAATTCAGTCACTGGAAGACACTTTTAATAGGATAGTTTGTTTACTATAAACTATCGCACATCTGTAAAGCTTAACATTTTTTTAGACTTTTATATCTGCTACGTACACTCCCTGGTCATTTTATTGTGTACACCTGTACAATCTAATGTAATCCACTAAAGCAGCTTTGCCATGAATTCTACTTTTATAATGTTATAATTTCTCAGTTTACTTTCAACAGTCATTATAGAGCTCTTTAATAACCTTTCTGACAGTTTCAACAAAAATTTGGAAATTCTCACCTTGTAAAGTAGAATTCATGGCAGAGCTGCTGCATTGGGTTGTATTAGATTGTACAGTTGTAAACAAATTGTTAAAAACAGATCTACAGGCGTTTGTTCATAGATCAGAGTACATTCCCTATTATCCATGTCACTGTGTGTAATTAGTGTAGTGCACTCCATTGTCCCCTGGCCCTCAGTCAGAAATCATTGGATGGTCAATGGCAGAGGGTTAACTGGTGTGTCTTACGCGCTCCCCTCTAATTCTCCACACTTCCACTGTCTGGGTCATCTTCTGCCCTGCCAGCTTTACTGCCCACTATCTTCTACACACCACGTCTAAATATGTTCCCCTTGTGTGACAAGTAAATCAGTCCCCTGGCGCTGGCTGGCGGACTTTTTATGGCTGCTAATGTTGTCTTTATATACTGTTGTATATGTCGAACTGTGGCAATCAATAAAGTTGGATATAATCTGATCTAATTGGTTGACTTAACTGATCTTGTGCAGAGTCTCTTTTGATTTAAATGCTTGTGAGACGTTTGCGTCGCTTTATAGTCAATGGACACACTAGAGAAAGCTTGACGTCAGTGTAATGAACTTATGTAGTACTTCCAGTCCTTTGTCTCAGATTCATTCACTTTTTTTGCAGTTTGATAAATATCACTCAACAAGGAGCAGAATAAGGACCGGTTGATCTGAAATATTTATCTACTTTGCTTCATACATGTATTCATGACTGATTTCCTTCTGAATTAAAGCACATAAAAGAATCATTAGTAGGTGGTCTAGTCCCCACCACCTGACAGCAGGGATCCTCGTGTGTGAGTTCACCCACTGTCCCAAACAGTTAAAGTTAAAGCGAAACATGATGTCATTTAAAGTTATTATCTCATTTAATTTAAAGCTCTTTGAGATTCAAATCGCATGGCAAATGTCAAATTCTGTTTTATTATCACTTCAAATGGCGTTTAATACAAACCCTTAAATGTTTCAATATGTTTGCAGGGCCTGCATTTTTCCCTGCTTGCCATGCATTAAATTATAAAGGAGTAGCCACAGCATGGTAATTTGCCAAAGTGAGTTTCTGTGTAGGAGTCCATGGGAAAATTAGCAAGCAGGAACTCTACTGTTTAGGTGAGTATTCAACATGAGGTCGGGATATCCCGCTGTGCTGTGGTTCAGGTCTCAAACCTTTGGTCACTGGTGGTCACATACAGTACGTATTATTCAGTATTTTTTCCCAGATGTTTTATGACTGAAGCAGAGACCAAGAAAGGGAACATGCAGTTCAACCAAAAGGAACAGTGTGGACATTCTGCCAAAGGGTAGCAATGCCCAACTTTAAAAATATGATGGAAAAGTTTGGGAATAGTGATACTGTTGAAACATTGATGGTGATTACCTGTAATTTTAACTTGGGTTAGATGACGTACAGAAATCCCCAGGCACTCTTACATTTTTTGCCACCAGCTAAATTATGACTTTGTTTATTGAATTCTTGTTGATTTGTGGAAATGACTGCGGGCTCTCTGGTCTTTGACTACTAAAATTCAACTACTGTGGCCAGCTAATGCACCACTGTGGTATTCTGCACTTAAGTACAAATTCAAGCTACTCATGCTTGATGTTCTCTGCACTATATTATTCTTCTGCTTCACTACATTTCAAAAAGAAATTCTGTTCTTCTTCCTTCAGAGCATTTATTTGGCAGCTTATCTTACTAAAATAATGCACTGTTATAGATTAAACAACAGTGTTTGACAGAGGAATGAACACAACGTTCAAATGTTTATACTACATACACCAGTACATGCAGCACAGCTCCCTACATGAGGAACCTTTGAGAACAGATCTCAAAATGTTGGTGGAACCCGAAGGAACAGTCTGACTTGATTTAACAGTTAAAAAACGCAATGCACTACTTTTTAAGTTGTTTTGATTTAACCCCCTTACCTTTTCTTTCCAAGATTACAAATCAACACACATACACACACATCATCTTTAGACTTTCCTCCCATCAACCACTGCTTCTTGTTTTTTTGCCATTACCTCCCCCTCTCTCCTGGATTTCACCTCTTTCACTCCCTCCATCTATCCCCCTCCCCTGGACTGGATCCTAAATGTCCTCCACTTACACCCCCTACACACTTTGCCTTTCTCTTATCTCTCTCCTCCTCCTCTTTTTGCTCTCTCTCTTGCCTCTCTCCCTCTCATCTTACTCCTATCAGTGTCCGTCCAGGCAGCAGCAGGATTTCCCCTGTGATGGAAACAGGCTGTGGCTCAATACTATTGTTTCAGTCGTTCTTTTCAGTTAAATCTCAGAGTGCTCTCTGTGTTTGCATTGGTGATGTTGTTTGTAGAATTAAACCAGCACACTGGCCAAGCTCAGTACAATAGACAAGCGTAGAACTGTAGAGTCTTTAAACAAACTTTTTGGTATTCACATCTAAATGAACATCCTTGAGATGTGCAGAGGTAGCGAGAGGCAGGGAGACAGACTGATAAAGCTTTGGAGACAGTGCACTCCACAATGGTATTACCCTGTGAGACCAGTTGTTGTTTCAGCTGTTATGTGAAGGAAAAAAAAGCTCCCGACTGACTAGACTGTGTTGGACTGTCCTGCAAGCACACTCACACACTCAGCTGTATATGGTGTAGGAGTCAGTGTCAATGTCAGTGTGTAATCTCACTAGTTTTAATTATCATTTGAATTGAATTGAAATTGAAAATTCACATCTTAAGTCAGCAAACATGTGAATACATTGGCACACCGCGACATGCAGAAGCTATTTATGTGTTATGTAGCTGATAAATAGTGATTAAAACAGATAGCTTAATGTAATGAATACATAGCTAAACAGCTAAAAGCTGCCAAATAAATGATTAGTTGGCAGTAGTTAGCTAAAAGCCACTATTGACAGAAATGTCTATGTAGGAATAACCTGCTCATGAGAAGTTCAACTGTGGGGGCATCTGACAAGAGTTTGGGAGTGACTGATGTTCTTAACCTGATAGAAAGGGAGTGAGTCTTGAGGCCCAATGATCTCCCTACACACTAAAATGAAGAAGGAACTGTAAGTAACCCGTAGTTTGACTTCACCTCCAGGAAAGAAACAGGTTTTTGTTTTTTTTTAATGTCAGAACAGCTTGTTCCACATCTCCTTCCTTCCTTTGTTATCATCTTGTCCTTATCCTACACCACATCTTTCATTTTCCCCTAGTGGCTCCTTTTTATCATCTTTACCTGAATTATGTAGAGTGCACACACACTCACACTCATCCTCACATGAACATTAATAAGACACAGTGGCAGCCATTTTTATTATGAAAAAGGAAAAGACACAGCCAAAAGACAAATGTCCCTATTTCCCTTTGTGATTTATGGGACGTTGTGAAGGCAGGAATCATGTTTGATTGTTATACACACACACACCGTTTCTCATTGTTATGCCCTTCACTAGTGTAGAATAAGTGTTTGAGGCCTGTCTTTGACAGGGCTTTTTCAGACACAGTTTAATTAATTTGCCCATAAAATGAACCATGATTCCCAGCAGCCTCTCTGGCACCCTCAGCCACAAAAGACTTTATTAGCTTAGGCAATTAATCGTTGCTACCCAGACTAATCACATCTTAGATTTATTGGTCAGAATCATATGGAATATCGATTGGCTCGCTCTCATTTTGACCCTTTCAGCACACCGTATTTCACTGGGACACTATGACATCACTGAGCGGGCACACTGCAGGTTCTTTGACTTTACTTTTTCTTTTTAGACAAAAAATGGTTTTCTAGCACACTCCTGATAAAATAGACCTGTTTCATTTAAAGGGCTACACGGCCCTGCATTTGTTATTATTTGTTGTCTCAGAGTAATTTAATCTGTGAGAGTGAGTCTGGGCTTCATTATGTAAATTAAATAACCTCATCTAAAACGAAAGGCAGAGTGAGCCACACACACAAGCACACACACATTTGGTGAGTGAGCCTACAGAGGCACACAGAAGCACCGACACACGGACTGAAGCAGACAAAGTCAATGGCCTTTTTGACACCGCATAGTAGGGTGTGTGCACATGTGAGTGTGTGTGTTTGTGCGCGTGCGTGTAACTGTGTCTGTGTGTACACTCAGGGACCAGCATGAGTCCTCAGCTGGCTCTGTTCAGCCTCTAACAGGGAGGTGAGTGTGTCACCAGGGATAATGATCGATAGCTTTTAAAACCCACCAGTGCCTCAGTCCAGATGGAGAACTGTGTGTGTGTGTGTGTGTGTGTGTGTGTGTGTGTGTGTGTGTGTGTGTGTGTATGTGTGTGCGTGTGTGCACACGTGCGCGTGTGTGTAAGTCTGTTTAGCCATGATCAAGTACCATGTTTGTACAGGTGGCACAATATGGCAGCAATGCTAACCTGTTCCACTCCATTTACCTCTTCAAGCTGGGGAACCTTACTAACTGCACAAGGTGTATGTGTGTGTGTTTTTGTTTTAGTAAGACTTGGGATGCATTTGTGTTGTTTGTGTGTGTGTGTGTGTGTGTGTGTGTGTGTGTGTGTGTGTGTGTGTGTGTGTGTGTGTGTGTGACTGGGAGGCTGTCAGCACGTGTTTTGACTTGCTGGTTATTCTAGCCTGGCTTTTCAGAGGGAATAAAACAGCAAAGACAGAAGGAGGGGGGAGAAGGAGGTGGAGAGAGTGACAGGACTGAACGATTGTTTTAAGTCGAGCAGCAGTTTCAGTGTGTGGTTGAGAGAAGAAAAAAATGTAAGTTTGTTCTTTTGCACTTACTGAAGAGGAGAGAACATAAATACGGGCTTGTCAGAAAGACAAAGAAGGGCTTTTGCAAATAAAGCATGACTCAGGGCGCAGTGAATATTTGGCTAAATTCTATTCAGGATTTATTGGAGATATAATATATAATATGTATAAGTGAACTTGATCGGGCAGAATGGCGTCCTATGAAATAAGAGACATGCGTCTGTAAAAAGCACATCTCCCTTCTCTCCTCTTCTCTTCTCTTCTTCTCTGTCTTTCTCTCGTGCACACATGTATACACGTTCAAGCATGTACACGCTGATGCACACAGAGATCATTCTCACCACCCTCCTCTGAGACGGCTATGAAATGTGATCGCAGATCAATATTGAGTGGTGTTATAGTTGTAGGGGAGGGTGCTCAGAATTTGATGGTTGTCTAGCTGTTGGTTAATGATGGATTTTATACCACTTTGTACTGTACTAAGACCATGGAAAATACTTCTCTCTGATTAGCTGGCAGGTATACATTTACCCGCTGTCAAAGTGGTTTTCCAACGGTCACACGTGTCCAAGTAAAACTGTAGCATCAAAACACCCTGAGTGTGTTGAAATGAGAGAGTTTTGTGTTTAATTTTGTATTAATGAAACTGAAGACTGTGTTATTTCCTCTATAAAACGCTGTACAGACTGTTAACAACCATAGTATAGTACAATAATAACCGTAAACACTGCAATGCAAAAACTCAGTGAAGGTTGAAGTAACTTCTGGTTAAATCAGAGGTCACTATGATAACTGAAAGGTGTGGTCATTTTTTACTGGCATATACCAACATTACAGTACAATGGGACATTGAAAAATACTATACTGATGGGGCACTGTCATTCCCAGTTGGGACACTTTGCTGTACCTGGAGATTAGTGTAACAAGTGTATGACTAGTGTGTGCATATGTGTTTATTATGGCTATCATTGTGAGAGCCAGCATGATTTTTTAACCATTAAATTGAGGACATATTTTGCAGAGTGAACATATGTTTACAAAGAGAGGACATTTTAGCCTGTCCTTACATTGAGAAGGTTGTTTAAAGAGCAATTTTGAGTTAAGACTAGATTTTAGGGTTAGACTATGGTTTGGTCAGGGTTAGGGTAAGGCAGTACATGTGATGAATTAAAAATTGAAACAGAGTAGATTAGTATGGCTTAGGTGATAATAGGGGGCTAGAGAGTGCAATATGTCAATGAGTATCCTCACACTGACTGCCATACAATAATGTGTGCGTGTGTTTGGGGCTGGGTTGGGTGAGGCTGAAGGGAGGAAGCAGCAGTACATATTTGAGTGACAGCAGTTTGTTCAGTCTCCCAGTTACTGCTGTGTCTATCTGGAGCCTGTCAGTGTGTGTGTGTGTGTGTGTGTGTGTGTGTGTGTGTGTGTGTGTGTGTGTGTGTGTGTACTTGTAGCTTAGTTGAGAAATCAAGTGCACCTTGATTTCACAATGTAAAGTCAACAATGACACTCATAAGCCACCTTTGTCTTGCTCTTATCCCACTGTATCTTTCTTTTTTCTCTTTTTCAAGCTCAACTAACTTGTTCTTTAAATGACACATTTTGCTCCATATCACTCTCTGACTCTCTGGTATCATTGTAGGGATTTGCTAATGAACATCTTGGCTGTCCGTTGCCTTGCCGACTAAGCAACAAATATTTAGAGCTATGTGGCACCTTCAACCAACATTCCTGGATCTACTGTTTTGGAAACTTCTTCTGTCAGTCGTCCTTCTCTCTCCCTTCTTTTCTTACAGCTCTCTCTCTCTCTCCCCTTTATCTCTGTCGCCCTCGGCCTCTCTCCTCCTCTGTTCTGCCTCCCTGTAGATAAATAGACTCTTTGTCTCTTGGTAAAATGAACTTGAAAACAGTAGTTTGGACAAGTGGTTTTGACACTGGAGCACATACTGTACTAGCACACATGGGACTTATGTTGATCTGGATAGTAACTGCTTTGTCATTGACTCAGTGTAGTTTTGAAATGTCTAATGTTCTAGTACAACTGTTACTAATACTTTACTACTTTAATGCATATAATGTACACATAGTATGATAGTAACAGTTTTACCACATGCAAGTTCATATAAACTATGATTCCAATGACCTGGCATTCGTGCACAGTGTAGTATCTAGAGTGTAAACAGGAAGTGGGACATCAACACCACCACAGGGAGTGTCAGAATGCACCTCAGTGTAATTGAGTATTTACACCTCTACATACTGTGTAAATCAAAGTGGTCATGAAGAGAGTCTTTCCTAAAGCCCATTTGTTTGAAGAGATGGGGAAGAAACACTGTGAAACAATCTACAGCCTTTCTTCTGTGCAAAACTCGTAAATTCTAAAATGCGTATCTAAAGCTAAGGCCATAGCAGTCAGGGATAAATAAATGGATATTTTCCAAATGTCAACTCTTTTTAGTGTGTAATTCTGTCTTTGTGTATTCGTATTCAGTTCCCCATCATTTGTATAGGAGCCATCTTTTGGAGGGATTTCTGAGAGGCATGTATTAACAGGTGGAATGATTATAGCAAGAAAAACCAGTTTCAGTGTTTATAGACACTGACTTAAAATACTGTGAACCTATCCCTTAAGACTATTCATACAAAGCCAAAGACCGACTGATATATATGAAACATGGATGGACTGTTTTACATGAAGATAACTTTTATTTTGGTTTATATGAATACAAAATATACACTCTGTGAAATGTGATTTCAACTTTCACAGCTTTGATTAGCATTTTTAATATTTTTACGCTAAAGACAAAATGTAGACATATTGCTGTCGGGTCCACCATTGAATCTCCCATAATAAATGCAAGCAAATTCAGTTTTACAGCGATATGACTGAGGTGACAAATGAGAACTTCCCCTAATTTATATGGGGCATTGATTTTATTTCAAGTTTTCCTTCCTGTTTGCGCTTTGTGAATCTAAATCAGTGATCTGTGAATCCTCAGTTCATCAGTTTAAGTTGGCCTAGTTATTGCAGGGCTGCTGATAGAAAATGTATTCCTTCAGTGGGAGATCTGACACTTCTGACAAGCGGTATAAAAGCTGTGCCTGGAAATGTGCCTGCTCATTACTATCCAAGGACAAGAAGCATAATCAGAGAGACATCAGAGACTGTATTGACAAATTTAGCTTTAGCATCAACTGCTCAAGGTAAATGTAAGAGTTCAGTGTTGTTATCTGATTTAACTAATTCTACCATGCTTTCTTTGGTGATCATCAATCATCAAAGTGGCAAGAAGGTTGGCTGTGTCTCCCAGCACAGTGTCAAGTGCATGGAGGAGATAACAGGAGACTGGAGGGGGGCGCAGGAGGACAACAACCCAGCAGCAGGACTGCTATATGTTCCTTTGTGCAAGGAGGAACAGGACGAGCACCGCTAGAGCCCTAAAAAATGACCTCCAGTAGGCCACTAATGTGCATGTTTCTGCTCAAACTATTAGAAAACAGACTTCATGAGAGTGGTATGTGGGCCCGACGTCCACATGTGGGGCCTGTGCTCACAGCCCAACACGAGCCCAACCGGGATGGCAGATTCGCCATAGGCACCCTGTGCTCTTCACGGATGAGAGCAGGTTCACACTGAACACATGTGGCAGACATGACAGAGTCTGGAGACGCCGTGAAGACCGTTCTGCTGCCTGCAGCATTCTCCAGCATTACCTTTTAGGCGGTGGGTCAGTGATGGTCTGGGGAAGCATTTCATTGGAGGGCTGCACAGACCTCTATGTGCTAACCAGAGGTGCTCTGACTGCCATTAAGTACCAAGATGAGATCCTTAGACCTATTGTAAGACCATATGCTGGTGCAGTGGGTTCCTTCTGATGCATGACAAGGCTAGGACTCATGTGGCTGGAGTGTGTCAGCAGTTCCTGCATGATGAAGGCATTGATGCTATGGACTGGCCTGCCCATTTCCTAGACCTGAATCAATCGAGCAGCTCTGGGACATCATGGTGTTTTTGTACATAGTTGGCTAACACCATAAGGGTGAGGGGTGTTTGTGGAAGTGACCCCACCTGGTTGGCCTTGACCTTGTTAAAGTTTAAATTTAACATAGCTACTTCTGGTTATGGTAATAGTTGTTAGAAGCCGTGAGCTGTGCCTGCTTTTCTTGTTCATGCTAGCGGGTCACTTGGGGTCATGCAGTTTATGGGGCATGAGTATTCTCACATCTGCCAATATTTTCACAGTTTATGCTGTATATTTTTCCCACACCCTGCTAGCTGTTAGCCACTAGCTGCCAGCTTCAGTTAGCTCTGGTCTACCCACAAAATCTGATCAGCACCAGCTGTTACAATATTTTATTACACAATGTAAATGAAAACCGTTTCACAGATATTACTTTTTTTTACGAAAAAAAAGTAATAGTAATATACTAATATTTTTTATTATAAATGTGACTTAGCAGCACATGTTACATGACAGTTACATATAACTCAGATGTTGTTAACATCTTTTAAGTGTCTCATATAAATGTAGTTGACTTAACCTTCAGTCTGTGGAGGGAAACAGTGGATGTGTAACCAAACTATGAACAGGACACAAGGGTCAAATCAGTAGGACTCATAAGGAGTCATAATGCGAAAATGTGTTTACCGTCCAACTGCAAATGTCTTGCACAGTTCCCAGAAGCATGTAGCATGGGTATGTTTTTTTTTTTGAATGTCCATCATTTAAATTTGAGGTGACCGCAATCAGCAGCTAACTCAGTGGAATGCACCTCTACCCTCTCAGCCAATCATTAATCTCTGTGTACTCAGTGCAGCTCTGGCCATGAGGAATCATTCTCAGATCAGCCTCAACTATTTTAGTTCACTTGCAGGTGTGTTTGTGACTTTGTGCGAGTGTACGTGTGTGTGTGTGTGTGTGAATATGTGTATGGTCAGACTGGTTTGTCAGAGAGGAACAGGAAAAAGTCTCAGTCGAAACTGACTTCAATCCGACACATGCTGTCTGAGTTTCACATGCAAACACACACACTGATTGAGTGAGCAGTTGGAATCCTGTCTGCACTTAAAGTCCTGCCTCTATCTAAGAAGGTTAAGGGCTGCAGCTCTTATCACATACTGGGACTGTGTGTGCACGCATGCATTAACATGCCTTTGCACATATGTGTGTGTGTATATGTGTTTGAGAAAATACAGACGGGCCCATGGGACCTGCTCAGGCTGTGTGTTTTGGCTCTGACGGGCAGACCATTACGATGGCGTTGAAGGTCAAGGGGTCTGGTCAGAAGACACAGATATATCTGTATGTTTGATCTAAGTATGCAGGCCTAATGAATAACCTCTATGGGAAGTTGAGCTGCACCTTTTCAGGTCCCTGTGGGTTTACACGATTGTCAAGACACTTCCAAGGCCGTTCTGTGTATCTTTGTACTGCTCCATTGTGGAATAATTAAGACAGACCAGCCTGTCTCTGAAAACAAAGTACCCTTGATCCAGACTTTGACGACCTCCCTGTAATTCAAAGCAGCTAGAAACTCTCTGTCATTTCCTGTGGCTGTGTTGTCTGTTGTTAAGAAACAGAGCAACGGGTACATCACCATACACAATAAACTGAACAATGTTATACATAAAATCACAGTATTAAAGTAAACTTCTGTGGTACTAATGAACGCTTAAAGCACAACAATAGTACTACTCCAGACAAAACCAATACTAATAGTAATACCAAGTATAGTTCTAGTACTTCATTCAGTCATATAGAAACTCTGTCACTATTAGATACTGGCTAATGAAAGTTGTGTTTCCATTTGCCAGCCACATCTCTCACTCAGATGGCTGTGGTTGTACAAGGTAGAAGGTTGTCTCAGCAAAAACGCTGCCTAATTATCAGGTAATCTGAGGTCAGCATGCAGCGAGACCATGTTGCTGCTCCTCTCACTCTCGTTTTTGTTCTTCAGTGCTAGTTCTCCTGCTTCTACTGTCTCTCTTGCAGGTGTCATGCATTTTAGCAGGCTGCTTTAATAATGGATGTCCAGAGGTCTCTGCTTCTCTTTTTTTGTGTGTCTGTTTTTGAATTCAGGTCAACAACCATATAGATCTTGGGCAACTGAACTCCTCAGTGGTTCTGCACAGCACTGTCATTGCCCTGATCTCTGCACGCACAAATAATTGTGCAGACATAGCACATGTTTTTGTCTTTACTTTGAAGCTGTTCTGCAGTGATTTGCTTTTAAATTGTCACTTTATTGTATTGTGATGGTCTAAGCCAGGGGCAGTCAATCCTGGTCCTGCCTGTTTTCCATCCATCCCTGCTCCACCGCTGATTATCTAGAGCAGGAATAATACTAAAAACAGTAGAACAGTGGCCCTTGAAGACCAGGACTGGCCACTCCTGGTCTACACAGGTCTAAGGTATGTTTCTGTTTGCCAATGTAAACCATTGAGGCAGTAGTGACATTTCAAGAAATACCTTATCTGCGTTATTGCTGAGAGTTTAGTGAAAAGATCAGTACAACTCTGACATGTGTACAATGAAAATCGAACTTTAGCCAACAGCTTGACTTAGCTTAGCATTAAGACTAAAAACAGCATAAAGACTGTCTCTGTTCAAAGGTGACATATCACACCTGCCAGTACCTCTAAAGTTCATTATTTAAAGGTACACTGGAGCTTTTGATGACTAACTAACTTATGCACACTCACATGTGAGCAAATGAGCGCCACATCATACGATTGTCTGCCAATGGATTCACCCTATTCCACTTATCTACAGATATCTGTAACACACCAAGTAAAACAGCAGAGAAGAAGCAGACTGCTGGCAAGTAAACATGGATATAAACAATGAAAGGGTTCAAAATGTTCAGAACATCTGCTTTGAAAATGTTTGAGGAAATGAGGAAGGAAATGTATACAGCATGTTGTTCAAGGATACACACAATTGTTTATTTTATGAAAAGGTGTGTGGTAATTCTGGTTTTATGGGAGGTTATGTTGTATTCAAGCAATATTAGCAGAATGGGAGAAACAGGAAAACACCCTGTATTCTGACTTGGGAGTGTTCATGCACTATTTGGAGGTGGTTAATCCTAGTGCTCACACCAGATAAATAGCTTCAATTATCCTCTTTGTTTGTGTGAAGTATTTGTAGCAGTGTGGTACCAAGTAAAACTGATTTAAAAAGTGGAGAAACTCCATAGATTGTGCTAATATTGGATTTTAGTATATTTATTATTCATCATGATCAATTTATTTTATTGTACATCTTCCCACAGTGACAGATCTTGATGTTCAACATACATCAGAACTTTGAATCCCACCCAACCCAAAAACTGGATACACATAATATGTGTCTTCAAGAGTAAATATAGCAATTATAAAGCAAAGAATAAATATAACCATAATATTAATGACAGGGATAATAATATCCAATTATGCAGCTTAGCTCTTCAAAAGCTGTTTACAAAACATCTCTCGAGAATTAATCTAGGATACAGCTCAGCCAGTACACAGGATCACTGAGGCATTAGCACCCCTACATCTGACGCGTAGGGGTGACCTTTCGCAGAACACATTGTAGACAACTTTGTTTTAGGAATGTGAGCTCTGTAGATTATTTTAAAATGAAGTAATGGGTGATAAGCGCACATAGAAGATTGTGACTTCTAGAAGGTGCCATCCCAAATGTCATGAGAGAAAAAAAAGGCAAGACAAGCGAAGCAGCCGAGCTGCTTTAATTTGAGTTAAAGGGGCATATTGTCACGGTGCACACCACATCCTTTCTGTTCAGCTGCGTGAGTATTTGCAAAGAGCTGTTGGGTGTTAGAGGTTGCAGGTGTAGCTAATAAAAGCTGTATTTACATGTGCCAAGATTTCTCTGCTCTTATTTGTGAAACGTTAAAAGTAGTGCGAATGTGAAATGCACCTGATTGATAAATTTACTTTAATTGCTAAATTGTGTCCTGTCTGTCAAGCACACAGTTCTAAATGACATTTCCAGAATGATGCGCATTCAAATGGACAGTGGAGGAAGTCATTTTGGCGTAATGGCGATAAATGAGTGGGCTAACTGGCAGTAATTACCCATTGTGCATGTATGTGTGTCAGAGCGCGAGTTTTTGACATGCTGGGTAAGACACCAATGATAACACAGCTGTGTCTTATTCCCTTGGTTCTGGGAGTAATTATATTGGAACTGAATGACTCCTTTTTTTTATGATTGCTTTTCCCATTTCTTTTATATATTTATGTAAGATTTCAGCTTTATTTCTGCTCACATCCTGCCCTCTGCTTTCTTTCTGTCTGTCAAGCATGTGGGATGGAGAAGTGGAGAGACTTATGGAGGTGGAGAGAATGGACAGACGTCACTGTCAGTTGATGTAGGAGCACTCAGACACTCACACACTTTCATTCAGCTCATCACAAACACCCTGCTGTCTTTGTCTGGCCGCGCGCCATGCCGGGTAGTAGTGGGCGCATGACGCTGTTGAGGAGTAGGATTCCACTGTTTGCCTTTGACGTACGTCCGCCCCCAGCCGTGTGTGTGAGCAGTTGTCTGTCGTGGTTGCGTGAGGGGAGATACATTTGTATGTGTGTTTGGTTTTATAGGGCTGAGAAGTGAAACCGGTGTAGCCTCAGAAACAGCACAATCCTCTCTTTCAACTAGAATGTGAAATTCACAGATCGAAACAGCTTAGTGTCACGTAAAGCATTACAGGCCCGCTGTTTCTGTTGGTATGTCTGTTTTATGTTGTAGCAACAGCAGAAACAATCATTGACTAACATTATGGATTATATGTTGGTGCTTCCATTTAGATGTTGCACATAAGGAACACAAGACAAGTGAAGAATGCACTGCTACCTAGGGGGCAAACCTGGGCAATAAAGCATGACAGTGGCATTTTGCAGCCATGTGCCAGTTTTGGACTTCTTTCTGCCAACATCCTCCCACTTTTCAGCTGCGACTGTGCCGTTTTGAACATGTGCTGTAGGTGATTGATGTAAACAAGTCGCTGACACAATGACAGGCCTCAGTGAAGCATGGGTTCTGCCTTTCAAGAGCAGCAGGAAGGACCTACAATGAAACTACTCAGGCTGCTTCCTTTCTGTGCAGAGGCTCTGAAAAGCAGGCACAGTGCCAGTTTCTCCTCCTCTGGCTCGAGGTGGGGTTTTTATAGGGAACTGCTCGAGAGTTCGGGAACATAGAGCACCTAGTTTGATGGGCTGTTGACTGACTGATTGATGTGTTGGTTTGTCAAGGTGTTGCAAGAGCAGTTCAGGCGTTCTATTAGTGCGTATAAACAAACATATAAAACACACCACATTATTAGGCAGCTTTTTTTTTTGGTTGTTGTTTGTTTTTGGTCCTTATCCAAATGCACTCTCACATATACCGAGCCATGCGAGTAAAGACGCTGATGCATACACTCAAGTCATTGTGCTCGTGCACCTGAAACCTGTGTTTATTTTTCTCGTGCTGCTGTACATACAAGCTCTGTTTTGCACATCGGTCCTGAGAGCAACTTCCTGAGGTTCTCTCCAAGCTTCCTGTCTGAGAAGTCAGAGGTTATCTGCGAACCCTGCCCCATTCAGCCCACACAGGTCCATGCAGCTGTTTCCTCTGATGATTGTGGATTCGACCGCAACACACACATATGCACACGTGCTGTGGGATTTCAGGAAGTCCACAGAAAAATCAAAAAAAAAAAAAAAAAACGTGAAAGCTTCTGGAAGAATAGTTAATTTTCTGCAAAGTCGCCGTTTCCTTTCTGGCTGGGAGGATGCTTTTCTGTGTCTGATGTCCTAACTTTTTACATCAGTGTGTGTGTGTGTGTGTTGGGGTGGGCGTGGCCGTGGTCTTAGTTCGAGGACAGGAACTAAACTCGAAATGTGTGTTTACATCGTTGCATGTCTGCGTGTGTATATGTTTTTGAACATCTGCTCCTAATTGGCTTTGTTTTCCCTCCTCTACATGGCCCAACCTTGCACCGGGTGCTGAACTCCCAAGCTCTGCTCTTGTTTATCTTTTTAAAAGAACACTGGAAAATGAGTGAAGAAGCCACAGATATTTTGCGGATTGTTATTAAAATGATTTTATTTCTGTGTCAGGGAATTAGCATCACTTGATAATTGCAACCTGCAGTTCTCTGTTTCCACTTTTCCGCCTTTCCCACTTCGTGTTTTCCTTCTCTCTCATCTGTCTCAGTGTTTCTCTCATGGCCTTGCTCACTCCATCCACCTCCCTCCAGGCAGCAGATGTTGGGTCTGCATCCAGATGTTTTCTGTTTATCACTCTCCAGTCACATCTTTAACAGATTCTCATACACTAAACATTTACAGAGGCGTCTCCTCTCCTCTGCTGCCACAAAATCAGGCACGAGAAGAAAGGAGCTGTAGAGGGCGAGATAGATAAAGGCCAGGAAAAGAGAGGCACAATGTGAAAGACAGAAATCCAATGCTACATACATATTTACTGGCGTGCACACACACGCACACACATGCAAATAAACTCAGGTATGCATGCACATCATAGTTTCTGTACTGGTTTGACTAAGACTTCCATACTTACAACAAACACAGCATACAGCCAGACTCCAGCACAGAAAGGAAGTATCAGATCTGCTTCTGCACTCACTCCAGAGATCACTCAGTATTGAAAGGCATTGCTTACATAGCTGTCTGCTATGTGATTCGTCAGCCTGCAGGCTCTTCTCTCTCTACTTATCCATCTGACCATTCTGTTGTGGGTCTGTGTCATCCACACAATTGATTTGTATTTTGCATCTGACTGAGAAATAATAATCTTGTCACTTGCTGCTCTCTCACACATAGCCATGAAAGGAAGCATCAGCTATTAATATAGAGCAACTCGGCAGTGAGATACCAATAACAAGACCATAAATACTTCTTTCTGCAGTTCATCTGGCTTGTTCTGGCATGGCAGTTTGATAAAACGGGCAGAGAGACAAGAGTACATACCAGCACAGAAATGTACACACAGATGCCCGTGCATGCTTATGCATCTTTGTGCAAACATTTTTAAACATTATGTGCATGTGTATTACTACTCTCTAACATTGTTTATTTCTACCACTCAGTGTGTATTCAACTAAACACAACTAGTTTGATTTGGTGGACTTGTAGAAGCACATTCTGTCAGTGCACAACATAGAGAAATTCATAGTTGAAGTTCTTAAAACGTATTTGTCGATACATAAACTACATTGTTTTACATAAATAAAACAGTGAATCAGACAGACAATGTAACAGATAAATGGCAGGTACAGTACAGCGTAAAGCTGATATCCCAGTGAGTGACAGAGCTGAACCTCAGGTTGCTGATGTTGACCAGAGACCCAGACTCTGCCAGGGAGGTGTGACCCTCACCTTGATGACATGGCACAACACTGCCAATTACTGGGGACTGACTGCCTCTCCTCTCCTCTCCTCTCCTCTCCTCTCCTCTCCTCTCCTCTCCTCTCCTCTCCTCTCCTCTCCTCTCCTCGTCCTGCAGCTATCAGCTCTCCTCTCCCCGTTTATGTCATCCCTTGCATCACTTAACCAGGTGATGACATCTACAGTATGTCACGTCGAGAAGGACAGGCTTCCATGTGTGGTGTCCAGGTGCTTAATCCCTTGGTTAGATCCAGTTAGGCCCCGTTAGCCCCTCTGGCACATTGAGCTGGAGACGTGGAGCCAGAGAGCGAGGCCATCAGATAAGCAGCTGCTGCTCTCCTGTCCAAACTCTCCTCACTCTCTCTCTACGCCCCTGAATACACATACAACCTTCATTGTACCTTTTAAACAGATGAGGACTTTCTGGTGATTCCCTCACCTCCACTTTTGAATGTGCAGTCAGTAGCAAGTCTAGGACAGTAGCAAGAAATTTAGTCTACAGACAAATCAACATTAGAAACATTTCATCAGTCACAGACTGTAGGAATATTTTCTTTTCTGTCCAAACAGTTGTACTTGGCATATTTGTTCTAAGTTTATAGTGCAGTTTTGGTTGAACCTCTTACTGCTGAGTGACTGGAAACTATAAATGATAGGCTTCCTCCTCACACATGTACATTTGTGCTGGTAACACATACGTCTGCTTGTACAGGACAAGAAATATAGCAAGTGGAAGAAATGTGGCATACCAAGCATGGCGAAACAGGTTTTTATGGTTGATAAAGTATCAGTGCTAGGAAACGGGACTATGTGTCTGGATGCACACACAAAGAAGAAAATATAGACGTACACACGCTGACACATTTATTCACTCCACTTAGTGGTTGTGAGAAGGAGCAACGCTCCTCATAAAATACTGAGTCATGAACACAGCCAGGAATTCTATCGTCGTTTTCCCTCAGGTCTCTGAGCTTAATTCCCATCACACACACATACAGTTTCACTATTATCCAGTGCTGTTTAGCTGCTAACGAATGTAAAATACAAATTGGAAAAGTGTGTGTGTGTTTTTGGGGAGGAGGAGTGTGTCAGTAATGAAATAAAAAGGCTGATTTCATAGTAAATGGTTAGAGTACAAATGCCATCCAGTAAACTGGCTATCTCCCATTAGAGCTTATTGTTTTACTGGCAGTGGTGAAGCGATATAGATGGATAAAATCTAGAGCTGGGTTGCATTTAAATGCTACAAGCCACCAGGCATTTCTGGAAAGTTTAGGCACTTGCATAACTGGCAAGTTATCAAGATGGTTACCTAAAATCAGATTTGTTCACATTCAGCAGAACTACCATTTAGTCCACAAGCTAGTGTAAAAGGTCAAAAACCACTTTCAGATACGAACTACCCCAAGTCAGAGTCGAGCTGGTGAAACGATTTGGGTTGAAAGTGGGAGGAGAAACAGAGAAGCGAGAGAAGATGGATGGATTGAAGGCGTGCAGTGTGTTTCAGATCAGGGGAGGAGGAGGGGTGAGATAGGAAGATGAGGAACAGAGCGAGATGCAGAGAGGGTGGAACGGAGGGAGGGGAAATCCCTCTGGGAGGTTCGTCTATCCACATATGTAATGAAATGATAGTCATCCATGTAGCCACCTAATGCAGTGTATTGATGAACAGCTAACAGTCTCCCTCCCTCTAATCACTTGTGTTTGCAGTAAGGTTACAGGCTTTGTTGAGGTCTCCCTGCCTGGAGGCAAACCAAAACCTTATAACTCTCTGGCTTGTGGACCAATCTGCCCCACACTGGTATTCACTTTATACCCCTCTATTCATGTCTCTGTACCAGAGGTCACAGGTCAGGAACAGGCAGGTGATTGGATGTTGTGGTAAGAGAATCTGATATTACTGCCCACAGGCCTTTTACCTACTAGCATGTGTGTGTTTATCCATGTGTGTGTGGAGGTCAAGAAGGGACAAGAACCAGATTTTTGTGTTGAACTAGACCTTCTGAACACACCCCACCTGTAAATTAACAAGATCCATATGTCTGTGGTCATGAGTGGGTGTATGTGTCTGTGCATTTGAGACTTCCAGAAGACACATTCCCAGATCACAATTTTAATTTTTGTCAGTGGATATAGGTTAAAGTTAGAGTCAGACAGACAGATAGTAACAACTGGATGCACATAAAGACAGTCAGACAGCTGAGAGAATGGGGAATGCAGACAGATATTCCACTAATGTTTTTGATGACCCGGCTGTGGGCGCATAAACCAGCATGACTGGAGGAATAATTTCTCAGCAGAAGGTGAGAAAATGTTCTTTTTGCCTGAGTTTAATGTACGAAATGTGATGCTACACAGTTGTTAAAACATTGAATATTTGCTAACAGAGGTGTTGGTAAAGTTAAGTCAAAGCAACTTTCACTGGTCACCTTCTTCATTCAGAAGAAACCACTCGTATCTCACCTGCAGATGTGGTTAAAGTACACAAACTCCTGATAACATACATGTAGAAGTGGTGTCAAAATTTTAGAAAATTCTCAAAGATATAAATTCTGACTAAAATACTAAATATCGCCATTTTAATAATACACCTTTTTAACCAACCTTTTGAAATTTTATGGTTTTCTGCATTATTTTTTCATAAAATGTGATCTGATCTTCATCTAAGCCAAGAATTCTGATCTTTTATGTCTTTATTGAAAAAAACATAAGGATCTCATAATGGCAGTAATAAACTCAACCAGTTTCTTTCTGTAGCTGTGGACCTCCACATCATTGAGGAGAAATTTTAGGCCAATCTTCCTGCAGGACTGCTTGAGCTCTGTCATATTCTTTGGACATCTTGTGTGTGGCTCTCTTCAAGTCATTCCATCGCATCTTTATTGGGTTGAGGTCTGGGTTCTGACTTGGCCACTCTAATGGTGGGTTTTGTTTTTCTGAAGCCATTCTTTTGCATCACCAAACTTCTACAGAGTTTCAGCTGACGTACACTTGGGAATTCATCTTCCCCCCAATCACTGCAAGCTGGCCAGGCCCTGATACAGTTAAACAGGCCCAAATCATGATGTTTCCTCCACCATACTTACATACAAAATACTATTTTATCATATGCAGTGAACTTTTTAAGCCAAAAAATAGTGCTGTGTGATTTTTCCAAATAGTTTGATCAGTCCACAAAACATTTTGCCAATACTGCTGTGGCGTGTCACACAAAAAATATAAAACACTAATAACCGCTAATAAGTTATCATACAACGTTTGATAAGCTAGCATAAACAGCTCTGTCTTTAGTATTCTTGTAGACAATACAATGATTTCACTAATTATTTATTCAAGATACAGAAAATTGTATTCGCTAATTGAGGAGCACATACATTAAGGGTGCTTTCACACCTACAGGCTTTAGTTCGATTAAATTGAATTCAAGTTTTTGTCTGGTGTGAACACGATAATCGTACTCGAGTGCGCAACTAAACAACCGGTCCAAATCCCTTAGCAAACTCTGATGCGGTCCTCCTGGTGAAAAACGGGACCAAATGCTATGAATCGCATCAATTGAGGGCTTTGGGTAGTGTGTAGATTTTCCTCTTTTTTGTTTGTCCACCAAAAATATGCTGTCTGATTAATTGAGGACAATAATCAACAAAATGACTAATCCCATTAACATGTATTGTGAAATCATCTTTCTCCTGTCTCACAAACGTACAGTAGTACGTAGTACACTTCACCTTCTTCCTGTATTTTCTTTTTCTGTTCCCGCGGCAGACACATCTGACCAATGAGCGGAGAGAACGTTCTCACGTAGTTCGAAGTGACATATTTTTCTGAGTGTGAAATGAAACCGAACCAATGAGAAATTGCTATAGGTTTACAAACTTATCACCGGACTTGGACCAAAGCAAACAAATTAAGGTGTGAAAGCACCCTAAGTGTGTTTAGATATAATCACATGATGTCCATGGAATAGCAGTAATACATTATATTTTCACCAAACCTTAAGTCACACTTTTGCTCCATTGGCTGCTCAGTTTAATGTGTGTAGGTGAGCGAATTGAATGCAAATTGCTAGAGCACGTAATGAATAGAAGTTTTTGATGAAAAGCTGAGCCCTTTTCTTTCTTCTCTCTGAAACCAGTCGGCTTTTGAGGCATTGAGGTTTGTTTGAGTGTGTTATTGTGTACGTGAAGGCGGCACGTCGTAGATGCCACGTGGCGTGACATTTATAGATCTTGTACGTAGGTTTTTAGACGTGACTCAGAGTTTGGTAGACGGATGAATGAGACACACACACACACACACACACACACACACACACAATCAGTGTTTTCAGCTGAAGGTTGCAGATTGAAAGGATTCACCAGTAATTATGGGTCTATTCTCATCACTCTTCATCTGAAGACTAAAGTGCTCTCTTGGCGCACCCTTCCCCACTTTAGTTTGATTGAGAAGGTTCTCAAGTAGCACAGTTTCCAACATGGTTTATGTGAAGCACCCACATGGACACGCAAAATAATATGAGCATGCACGTGCACAAAACACACATGCAAACACGCACCACAGTTGTTGTATAATATTTTTATGACCACACATTGCTCTCTTGGCGCTGGCACTCAGCTCTCCAAAGTTCAAGCACCCTATAGTTGATATCCTGGGTTAATGCCAGACTGACTCACTGCACGCTCTCTCTCTTTCTCTTTGTCTCTCTCTCTCACACACACACATTCATACCCCCAAAGCTTTGATTGTTCAGTGCCCTTGCCAAATGTTTCACTGCAATGTGGAACTGACTGCAGTCATTTCTCATGTAAGATCACAATTTCTCTCACCTCTTCTCCACCTTGACTCTCCCTCTGCTGCATGCAATAAATAATCACAAAGTCGAGCCCAATAATTGTCTGAAATAGGTGTGAGAGGGCTATCAAGATGAGGTGGCTGTTAGAATGAGGTGAAATGGAGAGCAGGAGTTGAGAATAAAAGAGAGGAGAAGGTAAAAGATTAGAAGGTGATGGAGGAGCGCAGACACAGCAGCCCAATAAACTCAGTGACCCCTCTCCTTGCCTTGGTGCTTTCCCTCTCAGAGCAGCAGCCAGACATCTCCATCCCATCCCGGCCCTGCCCATCCTCTCTGAGCCTCACCTAGTGTACAAAAGCAAAGCCCGGTCCAGCAGAGCAGCATTAGCCAGCCCCGCCTAACTGCTCACACAACCCTGCAGGAGGCAAAGCATGGAACCTTTGCTGCGCTTATGAAGCACTGGAAAACTTTTATAGCTCCATAATATGTAAACCTCTCCCTTCAGCTCCTTTTTTTTTCTCTACTTATGGAGCACTTGCATTCTTTCAGCACATGCCCCAGCTGTTCTAACTTTCTTGTAGCACTGCTAACGCTCTCTCCTCTTATTCTTCTCCTCCCCCCCCCCCCCCCCGCCGCCGCCCCTCCCCCTGCCCCCCTATCTCCTTCCCTTTTCTGTTTGCTCTTTCTCCATCTTCACCCCTCACACCCACTCCGCCACCGCTCGCTGTCTTGCCGTCTCGCTGGCTTGCTGTAACAGAATCAGCGACTTAGAGAGCAGCCAGCGCTGAGATCCTTCAAAATGCAAAGCAGATGTGTGACACACACACACACACACACACACACACACACACACACACACACACACACACACACACACACACACATGGACACACATACACGTGGAAGAGCAGCCTGGAGCATTTTGAGCCAGAGGGTGGAGAGAGAAGTAAGCAGAAACAGCTCTGTTGCTAGGATGCAGACAAAATAAAACAGACTCAGAGAGCTGCAGTGTCTAGATGAAACATGCGGTTTGTTTCACACAGACACACACACACACACACACACACACACACACACACACACACACACAGTAACTGTCAAGACTGGAAAACGGTGTTTTGAGAGAGTCTTGGGAAAGTGAGTGGGTTGGACCTGCAGACTTTTATAAAGTTTGTTGGGTCCGATCTCTTCTGCTTGTTCTGTTCGAGTTTGTTCCGATTCAAGTTACAATACACAAACGGCTGGACGAGGCAATCTGTTGCTGATTGTGTTTCAGTCGGGGATGAGAGAACCTGGGAGTTTATATGCTTTCATTTAGTATATGTGTGTGGGGGTGGCGGTGGGTGTTTGAGGAGTTCAAGCTTGCTGGTGCATGCAGGTGTGTGTGTGTGCTGTTGTTGTTTTCAGTGTTCAACAGAGGGGATCTCTTACTGATTGAACTGTTTTCCATGGAACTTATCATCGCAAAAGGTCTACTGCCTTCCTGATAGAGAGGAACAGAGTGAAAGGTGACGGTTGATTGCCTGTCACTGTCTGACAGCCTGTCCATCCAATTTATTCAGTCTTTAGTCATCCACTTCTTCCTATCCTTCTATCTCTATGGTATTTTAGGCCCCTCTGGCTTCAGCTGACTTTCATGGCTGTTAAATACATGCACGTATACCATACTAAACGATCCCTTTGAGAATTGTGCGTCCTAACCCTAGACAGACAAAAGGCCTGCTGGAATGTTTATTTCCCTGTTCTCCAGAACAGGTGCTATCTTCTTGGAAATCTCCTGTTGGCTGTACTTGTGCACACACACACCTATGCACATGCACACACACACACACACACACACACACACACACACACATAGAGACATAAAGCCAAGGGGGATTCCTGGGACTAATGTTTAACTGGGAGAAATTGGACTGCACCATCAATTTTAGCTCTTTCTACAGACGCTGTGGTTTACTCTAGATAGCCCGGCCAAGCCTCAAAGATAAGGCGACTCTTGGCCTGCCTGTGGGAAAGATGAAAGCATTCTCTTTAAAGCTGACTTTTCTTTCTGTTTCTTTTCCACCCGTTTTCGCTGTGTGTTTGTGTCAGAGCTGGATTGTACATTAAGAGTGGCCTGACAACTCTGAGAACTTGGAGACGTCCTGCAATTGCAACTGTCAAGCTAGATACACAGTTTATATGTGGTATATGTGTATTTTTGGGGTCAATGCAATGCAATTAAAAAATATGAAATTATGTTTTATGGAGTTACAAAAAATTTGACTTTTTAATGAAAAATAATGTATTTAACAAACCAATAGCAGAGAGAACAGCTTTTGAACAGCTGTCCACTGTAGTGACCACTATGCATGAAAGGCTTAATCACTGGTTGACCCCCCTTGGCAGCAATTACTTCAACCAGACGTTTCCTGTAGCTGTTGATTAGACCTGCACATCGTTCTGGAGGAATTTTAGCCCATTCTTCCTGCAGAACTGCTTTAGCTCTGTCATATTCTTTGGATGTCTCGTGTGTGGCTCTTTTCAAGTCGTTCCATAGCATTTTAATTGGGTTGAGGGTTGAGGTTGCATCAACCATCTTCTACAGAGTTTCAACTGATGTACAGACATTCTCACATTATCCTGAAGAATTTTTTTGATACATTTGGAAATGTATCTTCCCCCCAATCACTGCAAGCTGGCCAGGCCCTGATACAGCAAAGCAGGCCCAAATCATGATGTTTCCTCCACCATATATATATATATATATATATATATATATATATATATATATAGTTTAATCAGTCCATAAAACATTTTGCCAATACTGCTGTGGAGTGTAAATGTGCTCTTTGGCAAACTTATGATGGATGATGTTCATATATTCAATGATGCCTTCAAATCTTTGGCTGTCTTCTTGGGTTGTTTCTTTACCCCATTAATGAGTGATTGTTGTGCTTTTGGGGTAATTTTGTCTGGCCGCCCACTTAATAGAAATTATTATTACCACTTATTGTGGTTATTAACACTTCTTGGTAGAGTAGCCACAGTCTCCATTTGTAGATTGTTTGCCTAACTGTAGACTGGTGAAGTCTTTGAAATCACTTTCTAACCCTTTGCAGCTTTATGTAAATCAATAATTCTTTATCATAGATGCTTTGAAAACATATTTTGGTTAGGCATGGCTCACATAAGTGTATTCTTCTTGTGCAGAGCAAACTTAAAAAGTTTGAATGTTTTTGTTAAAGTAGCTCTAGTCCACACCATCTAAATTTAATTTTCTTCCATTAGTGCAGAAAACCATAGAATTCCAAAGGGTTCACACAATTTTTCTTGCCACTGTATATTATACTCATTTAAAAAATTTTCTAAAGGTGCTATTTTACAGATTAAATACATAAACCATCATAAATTATGAAAATCTGTGAGCTTAGAAGCTTAAAACATTTCCAGTCTGACATGATGACAGGTTTAGGTTGTGCAGCTGGTCATCATAATGTTTTCTATTTTGTTCACAAGCTGTGCCAGGACATAGAGAAATAACTAATTAAAATAAATATTTCTAAATTTTACAGACGTCACAGTTCAACCGGGAACTTTTTCAACAACAGTTCTTTAGAAGCATCTGTTTGCTTCACAGTGACACTCTGCCCTTATTTATGACCAAACTGCAGGTATGTTTCAGAGGAAGTGTGGTGGTTGATCAGTAATGTAGCACACCAGCCAACAAACACAAATAGGCTAAATGCACACATGCATACTCATCTACACATATGCACAAACAAACCTGCCATGGTGAGTGATGTGAGTATGTGGAGATTACTGAGCTGTCAAACTAGTTGCTGGAAGGACGCAATTAGATGATGGGATGTCTTGCTAATGGGCCGGTGACCCCAGACGCACACACACACATACACACACTGAGACACAAAAGCAGAAACTGAATTTCTCCACTGTACCTTGTCAGAAACAGAAAGAAGAGTACTGTGAAAAGTAAGGCTGCCTCTAGGCCCAGAGGACTAACCACACACACGGTCAAACCAGGAGTGCAGGATTTGCAGAGGCATGCACCACACTAAGCCTTGACACACAGGTATGAATAAGATTCCACTGGAAAACCACTGAAAACTGCAGTTTCCCAGGATCTCCAGACTATTAATAAACACCGTGGGTTGTGTGTGCCCAAAGCTTTGTGTAAGCTGTTACACTGTAAGGGTATACAGTTAATGTGTCTGTGTGTATGACTAAGTGGGTGTGTTCCCATGCACACGTTTTAGGCAGACAGAGGACTCATTGTGATATGGTCGTGTCCCTCAAGGCGCTGGAATCTGGCACATTGTCTTTGTCGGAAACTCAAACCATTTACAACTCTCGACTTGTTTTGATCCTTTCAGAAAAATTCCATTTCCTGCGGTCATTCGGGGAGTGACTGTGGAGAACCCTCTGGAAGGAAAAGCCTCATTATGGCTTCGCTGTGAGTTGGAGGATTTGACTTGAAGGTCAGTGCCAGTCTCACCACTGTAGCTTCCCTGTGTGAGACGGTGACCGATAAGAACATGAGGTTCTTGGTTCTTCCTCACATCCTAGCACAGTCTGTTAGATCATGAGGACACCATGGTCATTGACTTATCCATTAGTTTAGTTCCATTTTATTTACTGACTGTGGCATTATAATGAAACCTTAAACCCCCTGTTTTAGGATCTTTATGAAAGTAGTTAATTTACAATTACTTTTTGGTCTCGCCTTGCTGGTCAGAGCAGGCTTCACTTTTCCACACCGGGCATGCAGACTTCACTTCATTCACTCGTTTTTTCCCCACTGTGTGTGTGCTCATCTACAAGCTTGTGTCTGTTTGTAGGTTTCTGTTTGTAAATGTGTGTTTTTGAATGTGATGTAATGTCTGAAGGAGACACTCCGGAAATACAACAAGTATGACCTCAACTGATACAAATTTTATGGACATTGAGGGGAATGGGAAAGGAATTGGAGCATAGTAAGGATGTGAGAGAGATTTACTGAGGGGAGGAGAAGAGACGAAAGGTACAAACTGTATACTGCTCATGCTGAGTTTTATGGTTTTGGTTTGATCATTGTTTGAGATATCAAAACCCAGATATATGGTTAAATATACTAAAGTATTGGTAGAGACGTGTCTGCAAATTTGTGTGCTTGTTTAACACAGAACCAATTAACAGTTAACAGCTGTTTAGTTGGTGAAAAAGGTTTAACCACAAGGTCAGTGGTTTAAGTCAAGTTCCTCCAGACTCTAAAAATGGCACCAGAACAGCACTCTTGTGTATTTTAATTTTGAAGTTCATAACTACCTGAAGTGCTGGGCAGAGCATTGCAGAGGGAAGTGGGAAGTGCAGAGTGGATTTTGTGCTAGCACTATCCTGAGGCCTCCAGGACCACAACCAGAGCGTTAAGGTTCATGCTCTGTGTTGTGATTCCAGTGTGAAGTGTTGTGTTTTATATCTGTGACCGTTCCATGAATGTTAACCATGACTTTATTATGGTAACCATGACAACAAAGGTCCTGCAACATTAAGGAAGTTGTTGTTGTTAAGTCCAAACCACAGCAATTTTACAAAACCTAACCAGATTGTTTTGTGCCTCAGTGTAACCAGTGTGATGGCTCCATAATCAAAACCAGGTGTTTATTGCTGTTTTCATAACTATGAGGATCCAGCACACTAGGAGATGTTCGCACACGCCTGCCAGCCAGCACAGGGGTGCTATTTCAACCAAGTCCTACTGACCAACATAAATGCCCATTGCTTGTCCTTTGCAGCGCAGACTTGAAATACTACTCCTATCTCTTTCTACAAATACGGAACAAATATGGAACAAATGATGTACATACAGGAGAACAGTCTTGTTACGTCTGACTGATGGGATGAGCTGACTTTTTACTTGTCAGTAAAAAAACGGGTCACTCACTCTGGTTTTCCCGCTTATTTCTGTACAGTGTGTACGAATCGTAGACACATGGGTGCATGCACATAGGAACACTGTGTTTGTGGCAGAAAGAAAAAGAGAGAGAGGTTATTTGTGTATGACAGAGAGAAGCCTGTAACTGTAGCGTGTGACACACAATGCTCTCTCTGCAGCAGCCAGGCCACAGTTTAGGGACTTGTGCCAAGGGACAGAGAAGCCTGTCTGTTTACTGAGTCTGACTGCACAGTGATTGACAGCAGGGCTTCTTTGTGTATGCCTGAATTTATATATATATCTATATATATGTGTGTGTGTGTGTGTGTGTGTGTCTCACAAACTGACAGATTGACAGAAACACACCACACATCACATGAAAGGAAATGTAAAGGAGTTGGCATTTCCACAGAGAGTAGACACCCTGCCTTTTGTCAACTTGTCACTTATTTCACAGTGTGTTTATCTGATCTTTTTGTCCACAACACACATAAACATGAATGCGTGCACCCGACTGACACAGTCCAGTCAGCCCCTATTTAAATAAACCGTTTCTCCAGAAAACATATTGAGGTTTTTTTATTCAAGTGTCAAATGGCAGAGAGATGAACACACACATACATGCACAAACACACCTTCTGGTCTCATGTTTCTGGAGTGTCAGGTTGTGAAGAGCAGAAGCTCCCTCACCTCTGACCTCTCTGTGTTACCTCGAGGTCATGAGGACTGTCAGACGCGCAGCACGTGCATGACAGATTTCAGTGTTCGGATGGAGGAAGGCAGAGCTCAATGTAGGGAGGGAGAGAGAGCGTCTTTGTGGAGGTCAGCACATCTGTGGAGGAGATAAAGAGAGGTAAACAGATTTTGCATAGAGGAACAAAGTGCAGACTAAAGGATGTGGCAGAAGAATAGCAGAAGTTATGATGGGTGTGATAGGAGTCTGTTTACCACATGGTTTGAATGTGGCGCCACAAACCTTGTTACTACTTTAAGTAGGTGATGTGCACTTACAGTAAAGTTAAACTGGTTCATGTTAGCATGTAATGCTCTGATCCTCTGATGTTCACCTCCATGAGTTTTAGATTATTTCAAAATATTAATTATTAATATTAAAATACGTTAATTAATCAATTCAAACACAGCAGCAGCCTGCTGACGGGTTTATTTTCTATCTTTATCTTTCAGTAAGCTCTGAAGGATGCTGAGGGTTACATGCATGATGCATGACAAAAACAATGGGCACACCTAATGCCTGTTTTTATTGTTATGGTTATGGGGGAGAAGTTTTGATATGTTGAAGCTTTATGCTGCTTACAGTAAGTTACATGAGGTGGGGTGGGGGTGTTGATATAAGCAATATATATAAGCTAATAGTTCCCCCTCCCACCAGCTCTGTCAGCAGCCCCACCTGCTCCCAGGAGCGAGGCCCCAGACATTCACCAAAGGACTAAACAGGAATCCCCCACAGTCCCACGACAGACTGACTGGCTCTGCGTGGTCTACATCACACACACACACACACACACACACACACTGAAACACACACATATGCATGGACTGGAATAAACACACAAATTCACACACCAGCTTAAAGACAGTGCAGAAATAGCCGCAGTCTGTGGTATCGCCGTGCATGTACTATCTGCCCAAAAACATCACCTCATCCTCTTTCGCGTGTCACGCTGCGACTTCATGTCAATACCACATTCAGTCTTTTATAAAGGTGTTTCTTTCACTATGTTCAACCGCTACTGTCCTTTGTTCAATAAAACTGGCCTTGTACTATCTTACCCCCCGCCCCCCCTTTTTAACTTCCCTCTCACATGCATGGGCATTTACATTAATGCACAAATGCATACTGTGTTACTGGAAGTACTTTTCTCACTGTTTGGTGAACAGTTTCATTCTGCTGGCCCTCTTGCATTTCACAATGACACTAGGTGATGCACAGAGTGAGCAGAGTGAGCGACAAAAGTGCAGACGAAAGGAAAGGTCAGGAGTTCCTCAGCCTATAGTTCCTGACATTGCATCACCACCCACAGCAGGGCCCATGTGCTTTGGTTCCCCTCGGTGATCAGTAAAGCAACACACCAACAAGGAGGGGCTTTCTTCCACCCTTTCCCCTCAGCATTTGCATCACACTCACTATTAGGGTTTTCCCTCAAACACTCAATACCACAAAAACTGTCACAAGGGAAACATATGTTCTTGCTATACAGTGCACACTATATTCTTTTAATGGTTGCATTGCACTGCCGTATTTGCGAATGTTTCTATCTTGGGGCAAGAAACAGCAGAATTACATTTAAACTGTGTGCAAATTTGACATTCCTGACTCGTCATGCACATCGAACAGGGGGAGATGGTAGAAGCTATTTGGGAAATCACCTGCAGGAATTTTCTAAGAGTACATTTTCTGGTTTAGGAATCAAAACTTCAACAGAACACATTTTGTAAAAAGGTGCCCACATTTCCTAATTATCCCCGTGCTAACTATTAACTGAAACCTGTGTGTATCTTATAATTACTCAAAGGAGGACTTGGGCGTAACATTATCGTGCCACACTGAGAATCTCTAGTGCCAACATCTTTGTGGTTTGTGCACCTAAGATCAGCAGGTGTCATAACATTGAATTCTGAGGTTTCTTTCGCAGAAGGCACTTCCTTTACTGATACTGATAGGTGGGTCCTAGACCACAGTAACAGCTTAGAAGAAATGTGCAGCGTTTCCCTGTTGCTCTATGTTGACGTTCAGTTCAGCACTAGGCCGTGAGCAGATTTGCTTTGTCATGATGGCTGTTCGGGACACACGATCCCTCCGCACCATGCACCCTGCTGGTTTCTGTATCAGGCCAAGCTCGTCGCCAAGAAAATTGTCTATTTCCAGTTGACCTGGCCTGACAGCTAGTTATATACGTGTGTTATGTGATTAGGGCTGCCAGAAAAGAAAAGTATGGGGTTTCCTGGGAAGCTCCCAGCCAGACATCTGTTGCCATCACTCCATCACCCTCACGCCACCTCCCTCCTGTCTATCTATCTGCGATTTGCCTTCTCTCTGCGTTTGTGTGTCAGACACAGGTCTTTGTGGTGAACAGCCCTCCAATGAATAATTCAAAGGGCCAGCAGGGACAGACAGTGGATTAAGTCTCTGTAGAGGAGGAGGATGTAGAGGGATGAAGAGGACGGACAAGTGGGGTTTTAGTGCATTAGAGCAAAGGAGAGGAGGGGTGTGCAGTAGTTTTAAATCCATGGGGAGAGAAGGAGCACTGCCAGAAGTGAAAGAGAAAGGGAGGAGAAAGAGAGCGGGAGAGTGAGAGGGGGGAGCGTCACGTGACCATCAGGAGATCCCTGAGCAGAGCTAGTCACCTGACCAGTAGACTGACTGGAAATGCACCACGCTGCCTGAGAACGATTCCCAGAAGTTACGTCTGCGTGTGAAATCATGCCTGCTGTCCCTGTCCTTAATGCAGATTACAGTAACAGTAGCAGTGAGACTATATCGACATTAATATATCACATTGTTGGATAGGTGCATTTCTTTTAGATTAGAAAAATATCGAATTAAAAGAAAAATACGCATATTTAAAAAGGATTTATTAAACCGTGACAGTAGAGGTTCCTTTACAACATGACCTTCTGATGTCCGTCTGCGTTTAATCCTTGGCAGCTGAGATGAATAGAGGATTTAACTGAGACAAAATTGTCTTTAATTGTCACTGGTGCGGCGAGTGTTGAGTTGGTATGACTGATCACAGTCTACACCAGGGTAATTCTCCTGCTTCTTCTTCTGCTGCTGATGCTGGTGGACTTTTGGCCCAGCTGTCTTACACCCACTCAGTCACACACAAATGCACAATTTCACACACCAAAACAGCCAGAGGTTCATTTACATATCATCATGCTTGTAGTTCAGAAAGTCAGGGGGATTTGATCTGTTATGTTTCTTAGAAAAATATTTCTAATCATTAAAAAAGTTAAAAAAAGAAGGAAAGAAGAGTTATTAGCTACAGAAGTTATTGCTCTACCCAAATACATTGTTACTTCCTCTTTAATGGTATATGTTGGTCTGTACATTGAGGTCACTGTGGTGAGTGACTTGCCATCCAGTGGCGGCATGTGTGATCAAGATCAAGTCCAAAACACTGCATGTTTCAACCAAACATGCAGTGTTTTGTGACCTAAGACCTTTTTCTCTAGTGGTTTTAAAGCAACTCAGGTCGTTCTTACTCTATCTTAGACTTTAATAAAAAAAAAAAAAAAAACCCTAAAAAATTCCAAAGTTACCACATTCAAAGTGAAATTAGGAAATCACTACTGAACAAAATATCTTATAGTGTTTAAAAAATATCTTGTAGTGTTATGTGCAGACTGGTTTTAATAATGATGATGTCTGCTTATATGTTGTAGTACAATATAAGCACTAGCACTGGAATGGCAAAGTACGCATTGCACAACCGCCCTTCTAGGTTTTAAGAACAAAAAGGGTATGTAAAGGTCAGAAGGTCCAAAGGTTGAGGTTGCTTTGTTTTCAAGGTTTTTTTCAAAATGCTGCATTGATTGACATCAAATGGTGTAGAGATCGATAACTGACCATCTGTTTCAGACTCCTACACTTACTAACTACACTGTGCTGTTCCAACTGGGCATAGGAGACACAGAGGTCAGAGGAGCTGTTGCATGAAGGTGTATTATAACAAAACTTGTGTCAATAGAGCCCCAGACTAAAATATAAACCCTAATATAATATGTTAGGTCATTTTAACTCCTGGTCCAGTCTTCCTCAGTGGATGGAGTTTGTTTACTTGTCACTGAAAACAAACTTTAAAACGTTTTGTCAAACTATTGTTTTAAAACTAATTACAACTATTAAGATTTAGACTTGTTTTAAAATAAGTCATAACTTATAATAGAAAGCCTTAAAATACACCACTGATCTCCTGGGTCAGATTATTTCTCTTTTTCTATGAAGTAGAAAGGTGACTAAGACATTACCGACAGCAGTAATAATCATCAACTTTGTATCTGCTTCGGGGGAAGTTACATGCTCTGCCTCACAGTCTTGCTCATACTCGGTTGTTGCAGTTCCTGCTAAGGCTGGTCAAGCAGCATTCAAAGCCCTTTGCATTCTGAGAGTGTGACTAAATAAACATGCTGCAACTATAACTGCACAGTTTGATGATGGACTTTATGACCCTTCTCCGAGCACAGCGCCTTCAGGCTTTGTAGAGCAGGGTGAAAAATGCACTTGCCATGAAAAGACGTTAAATACTTTCCATGCGTGCATGTTGGCTTGTGTTCCCTGGAGGACGTCCGCACGTTACTTTATGCGTCCACAGTGGGAATGCAGTGTTTGCTTTAGTTCAGGCTGGGTTGCACTGTGGGTTTGTGAATCTGTGTTTTCAAGCCAGTAGCACAAATGGTTCTCTAAAAGAATGAGTTTTATGAAACAGCTTCACATCGTAGTGTAGGGAAGGTAAATATTCTTCGAGGTTTACTGACATACACGTAACCAGTGTTGGTTTCAGAGCACCTACTCTTGTTTCAGAGCATCAATAATGAAGACCAACCCTGCAGATGCAGATGTCTAAAACACTGGCCTGCTACTGTGTGAATAAATGTTGGCCAGCATCACTGCTGCAAGCCTAAAAAAACAGAACAGCTCTGTTAGATCCATAATCAATCAGATAGACATCTGGCAGTAATTCATTTTAGTAAACTGCAGTGTATTTCAGTTTCATACCTGCTTTCTGTCTCTATCTACTTCTCCATCTTCCTTCGCCTCTCCCCCTCTTTCTTTCCCTCCAACATAATTGAAGTGAGCGTCTCTCCTATGTAATCCAATGCTTGTCCCACAGCACTAAAGTGTCGTTTGGGCCGCAGCTTAAGTACTCGGTCTGCTCTGGGCTCTGTTCTAATTCTTACAGATCAGCAGAAGCCCAGATTAGACAAATGAATAATTCAGGTTATTGCCTTAAATGCAGTTTGTGGTCAAAGACAGATGTGAATCCTTTTCAACTTTGGGTCCTGTTCATTTCACTGCTATGATCATACTGTGACCAATCTGATGGGGAAGTTTGAAATAGTTTAAAACGTGTACTAGTGCAAAGGATTACGATTTCTTTCGAAGTGACTTTTTAGGATAGGATGAGGTGAGTCTTACGTACTTACTCTCCCTCCCTTAAGTCAGTGGCAAATGGACACACTGAGATTTACACATATACAGGATTGATATTGGTTTAAATACTGGAAAATAGTAGTAAGTTTGGTTTCTCGACGTTGATAAGAAATATAAACATTGTCTGTTCTACCCTCTGATTCATCTATGTACTAATGGATGTCAGCAAATTAAAGTGAATCAGATGATGTTGTTATTAGTCATCATTCATCAATTATTTATCTTTTACTTGAAACTCTAGGCTTGAAGTTGATGTTTAGTGAGGATAACATTATATTAATGGGTAAGTACTGCCCAAGTGGATAAGTATTTATTCAAACCGTAGTGTTTTGCTGCTGTGTCTGTTGGAGGTGAGATTAACCTGATGATCTCATACTGTGGATGATGTAGTCTTCTGGCAGGTGAGTCATCAGGCGATGCTGTGGGCTTCTTACTGGAACAGAGACTTGCTAAGATCATCTCCCCCTGCAGCTTTTATCCTCTGCTGTACTTACTGCAGCATCATCCACTTGTCCTCCCTCCATCTGCCTCCACCTCATCGCACAGTAACACTTCCCTTGTTCAACTTCAACTCTCACTACTCCACCTTTGGCTCACGTCTCTTTTCAGTTCACCTCTGAAGTTGTTGTTTTTTTCGCCATCCTTATCATGGTCCACTTTTTTCTCCTTACTTGTCTAGATAGTGGTTGTCTTGTGTGATCTTACTTCATATGATAAGAGGTCAAGTAACTGACGTCGTATAAAAATGTCTCAATCTATTAAAACATTTTTTGGAGTTAAGATTTTTAAGAAGACCAGTGATTTACTTGCAGACACATTGACTGATGTTCCAGGAGAAAATTAATTTATTATTATGGATGATAAATAGGAGCCAGCAGCCAGTCTAAACAAATTCTGCCCACTTAAGAGATCATTCATTACGGTCTGTTCAATTTACTATGGAAAATGGAGGGTGGAGCAAGGAGTCACGTCACACCCAGTTTGGCTATACATCATACAGAAATCATAACAATACTCGAAGAACACCCAAAGATGGGTGTGGGAGCAGCCATTTTGTATTTTGAAGCATAGAGTTAGGAAGACTTTCCTGATTTGTAACGTGGAACGTGACATTACTACATTGTTTGTTTGTCTTTCTCTATACTAGACTAATGTGTTGTGGTGGAGGAAGGATTACTTCACTTTGAGCCAAACTACTTCCCCCTATGCTAAGCTAAGTCAATTAGCATAGGATTCCCATTAACCTGCTGTAGGCCTATGTGAGGAGCAGCTAGCATGGCTCTCTGCAGAAGTAACATCATCTTCCTATCAATACCTCTAAACCTCACTATCTAGCATGTCATGTCTTCATTATTTAATTTGCTCAGAAACCTATATAACCTTCAATAACCTTGGTTATTGAAAACAGGCTCTTGGCAAAACACACATAAGCATATTTCATTTATTTAATATTTATAACATCATGATGTTGAAATAAATAAACACATTTTAGTGTCCTCTCAGGCGTTTGCACATAGTTTCCTTCTGGTTCTTTGTCCTGTGCTTCTTCTTCTTTCAGCCTCTCCATGTCACCCTGCTTTCTGTTTGCCCTCCATCACACAGCAGAGAGCACAAGAGCCACAGCGGCCGCCGGTTTGTTTTTTTTAATTAGGTAAATGGACTTGGGTCTGCTGGACCAGACAGAGAAATCACTCTGAGGACTCCAGTGCTGTCATAATGATTTTCTAAAATGAATGTGCTTTAATTAATGTTATTAAAATCCTGCTGTGTAATGGATTAAGTGCGCTGTCGCCCACTGCTGTTTTTGTTTGCAGGTTCCTTGGGTTTGCTCTGATGAGGTGCACAGTTTCCAAGGAGCAGGGTGGGCAGATTTAACCAGAGAGCGGACGACCTCAAACCGTAGCCTTACCTGTTCCTGACAGGCTGCAATCTAACCGCACCCACAGAAGGTGAGCCATGGCTGGGTTTGGCGGGCACAGTAGTGGCGCTGCCCATCTTTCCAGGGAGGATCCCTTCAGACGCAACAACAAACATGTGCTCAGACAGAGAGGTATTATCTCTTGTTATTATTGGAGATAATTATGTTAGATAATTATATCTATTAGCTATGTTGTGTCTTTTCAGCCACTCCAATGTCAATATTTTTTCAATCTCGGTCCTGAGAGCACTGTAGCCCCATGGGAAAATACTGTGGCTTGGGTAAAGAGGGGTGTGAAGGGACCACAGTGAAGGAGAGATGTATGGATTTTATTTACCTATGTAATGTACCTCTAACAATAATAATAATTAAAATGACAATAATTGTGTTTGTACAGCAGTTTTCAAGCTGTACATACTGTTAAAAGCAGGTTTTTCATTTAGTTGAACAAAAAGATTAAAATTCTTAAAACAAAAAGTTAAAGCGTCAAAGTAAATAAAAGATTGCCTCGACGAAAAGTTTTCATCAGTTGTAGTGTAAAAGTAAATGATGTCTTCCTTGCCCTTGTTTCTGGCTTTTGAGGGGCTGTTTCGCTCACAGAGGGCTTCTGTGTGCTGCAGGTGTTGAGGTATACGAGGCTGTGCTGAGGAGTGTTTTATTCCTATAGGCCTCCTGTGGTCCTGAGTCCTGGTCCAAGAGAAAGACCAGAAGCTGTTTAAACTTCCTCTACTGTTGTTTTGTATGGAACACAACTTCAAACGCCGTACGTCAGAGCGCACACCAGAAACACACACACAGCACTTTTCACTCTCTCTTTTTATGTATCCAGAAAAGTAAAGCCTCTTTCTGCTGTGATTTTTTAAATAAAGACATAAATATGCATTATTTAGCAGAATATAGAAGGAGGAGAAGGCTTTGAACAGGAGCTTGTTGACATGAGTGTAAATAAATCTTTTCATACTTAAATTGAGGTTAAAATCTTTCAGCTAAGCAGCTCCAGCTACTTTTACTGCACTACAACATGCAGTACTTTTTACTTTTAATCTCACTTATTTTTACTTATATTACATTTTTTAACAACTTCAGTAAGTTACTTTTCACTCCTAATAAAAAAAATAATACAATAGACGCGGGTGAGACGTGTTGAGAATTGAGTGTCTGTATTCCTTCAACCTCTGGAGTTTAGTAAAACTTCATTATACACATAACATTACAAAAGCAACATGTTATAGTATTACAATATACATATATACATGCTAACTAATTTAATCTAGTGTAATGCAATAAAAAAATATTTTTTTAATTACCTAATCTGTTTTATTAAATTTGTTTAGTAAGTAAACGTGTGATCTGCAAAGTAAACAGTAACTATAGCTGTCAATTAAGTTATTTAAAACTGTAATATTGTATGTTGTATGTATGTAAAAGGCTTTTTCTTAAAAAAAAAAAAAAGTCACCTCTTTAAGAAAGGCTGTTACTTGTAGTTGGCTTTCAGTCAGCTTCACCATAAAACTGGCTCCTGTAATTATGTTACAAAACATTTCTTACTTTATTTTGATTAGCTGATCCAGCACCTTTAGAATGCCATTCCTAGAAGACAAAATCCCTAAAGAATAATTAGTGCTATTTATAATGTAGCTCAAATTTAAGTCCAGCTTAGAGCGCTGATATACAATACAGTGTGTAATATTAAACTAAAGCACCACGTGGAGTCCAGTCAACAGGTAGAGCAGCAGAGCACAGAGGTCTCCCAGAATGGATTGTGTAGCGTCTCTAAAATCTCTGGAGCCACAACACTGACCTTTCCTGTTATGGAAATGTGCTGCTGGCTGTTCTAGGCCCACAGCCACATGCTGCTTGTTTAAATGGCCACATAGGCTCCCTTCTGCTGCCTGTTCTTTCCTGAAGACTGCTTTTACTGTTTGTGCTGCTATGTGAACACACATTTGTGGAGCATTGTTCAACATAATGGGCACAACGTGTTCTCTTTTTCATGTTATTCTGTGGGTTTTGTTTTTGGGAACCTTTTACTTTATTGTGTGGCACTATTGTGTGGAAATCTACTCTGAACTCCTCTTAATACCCAATAAATAATGTCTGCTTCTATCTCTGTGTGTATTGGATGTAAACCAGTAAATTCGCAACTCTGTTCCAAGAAATACAAGAGTGCGGAGCGTTCATTTGTCGTCTTGCTGTTAATTCCATGCTGCTAGTCATCACAGAGCCTCAGTCTCTCCTGTCCGTCACTGTGATTAGGAGCTAAACTGGGGCAAATGAAGTGACATGTTTTGCTTTGCAATGAAAACAGGACTGTGTTAATACTTGCATGGAGCTGTGTGAGTGTCGTAGGGGCAGGGGCAGGGGCTTGTGCCGCACACTGGGTCAGCAGTGATGCAGCGCTGCGCTCTGTCCACCATCATCTGGACTTTCCATGTGTGATGTGATTAGAAAGCAATTTGCTCCTTGACAATTTGACCCAAGAAAAACACCTGCTTTATTAAAACTAAACAAATTACCCCATTTAGTCCCAATTACACAGAACCAAACAGCTCAGCAGCCTGAACACATCACATGGATGGATTATTATAAACAAATAGAGATTTTGGGAGAAGGTCTGAGCAGAACGAAAATGATCCTCATCATGATACAGGACAGCACCGAAATCTCCAGCATTTTTGTGTGACCCCCAGTCTGGACCGTGAGGCGTAACTGAACAGTTCGGATTATCAGAAGTCCTGTAATTGCAGAGAAAGTGATGTACTTTGGATTTTCTATTAGAACTCAGTGTGGTGTGGTACACGTTGAACTGCATTAATAAAAATGCAGTTTTTATTTCAAGTTTCATCTTACTTAGTCCTGTGTAACAGAGAACTCAAAGCCTCAGCTCTAGCAGGAGCAGGCGAAGCTTTCTGGATTGTAATGCAGCCGTATATTTCACACGCCCAAGGGAATTTCACTGTGCTGACTTACATAAATAACAAGCTACCTTGTAAAACAAATATTTCTTAGAAGATGGGGCCGCAGTCTCTCAAATTGGAAGATCTACAGCAGCTTTTCCAACGCACATTCTGTATAAATGAGAGATTTTAAAGACAACAATTTTGGCAAGGCATGTTTGGCCACAAGAAAGCCCCCCGAAGCAAGGGGGATTATACAGCGTGATGTAAACAAGGATCAGTCCCTCTGTGCTGGTTAAAATAGATTTAACAAACATCTTGCCAGCAGGACTTTGTATTAAACTTGACTTGAAATATCCTAGAAATGCCATGCGGCTTAGCTCTGCTCAGGCTTGTGACGCGGCCCATTGTGACGTTTGTCCCCCTGTAAGCCCTCAGAGAACAGTAATGCCTTGCCAGCATTTGTGGCTTTAGCATTAGACTAGTCAGCTGTAAGCCGGGATTGTTTATGACTTGTCAGAGATACCAAGAGCGGCATCATAATCACTAAGCTCCTGGGAATGCCCTTTCAGTTTGGGCATTTTGTTCACTTTTGGAAGCTGCTCATCTACAATGAGGGCTCCTCATCTAATTGTTGCACCAGTTCCTGCTCAGAAATCAGTTTCCTGTTTCCTGTGTATAGGCTTCAACAAAGGTTTGCTATTTCTTTAGAATTGCAACTTCCAGATCATGTCTCCATGTGTTTCCAGATGAGATATGACCAGTATTCCCTGAGCCATGACCACTGTCTTGTGTAAAACCAAAGAGCAACAGTGTTATCTCCCCTGTCTTCACAGTTTTTTGCTGGGTTGCCCCCTTCGATTCATCTTTAGCTTTGGTTAAAACCAGTAAGTTGCATAAAAAGAAGGAACACCAACACCTATTTACAGTATTTGCCTGTTCCCCAGTGCATGAGATGAACAGTTTTTCACTTCCACATGCAAAATCCGAGACTTTCTTCTCTGCGTTGGTATGCTTCAGTGGACATTTGCTTTCTGTCTGTCACCTCTCGGTGTCAAAGTTTCTCCTTAATTTACTCTCTCTTCCCCAGCGTTGCAGTTACTTACTTCAGACAGCCGTTCTGCCCCGGTGTGTCTCTGTCTGAATGTGCTGTGTTTTCTTTTTCTGTGTTTGTGGACCGTGTAAGACTGCGTAGGATGCAACA
This sequence comes from Anabas testudineus, assembly GCF_900324465.2. Taxonomy (NCBI): domain Eukaryota; kingdom Metazoa; phylum Chordata; class Actinopteri; order Anabantiformes; family Anabantidae; genus Anabas; species Anabas testudineus. Next base: position 7,866,556 of record NC_046613.1, on the reverse strand, counting down.
GGAGAACAGCCAAAAGCAGCAACCCAGATAATGAAGCACAACCAAAAAACTTTGAGCTAATATTGTTTTAACACTCAGACACATCCATATAAGCAATGTTGAATTCTTTTGTCTTCATGTTGTTGTTGGTGTTTTAAAACAAACTAGACAAACGTCTGTTAAATATGTTTTATAGTATAATCAATCCACAGTAAGAATTACATTTAAACCTTGGGACTTGTCATGTTTCTTAGTCAGATGAGCATTACAGCATTGTTTACTTCTGTTTTTCTGTCCTGAGCTCACTAAAGTCTATTTTCTGATTCATGTTTGCTGTTAAAAATGACAGTTCCCAGGTTTTAACTGGGGACACTGGGACAATGATCCAGTGTTTGAAGCTAATACTAGAACTCAACAACTAAAACATGTCTAATGTTAAATTCACACATTCATCACATTTCGATGTTAATGGGTGTATTTTAATGTTAGTATTGTTTATGTATGCATGTGAGATATAAAAAAAACAAAGGCCTGCAGCCATATTTACATGTGTGCTTCCAGTGCATACTGGTTATAGGCCTACTCTAATTCACCATGTTCTTCTTCTTTGAGCATGTTAGTAGGCTAACATATGCAAATTAGCTGCACTGAATCCTGCATAACAGGAATGTACTCAGAGAACGAAGTATTGGACCTTGTTGACCTGATTGTGGTGCTAAGTGAAGTCAGGATCATAAATGTCTCTTCAAAATCCATGGCAATCCATCAAATGACTAACACTGTCAACCCTAAAGCGATGCTGCAAGCGTCACTACAAAAAGAAACAAATATTCAGACAAAACAGTGTGTATGTAAGTGTCGGATAAGCATCTTTCTCCCTCCTTTCAAGTCACAGCTGACCAAATATAGTCCACAGGGGCGGCCAACGGTCACATCTTAATGCGAGGTAAAAATATCACCCATATATATCAGTGTTTGACACAATTTGTTTATGAGTTGAATTTAGCAACGGCATGGGATTATATGAAAAACGAGCCTTGGTGTTCTGTGGAGACAAACTGGCCAACTGACCTGGCTCCACAGCAGTTTAAAGCAGATTGTCGTTGGACCCACTCCCCCTCCGCTTCCCCTGCTTCATTACTGTCAGAGTGACGACTCCAGGCCAACGGTAAGCAGGGATTCCTCTTTCGAAGAGTTGGCCTACTTACACCAAGAACACAAAAGTCTAAATCTGTTCTTCTCACCATCACCGACAGACAGGATCCCACCACGGGTGCCAGGTCCACGATATGTGTGCATGTGTTTAATGGTTGTGCATCTGCATCTGCATGTGCACATGTGTTAGTTTCAGCGTCAGCATGTGCTTATTTTTGGATGAAAGAGGCTGTTTGGGAGAAAAAAAAGAGATGAAGCAATTGTTATTTCTCAGTTAAGGCAACGTTACCTCTGGGCTGTGCCAAGAGGCAGTAGCTGTTGGCACGGGACTAACAAGTGTGTGTGTATCTGTGTGAATTGTCTCAGTGCTGCATTAGCTGTGCCCTTATAAAGATGGGAGCTGGATGTGCCGGTCTCATACTCAAATACCATATTAAACAAAACACCGCAGCAGTGGGTGGTGAGACAGTGTGTGTGTGTTTGCGTGAGTGTCTTTCTCTGTGTGAGGCATTTATGAGCTTTAGGAGGTGGGAAACCACCGTCCTGATGTAAAAATAAACTGTACGTATAGTTTCTATATGTTCTGAGGAGACAGTGAAGAGATTCAGGCCCAGTTACATTCTGCGTGCACAGAGAAGGCACGGTCCAGCTTTTTTGTGTAATGTAGAAAAGCAGGATGCCGTTAAAGCTGTTAAAGAATAACGTGTGTCACTTTTAGTGTCAGATTAAATTTGAAGGTTTACATAATGGCGCATGTGTCTTGGTTGATCTGGTGAGGCCTGGTGTTACTGGTGGTAAGAGCATATTCAGTTTAAAAGTACAGTACAGGTAACTTAATGCAGCTGATGCAGCTGTATCAGAGTGAACAGTAAACAGTGAGGCTGATATTTGTAACACTGTATTACACACATGCCTCAGTTAGTGTAAATACAGTATGCATGCAACAGCAATTTACATCCAGCAGAGGTGGGCTCTGCCACTAACAATGAAAACTTAAAAGTGGAAACAGTGGGAAAACTGCTTCATTTCTACTAAAAAACAAGGAAAAGTTTTTAATTTATATCAACAATAAGATCACATTACTATTCAAATATCACTTTTATTACTATACAGTATTATTATATGGTACTTGTGATGTGTATCAGTTTCTGCAGTAGCTTAAGATCAATTTGACCTTTACAAGGGGAAAGCTGCTGTTTGGCTCCTTTTGCTTTTCTTCTCTCTCTTCCTTCCTTCACTCCCTGCTTTCCTCTCCTTTGGTCTCTCTTAAGGTCACAGTTCAGCATGTGTGTGCCTCACTCCATCAGCTCCGGGCAGCTGGCCCAGGGTGACCCCGGTGGTATGGTCTGCTCACACCAGCACCACCATACACATGTATAAACACACACGCGCACACACACACACACACACAATGTGTTCACTAAATGTTTGTTATGTCTGTCTGACTTGTATTGTGCATATTGGACCCCATGCAGAGCGTCTGATATACTTCCACTCAGTGTGTGAACCACGTAGCTGAGTGGTTCTCTGCTCTCTTTTGTAGACGGAGAACACATGGACAGTAAATTATTGGGTGGAAAGATTTCTCAAAAGAGACAGGAGACATATGATTGAAGATCAACAAGAGAGGATTACAACCCCTGCTAGCATGGAACTCTTATTTCTACTCCACAATACTCTTTTTTTTTAACCAACTTTTATGTCCAGCCTGTTTTTAAAGCCTAACGGTGGTTTTGTTGCATAATTACAGCATTAATGATCACTATCATAGGCATTTTGGGATTTTAAGGCAGGGACTGCTGATGTTTGGAAGCTGTCCACATTTGACTGACCTGACACGAAGTGTCTGTAAAGGTTCAATTCAAGTTGGATCCACAAAGGTCACCAACGCAGTTTTGTCAGTCAGCTGAGGATCCTCACATTATTCTCACAGGGAGACAATGCACTGGAAAGAGACGGAGACAGGCTGGGTCTTAACATCGCGGTTTTGTATGTGAGTGTGTATCGGACTCGTTGCAGATGTAGGCCTGGTCGTGTGCCAGCAGCAGAGATCTCTGGGAGCGGACCCAGGCATGATGTCATTACCAGCCAGACCGAGGAGCCGCAGTTATCTGTGACATTGTGTCTTTGACGGAGAGAGAACCAAGCACCCCGTGTGTGTGTGTGTGTGTGTGTGTGTGTGTTTGTGCGTTAACATTATTTCTGTGTGGTGACGTGGTTATTGTCATTTGTCTGTGCCAAGTGTGTGTCAGTCAAACTGCTTCACGCTCTTGTCCTCAAAAGATGAACCCCGGAGATTCTTTCTCTGTCCCTGAGCTGCGTGCGAGTGTCTATGTGTCTTTCTCCTTTACAGAGTGAAATGTGAGGCTGTTTTCTTTTTTCTATTTCAGGTTTATGACTATAGGGGGACAGACAGACGTCAGACAGGATGACATTTCACTTGAATTCACAGCTGATGTGAGATTGATGGTGGGAAAGGGCAACGACAGTCCGACAGTCTGATTGAATTGATCTTTTTATAGAATGAAAACGCCAGATTTCACGGTGACAGTCTTCCCGTTTCTCATTCACTGTCAGTCTGCTATTTCTCCAAGATGTATGGAGCCTGTCTGATGCTTTCCATGTTATATTTGTTTATGCGTGGCTAGGGAGGGGTGAGGACCAGGGAGCCAGAGAGCGGAGTCATTGAAGCAAGAGCCAGTGTTTATGTTTGTGTCTGGGTTTCCCTCTCTCTCTTTTTTCCCTTGTACCCACAACAGCATGCAGCTTCAGACTCTTCACCACACCCCTCTCCATTTTTCACTTTTCTCCCCATCTATCTCACCCTCTACTTCTCTCAAATACAGCTTAAGTCAGCTCCAGCTGAACCTGTCCTGCCTTCACTTTCCCTCCACCCTGCTTTCTCTCTATACACCTGCCAGCCGTCACCCTCCTGCCTGTGTTTGTGCTCCAGTCTGACTCTTGGCGTGGTCTGTCTGGATGCTGAGGAGGAGGAAAACCTGTCAGGTGGAACGCAGCTGGGAGGAGCTCCGAGGTTGGGAAGAAAGAGTGCCTGTGGTATGGGCTGCACGATTTTCCGTCGGAACGCAGGAACCCAGACGTCTGTGCAAGCTTTATCAGGAAGGAGTTTGCTCCAAATGCGCGTAATGTGCAACAGCACATGTTCAGAATACTAACCAGTGGAGACGTGTGTAAACTGGAGATTTTAACAGCTATTTTTGACTTATGCACTCTTATTTCTGTCTGTGCATGTGCTCATGTGATTGCCAATAAGACAGTATGGGCAGTCCAGGTTTCACATGTCAGTGAACTGCAATGTTTTCATAAAGAAAGTTTCAGCTAACGTCCCAGTCCCAAACACATTAGTGCTTGCACTGCTACTCCAACAAGGCCTCTCACCTCTGCAATATGAGTGCCTCTAACTCATTTCACCTCATTTTAGAAGTTCAGAGGTGCAACCAGGTCACCGCTCTCACACCCACAACTCAACACTACATCAGTGGGCAAATAATTAAAACTAAAATAAATATACAGCAAGACTAATGCATATCATACGTATATGTTTTCCAATAACTGCAACACCAAGCTTATCAAAATATTTCCAATTGCGGCCTCCGTTTGAAGCTTTTTGCGGATGTTTGTGTTTTCATTCTGAGTTGCCACAAACAATTGCAGCAAAACGCGTCATTTCCAAATCAGGTTATTTTCTCCTGCTCTACTCAAGTGAAGATCATAAGCTGGGCCCACACATTCAGTAAGAGGAGAGCTTTGTTTTCCCAGAAGTCAAAAACAAAAAAAACTAAATGGCTGGTCATTTACCACAAGGCCTCCAATCTCATAAGTCAAGTATTACTGGAAGTAAATGGGTCAAATTGGTCTTTTCATTATGAGTCCTACTATTGAAACTGCCAGCCTCACCCTCGTTGGCTTTTGTTTACATTTTGTTTGTTTTTATCTTGTTCATTGTGAATTTGATCACAAATATTTAGCACAGTTTACCTTTTGCGTGTTTAATTGTTAGCGTTCACAAACTCTCGCACACACGCCTCAAGTAGTTCTATCGGGTGGTGGTTTACCTGAAACGTTTTTCCCAGTAAGAATCACTTTTTAAAATTTCCACTAACCATTCTCTCTCTCTCTCTTTCACTCTCACCTGGGATTTTTGCTGTAGTTTACTACAGAAAAAAGATGTAAACATGTGGAGAAACCTTTGACCTTTGGGTTTGCACTTTCTGTCCACCTCTGCACCAGCTGCAGGGCTCTGAATCTCTGCTGTGCAGCTACATCTGCTGAGGCTCACCTTGTGCATTCATCTGTATCCTCACTATGTCACCACGCCTCTTCTGATCAGGCTGAGAGGGATTCCCATCTAGTTCATGGTTAGTCCGCCCAACCCCCCCTCCAAGCACCGCTGTCACCTCCCACCACCCCTGTGGTTTTTTTTTGCCTGCGCTGTGGTGAGCCTGTCACTGCTCATGAGTCAGTTGAGCACTACGGCAGAGACAGAGTTGTGGTTGGCTGATCTTTATAGTCTCCCTGATGAGAATCCAAGAGAAGGAGACCCCCATGATGTCTCACTATTAACCACATGAGGACACGCTAGCAAATGCAAAATTTGTGTAATCTGTCAGCTTCTCTGTGTATTCTCCCGTTTATGCAGAAGCGAAACCGAGTGCAATGGCCTGTTTTTACAACTACAAGATATTTATAGTATTTAGCAGATGCGGCATTGTGATGCTTTCACTAGCAAACACATTGATTATTCATCGATGACAAAACAGATTGCTGATTCATCACTACAAATGTTGTGTCTATAATACGAAATTAACTCACCAAAACAATTGTTGACATCTGAGAGCAAGGCAGTATTACTGTACGGGATGTGAAGACGCTGAATGCTTTGCCAAAATGTATTTAATTGCCAGTAAAATGAAATGGAACTGGGTTAACAATGGCAGGTTGATCCTAAAGCTGAATGTATCTTTAGGTAATTCGTTCCTCATCTCTGTATGTGTTCAAACAATTGTGTCTACCTGGGGATTTGTTTAGTGAGAGCACCCTACAGCTATCTTCTGTGAGGCAGGTAACAGCATTGCTAATATGCTCAACAGCAGCATCCTGATGTTACGCAGGTACGATGTTGCATTCTGCAACTGCAGGAAAAGCTCACTTTAGCAAATCTAGCAGAGTTACTGCCTTTACAAGTTAAAGTAGTAATAAACAGGAGTTATTCTTTAAATGGACGGAACTGAAACATGTCAGAGGTCTAATCTAACGACCACTGTTCTTCGACAGCGCTCGGCATATGAAAGATTTATCGAAACACTTCTAACCTTTTAATGAGACCACATGCAGCTTTTATTTGAATGTCATTATGTGGGGCATTAACATCAATCTTAAAGATCTGAGCAGTGTGGGAGAGGGGATCCCGTCACTGAGACACAACCCAGCAGAGCGTCACAAATGCGCAGCGGCGTGCTATCATCGACCCCACGCAGTGTGTGGGAGGGCTGTTGCCCGTCACCTTTTCAGCTGTGGGGGGGATTCTGAAACTGCAGGGGGGAAAGGAAAACCCTCATCAAGTATGTCTGAGTGAGCAATGGCAGTTGACAACAGAGTTGAGGTTGCAGGTACAAGGCACACTGGAGCGGGTTGTTGCTTGGTGGTCTTTATCACACCCACACATCCTCTTTCTCTTGCCTGAGACACTGCCTCGCTTCATGTCTTTCATGTCAACACATTCTAACTCTCTTTTACTTTTCACAAATGTTTTAAAATAAAAGAAAAGTGAAATTCTTCCAAATATAGAGATTGCAACTTTTACTGTTGCAGCAATGCGACAAAGTGAGTCCTTCAGCGGCTTCCCACCTGCAAACACACACAGCCATGCTGATCCAGATGCAGGACACAGTTCTCTCTGCAAGATTAATTAAACACAAAGGGTGAATTCAATCTCATGTGAGGGAAAAACCTTTCTGGAAGTTACAGTTTCCACAAGTTCAGGGTCAGGCAACCAGGAAAGTACAATAGGATATGTACTTTATCTAGCAGAGGATATGGAGCCTTAGCATGGAGCTGTGAAAGTGCTGTTGTTCTCAGCAAGTGGGTGTCCTGGTGATAATTAGGTCAGCACAGCCCTCCTGGGAGGTTAGGGCAGGGGGGACACTGTAGAAACCCCTCAGCTCCATCACAACCAGATGAAAAAAAAAAAAAAAAACACTCCCAGTACAGGTTCCACATGTCAGGGCGAAGGGTGAAAATGTGTTTTAAATTTTCCTCTTTCCCTCTCCTCTCTGGTCCCGTTTGATTCGGAGCTGAAAGGTTGAACGTGTGTGTGCGCAGTCTGATGTGGTGCAGCATATCTGTTTCTTCCTTCCTTTGGGTTTTAGCTAATCCACTTCTCTGGGCTTCCTTCCCAGAACAGCGAGACCTTTCTAAAGAAAACAGGGCAGAGCAGCACCTTGGAAATCCCTCCACCCCTCTCATTAAAGATGAGGATAAAGACAAAGTTGATTTTTCTGACTCAATTTAAGCCCATGAAACTCAGCTCCGAGAGAGGGATGAAAGACAGACAGCTGGAGAGAGAGGGGGGGGGGCACTTAAATCAGTATGGATGAATCTGGTATATCACTTTTCTTCACTTATGTCTGCCGGGTTACTGTGTGCTGAACATATTCTGTGCTTATGTGAGTAGGAGTGACATGGCAGATGATATGGCTAAAATCCCTCTGATTAACTTTATGCATATAAAGCTGAACTAAAACTACATTTCAGTTTAAGTCTGAGTAAATTCGCTTTAACATGTCATTAATCAGTTTTTTGGGGCTGACAGCATCATGCTTAGTAACATCAGTGACTAGAGCACTGCAGGAGTTGTTCTGCATGTTTGTCATTCAGTTTATAATGCAGAACTTTCACTTGTGAAGTAGCGTAATGACTTGAATGCAAAGATAAAGATACTGCGTGCACGTGTGTGTCTGTTTGTGCGCATGTGCAAACATGTGTGCATGTGGCTGTGTACAACTTAATGACCCACCAGCAGAACTGCACGTCGGGTAAATGATAGACCTGCAGAGATAAAGACTGGTCTTATGTTCGTGTCATTTAAACAATAATCTGCTGATCCTGCCAAACAGTTCATCTTCTCTGTAATCACGCTGCTCACGTTTCAACAGAAAAAAAAGAGCAACGATCACTGTCCTCTACAAGACCCTTGGTGTTTTCACATCCTTCATTAATAATACTAAAACCTCTTCTTAGCATGAGCTCTTCTTAGTGTTTGAATACATGACAAAACCTCATCAAATCCATCCGTCTGTTACTTGTCCAGATGACCAGACTTAGTATTAATGAAACGTGTTGAACAGTAGTAGCAGGCTGTATTTTCCAAGTTCATACCGTCACCTCTACACACACAGTGTGTAAAATTTTTATGTCTTCCTCTGACACATGAGTGTGAGTGCACTGTGGACAGTAGTGTATTTGTCTCTGTCAGCAGCCCTTCAATGCCAGAAAGCACAGAAAGCTGTGGAATAACAAACCAGAAAACAAAACACGCTCAAACTGTTTCCGCTGGCAGAGGAAATCAATAAAAAAGTTTTTCGTTTTTATAGTTTTGTGCGGCAATGGGAAGAGGCACAGTTTAAAGTGAAGAAACCGAATAGGAATCATAGCATCGTGAGGAAAGTGAAGAAAAAAACAGACAGTTTCTGCTGAAATAATTAGTAATATGAATGAGTGCAAAAAATACCCGTGAAACAGTGATCAGTACTGTCTTATTCTGAACCAGGTGCTGTGAGTAGTTCAAGTGAATCACTGTCACTAGCATATGATTACTGGAAGAGTGTGTGGGTCTTGCTGCTTCAGACACAAAAAACTGTGGATCCACCCATTACTTTATTCTGCACGTGATCTTAAATCAATACTAAATGTAAAATGAACAAATCCCCATTGAGTGTTGTTCCACATAGTATTTACTGTTACTGTAGTAACTCAAATCTGAATAAGTAAAAGCACTAGTTTAACTGCATTGAACAATATCTGCCTGTGGTTCCCCCTTGAAAAGGGGACTGGGGTATTCAAAGTAGACCGAGACTGTGTTTTCACAACTCAAACCCGAGACCTCTCATCTCACATAACCAGCTGTGTTTTGTTGTCTTTCCCTCATTTTCTGTCTTCCTTTTCATTTCAGAATAAGTGCTGACAGAGATTTCAAACGCTGTAGAAACGTCTCTTTCTTCACGAACTTTAACCATTGTTCTCTCAGCGTTGAACTGTCAAAGCCTTTATATGAAGACAATGAATGGCTAGACTGTATTTAAGACATTTAAACGCTGCAACACTCTGCTCTTTGCTTTGGTTTTCAATTGTGTGTGTGTGTGTGTGTGTGTGTCTAGATCATGTAAAATAAACACTGTTGAGTGACTAATTTAGCAAAAGGTATTGTGCAGATGTGGCCACTCTGGATCAAAACCTACTTTCAACTGTTGCATATCTGCTTGACGAATCATCCCCCCAGCAAATCCCAGCACCTTAAACTCCAGACCTCTCCATACCCTCCTCCCTCCACCCCCAGCCTCTCTGGAGAGTCACTTCAAGCAGCCTGGCTCCAGTGTTCTGCACACAGAGCCAGGGGGTCTCCATGGAGGGCATACCTAAACTGTGATTCCCTCGTAGGGACGCAGGCACACTCATCACCCGGGAATCACAGGATCACACGTGGTCACAAACACGGCGCAAGTTCAGTTACTGAGTCACAGTAAATCCCTTTTCTTGGCCGACATTCTGTGTTTTTTAGGTAAGTTATTGTAGAGAAGAAGAACTGACTCACTCATTGTTTTGTGCCTCTTATAAATCTTTACACCCCCAGTGATAACACCTCATCTGAACTTCCTAGCACCTTCTAAACTTCACCAACACAGATGTCGGTGTTGATACATAGATACAACAGTTTACCACTTGATTTACAGTTTACCACATTCCTGAACGAAGCTTCAAAATCAGATGAAACGAATATATGTAAAAGCAAAAAAGAAATTCCGTTCTCACACCTGTAGGCGGGATGTGTTTTTCCTCAACCTTGGGTCCTCCACCAGAGGCCTGGTAGTTCGGGGGTTCTGCACAGTATCTTAGTCGTACCTTGCACTGCACTCTACATGAGCAGGACCCAGAAAGAAAGTGGTAGGAACACGAGAGGAGCAAAGGACCAGCTACAGTAGTCATTAATATTTGTATAAAATGTTTACACCTTCAGTTTTCAGCATAGGTAAACCTGCTCAAATGTTCCCAGACTTAACTGAAAGCAATTTCGATGAATTTGCAATCTTGAACCAGTCTGATTGAAGAGGTTAACATGTACACGTGTATTCATCGAAGAACTTCATTTAAACATGGACAAAGGGAGTAAAACTCTTTAGTAAAGATGCCTTACTCCCACTGGAGCACTGACAAGAAGCTTTGAAATTTTTGACTCCATGTTGTTTTTATTTCTTTACAAGACACCATGTTCTAAAATAAAATAGCTGTCTCGTTCATTTGCCAACTATGAATGCTAATAGTAGCTCAACACGAGCCAAATTTTCCCAGTGCAGCGATGTTCAGTCTCCTCTGCAGAACCCTGTTTCCGTCTAAGTGTTATAGATTCATTTGTGAATTGCCCTGTTAGAGAACCGCAGGCCACTTAGAGCCTGTTGCCCTCTGACCTCTAGGAGGGGTTAAGTATGGGAATGATAGGGTCACAGAGAAGTTAAGGGTTAATTGTAGTCCCTCTTAGAAGTAATCGCCAACATCACCCACGCCAAGCACCTCCCCACTGCTTCCCAGCTCTCGCACACACAAACACACACATTTGACCATTAACAGCAATTGTGCTCTATATTCTCTGCAGTGTCCCTTCATATCATGGCCTGCAGGCAAACAGTCCCCCTTTTATGTAGACAGATAGATGTTCAGCTTGTTTCCTGCTACATATTTAGCATACCATAGAGCACCAGAAGGTCAGGCCTTGCCCAAGCCTCTCCCCTTGGGACTTAATCTGGACTGTACCCTTCGGTCACCCAAACACACAACCACCCCATAGTCCCAGACATTCAGACATTCTCCAGGGACTCAATACAGCAGGGAACCAGTGCTGTCTAGCTAGTCTGTCATAGCCCAGAAAACCCAGGAATGGTGCCAGCTATGGGGAGGATAACTAGAGGAAGAGGAATGGTAATTGGATTGGAATTTTCCTTTTTTTTATCAGCTTGAGACTTATTTTATTGAACAATTGCATTTTGTCATCTAAATTGTCATTTGAAGGACAGTGTAGGTCTGTGTGACACGTGTGAGTGTGTTCGTGTGAGGATACGATTAGAGGACTGGATCGAGTACAGCAGGGTAAGAGGGCGATGTGGAGAGGCAGAGGAAAGCCAGGTTGGAATGGGAGGGTAATTGGCTGAGATGAAAAATGAGAGTCCTTGACCTTTCATTACCTCCAGGGATGGTTGATAGCATGAGAGCCCATCCAATCGCTCTATCCATTTGCCACTCCCTCACCCATAAAGATCTTTAACTACAGGGATGGAGGACAGGAGGGATGATGGTAAAGACAGGCGGTGGACCTCAGGGGGGAGTCATTTCGTTGTTCTTGGGTGTGGTGGTCTCTTATTGTGTGTGTGTTTGTGTGTGTGTTTGTGTGTGTGTGTGTGTGTGTGTGTGTGTGTGTGTGTGTGTGTCAGGGTCTCAGCTGTCTCAGCCTCCATTAGTCTCTAATAGGGCTGTCACTCTGGGCTTTTAACTCTGCTTGTTAGCATGGCAGACAACCAACAAACCAGGCTTTCTGAACACCCCAGTCCCACAGATGTCCCCATTAGCATTGCTCTCCACCCCTACTCATCCATGTCTCTGCACTTTTTATGTGCAAATATACACAAGTGCATGAGATGAGTCCTACCTCAACCGCAACACCTGACCTACGAGCAAACGTACTGATAGCACCGCTTTCTTTGGAGTAGTTCAACAACAACTACATGTGGGCTCCATCATCTCATGTGCTACACCATTCTAGTAGGAAATCCCCAGTGTCCCCAGCATGACCCGCTGCATCAGGTGACAGGTGTGTCTGTTAATTAAAGCTCAGAGCTAATAACAGAGCAGCAGACCTAGAGCGACTACAAAGATAAAATGGGCTCAGGGGGTTGAATATTGCTGACACAAGTTTGCTTGTAGACTGAAATCCTTATTGTTGACAACTAATTCAGTGACGAAAGAGGATTCCTTGTTGGTTTTTTCAGCTGTTCAATGCATTCCTCAAATCTAATAAGACTGTAACGCTTTGTTTGCATTACATGCTGAATTCTGATCTTTTTATCCTTAAGATACTCAGATTTGCTTTCACCAAGGTGTGTACAGATCAAATCAAAGTTTTTCAAACCAATTCTGGGCCACTCCTAAATCCAATCCAATAATGCATCCGCATATTGTTTACTGTCATCAGTCAGCTCCTCACAGTCTGGTAAAAATAAACATGGGGGAGAGCAACAACAGTGCCTGGGGTGAATGTGCCCGTGAAGAAATTTTTATGTCAGAGATTTATGGATAAGTTTTCTGTTTCAAATAAAATGGAAGTAATTCACGTAACTAATTTGACTGTCAGTCTAATTACACTGTTGTTATTGTAACAGTTGAATTTGTACAAGCGTTGCACTTTAGTACCAAAATGGTTTTCACCCCAGTGTTCGGTACATGTCACATTCAAATATGAATGTGAACCATCAACAAAACACAATCAGATCTGAGAATGTAGTAATTAATAAGACCTGTAATGCGAATGTAGCCTAAATGAGTACAGAGAACAACAGAGCACTGAGAGGTGAGTTGAACCAAAGGAAAATTTGAATTAAAACATTTAAATTCAAACATTCACTGCATCCATACTGGGAGATCCAACACGATTCAGTGACTGGAAGAGCTCAAACTGTGGACCACTCTGAAATGAGGACAAAGAGTGCAGATAGGATTGAACCCGAGAGGGCAAGCAGCTGTCAGGAGATGCAGTTTGTCCTTGTTAAACTTGCAGCCATATGGTCAGCATCTGAGCTGGTTCTGGAGGTGATTTTTATAGCCGCTTTTATAGCTTGGCAAGCTTGCACTGCTCCAGTGAGAGGGTTCCTTCTTACCTGCCATCGCCATTCAGCTGATGAAGAGGAATAAACATGAATAATGTCCTAAACTTTACTCTACATTTGGAATATTAAAAAACACCAGTTAGTTGGAATATGTGGTTGAGCCTGCTCCCTGCGTACTTTCCCTTTTGTCTTTGTCCCCTGCTTTATTCATCATCCATCCCTCCAGGCCCTTCTGGATTAAAGGTTTGTGGTGAAATGTGACCATTTCAAATGAAAACAAACACTGCTGATTTCAGTTGTTCCTTTCCGACCTGATGGATGTGCTACAATAGCCGTGCACTCAAGGCCTGTGCAGCGGGCACAGTTCAGTTTTCACCAGTTAAGTGTCTCAGAAAACAGCGGCTCACCACCACATGTACCTCATTGCTTGGCCATTATAATCAATGATTAAAGCTTAATGAATCTTTTTGCTTGATACCAGCAACGGCGATTACAGCATTGTTAAGATAAGCACATGCACGTCTGTGAACACGTACACAATTTCAGCACTCTGAGATTGTTACAAGCGTTTTTCCTTAAATAGCAGAAGAAGCACAGTTCATTCGAAGTGAACCCCCACTATGGGAACCTGTCTTCATTCATGCTCACACACATTCATTATTTCTGCCATGCAGCTAATTTCTTTTCATCTTTTCCCACAAAGTTCATTAGGTTTTGCTGCCGCTGTAGTTCGTGTTGCCAAGCCTTCCCACCACAGTGCATTTCTCAGGCATTTCTCTCAACGTTTGAACTGGAAATATGAAGAGGATCAGGTTTCCGCTGGGGGAGCTGGTGTGTGTGTGTGTGTGTGTGTGTGTGTGTGGCAAAATGGAGATTTCTCGTCTTTGTGAGACTTTTTTGTTGACAGACTGCTTTGCACACATATGGCGAGGCATGGAGCAGATACGCAGATATTTTGCACTAAAAAGTGAAATAAAACAAAAATGCTTTTTTATATTTTTTTATTTCCAACTGAACCATAAAGTGAATTGTTTTTTGCACTAGTTAAAAAAATTCTGAACTCGTATTCACACGTGCTCTTCGTGCCACCCAGAGAAAATTTATTGCGAAATGTTTTTTAGACTTGGCTGTGTTGAAAAAACAAAGGCATAAAAACAGTGCAATGGCAACAGATTTGCAAAATAATTCATGCCAGGAATGAACCATGTGACAAATGCTAGAAAATAAAAACATCAGGCGTGTGTGTGCAATGATGAGCAGGAATTAAGACATACAACAAACCTCCTTATCCTCTTGTTCTGCAGTCATTCAGTGGCACCTGACTGGAGAATTATCTCACGAATACTTAGTGATTTCTAACCAAGTATAAAAAGTAACATAAAACCGTCCATACAACATTTTTGACATATGCATACAGATGAAATGTCAGTGTCCAAACCATCCTTATACTGAAGTCCTCCTCATATTCTCAATACACTTTTTTTGTTATTTTACCTTTACACCAAACTGCATGAGAAATTTGAAAAATTTTAAAAGTGCCAACTGGTGGAGAAAGAGTGAATCAAGTGTGAAGCTACAAGCACAGAAAGGTTCCTGTTTCCTTATCAGAAAGACTACAAGCTTAGATCAACTCTTGAAAACTCTTGATCTGCTCTTAAGGTCTCAGAAATGCTCATCAAAGCTGCGCCCACCGATCCACTGGCATGAGACGTGTGTTCGAGTTCAAAGTGAAACGTACACTGACGCACGCGTTGGCAGCGGAGACAAATTAGAGAAGTCATCATTTATCTCTGTGTCAGGTAACCACATCTGCGGGGCCTGTGTTCATGTTTACATCGTGATAATAGAGTCTCAGCTCACCACACTGCCTCGCTCCAACTCTCTCTCTCTCTCTTTCTTTCTTTCATCACAACGTTGTGTTGAGGACGACTTGTGGATCATGGCCAGCTTAAACAGTTCCCTCTCACTTCCCACCCTCCCCCTTCCCACTTGCTGTCACATCAAACCTGACCTTTAGAAACCGACTACAGGCCCCTCTTTAAGTGTATATTGTGTTTTTTTGCAAATGGCAAAAAGGGGGATATGTAGGAGGGAAGTGGAGAAAGAAAGGCATGAGCTGGGGGAGCAACGCTGAATATAAATACGCGGTCATGCAGATATCGTCAGGCAGAAAAGAGTGCAGCGTGGAAGGAGGGGAGCAGAGAATAAGGGTGGTACAGAGCTGAAATTTGAACTCCTGCCAAACTATTGTAAGAGTAGCCGCTGTGCCTGCAGCTGTCCTGGTAATTTTTCCCACCACTCCTTCGACATCCACATCTGTCCTCATTCCTCCTCTCCTCTCCTCTGATGATGATTTGACCACCAAAACAGAGACGGCTCATTTTGGTCATAGAAAATCAGCCCACACACTAGCATAAGTACCTCTGTGTGTGTGTGATGTTGTGAAATCTCAAAAGTGTGCAGAAAGAGAGAATCAAGGTGGAACCAACACCAAGTTGGTGCATGCACGGTGAAGTGGAGGAGAAAGGAGGGGACGTTTAATGGAAAATGGACGTGGGCCAAGTGGCAAAGTGCTCTTTCAGCTGCTTGTTTTATACACACTCCTCTATGACAAACATCTCATCGCCAAGGACAAGCTTCAGTGTGTGTGTGTGTGTGTGCGTGCATGTGTTCCTGCAATAACTTGTTCCTTTGACCATAAAATGTAAAAGGTTTTGTTTCGCAGAAGAAGTGACTGTTTTGTTCAGCAGACAGGACTAGGGTCACAGAGACGTGTAATTTAGAGTACAGGCTTATTTCCTGTCAGAGACTCATAAAGGGAGATGATAATACACTCATGGAGATGTGCCTGTCACAAACCTCTCCCCAAGTCGGCTAGTGTGTGTGTGTGTGTGTGTGTGTGTGTGTGTGTGTGTGTGTTAGCGTGCCCATCAGTCTCCTGCCTGTCTGCAGTCAAAGAAGTGTATTGTCTGCTCTTATCTGTGCATATGTTCAGAAGGATGAGGGGAGGAGAGGAGGTGGAGCTGTAACATTGTAGTTAAACCCATGTTGCCTCCCTGCTTTTAAGCTGTGATTGATAGTCACCTCCTGACTCTGTCAGAGCAGAAGCTGCACATTACTGAATAGTGAATGTTGCTATTGATGGAGAAGCTGGGGTCTTCTTAGACTTCCAGATAAATGAAATGACCTGTGACAAATTAAAAGGAAAAATAAAAGTGGAGAAACAGAATGAGTGCATGTTTCCACCCAGGACAGTTCACCGAATAGTTTGGCGAGTATGAGTCTGATGTGACCTTCACAGTCAGCGGCTGTTATCTATAGGAGATTTTAGAGCAGGAAGTCAGAGCCGCTTATTTACACAGTGGTTATGGAGCAACATCACCATTCACTCTGCGCCTGAAATGGACATAGACTTTCTTTTAGCTCTGTTTTTGGTCTCTAGCATCTCCTGAGAGGAAATATCTGTGTGCTGAAAAAACCAAAACTCAAAAATGTGAACTGTAGATCTGGATATTAATTCAGTGTGTTGTGTGTTTAACGCTACAAACATGGATTAGAAGCAGTTTAAATGGATTATGCTTCTAACTGGGAGATACTATTTTAATATGCAGTACATAATAAAAATGCATAGACTACCCCAAGACATGTGTAAAACAAGCTCTTTGGGCAGAGTAATGAGGGATTTGTTCCTTTCCGTGAGCATTAAAATGTTCGGTACTTCCAGCTGCCAAACACGAGCCTTTCGACACAGCGCAGTAGTACTGGTATATAGCATTATTCAGTGTGGTACAGTATAAGTATTGTTTCTGCTGTATTTAGAACTCCCAGCAGAGTAGTAACCACAGTGCATGCAATAAAACAAAGACCTCTATATAAGAAGGGCTCTGCTTGCTGTTAAAATGCTGGAGCAGCGATCTGCAGCGTTTGCCCAGCTCTTTCTGTAAATGGTATCAAATAGATTTTAGTTGCTATTTTGGAGAGTTAATATAAGAAACACACTCACACAGAGAGAGAGAGAAAGAGAGAGTTCCCCAGAATCCACTATACCCCACTGTGCCTGACTGTCAGGGCCCCAACATGAGAAAACCTGACTGAGCACTGGCCAGTTGGAGCGGCCCCGAGCCCCTCTGAGAACCAGACTCACAAAGGCTCACTGTGTTGGAGTGGCACTCAGAACTGCACCCTGGCAGCAGTTCTGAGACTCAACACTGGGCAACACTTGAAAAGATCTGGGATGTTTCTTTCACCTCTTTATACCTCTTACTTGTCTTAGCACCGCCTTAACGTTGCTGTCTGTTTCTCTCTGTCTGCTGATCGGCGTCTCACGTTCCCCGACTTGTATAGAAGTTGACGAGAAGAGAGAAGATACACTTCCAGGTGGCCTTTGATAAGCTGGGTGACTCAACCCTTCTCTTGCTTTCTGTTTGTTATCTCTCTACTTTCTCTTTCCACTTCTCCCTTTCTATTTCTGACTCTCTTTCACTCTATCTACGATTTCTACCAGCCACTGCAGGTGACCACTACTACCTTTCTGCTGAACTTTATTTCCAAAATAATGAACCCTTTTTCCCGCTATTCCATTGTCTGCATTGTTTTTGTGAGGGAAAGTCTTTCAGATTTTCCTTTCCTGCTTGCAGTTTGTGCGTCCAATCCCTAAACAACAAGGTTGTGTGCTCATCACCTTGAAGTGGTGAGACTGAGATTAGGTGCACTGAGGTGCGCTAATCCTGCCACATGAGCCCTAAATGGTGCCCACTAACTAGCAGCAGGGAACCGGGATAAAGTACTGGGTGCAGGTGTCAACAGAGTAGACAGAGAGAGAGTGAGGCAGTGGGGAAATCCCTGCTGAGGTCACACTCCTATTCTAAGGCCTGAGCCCCCACGGCTCTACCTAGAACTGGGCCAGACTTAAGCTGTTTAAAAAAAAATTCCCCACCAAAAGGCCTATCAGAGAGCTAAAGCTACCTGATGCAACCCACTTCACTTATCCTGCTCTCTATAGAACAAAGTCTCTTTTCTTACTCTAAGTGTTAATATTATAAAGCCACAGTCGTTTGTCAAATGACAATTTATTTTCTTTAAAAAAAATAAAGTGTTACCCTGTGGAATATCTGTGACATTTGGCAGGATTTGTGATACTGTTAGTAAATCATGAGTAACACAGAGAGCCAAAGAATTTCTTGGACTAAGCTTTGTGTCTAATCACTTTATCCCTTCTGGTGACTGCAGTGATACTGTCCCAAACACCCTAATACAAATACTGTAATTCTGTTACAAGAATTAAGGGCTGAGGCCACTGAGGCCTTTGCGAAAGAGCTATAAATATCCAGGGTTACTCAAACAAGTCACTTTTCAGCCACATTCTTGCACTGGCTACTTCTGAATCAGGTAGGATTATCCATAATCCAAGAGCAAACATTTGACTTTCAGTTTGTTGTTCAGTGTCACAGATTTTAAGATGGTTGCTGTTCATGTCCCTGCCCCACCGCTGTGGGTGGAGAAAGATATTGTACCTGAGCTTTCATACATTAAGATTCATAATTCAATAAAAAATTCAAGATTCAAACAACTTGATCAATCCCAGAGGGAAATTGTTTTGCCTTGTTACAGTTGTTCTCAACTCAGAGAGAAAGAAAGGAAACCAGAAAAGGTCTACACTAACACAAATACAGAATAATATCAATACAGAAAACTCAGTATATATGCAGAACAGATGGATGAAAATAATAAATAGTCCAGGGTGGAATGAAAACAAATACATGACATAAATAATGATTCCTCTTTCTCTTGTTATGTATTCATTTTTGTTGTTGTTGTTGTTTTGTTTTGTTGTTTTTTTTGCTTTGTGACAAGAGTTTGAACATTGATGTTTATTCTGAAACATATGGTACATTTTAAGCTATAGAGAGCAAAAATCAGCAGATCTTAGCAAAAAGAGTAGAAAAAGGCAGGATTGAAAGCCTTACTCTGACCAAAAGCAATTATTCTAATACCTAGAATCTACCACATATTAAACTGTAATTCAAGAGTTGAACTGTAGTTCAATTAACAAAAGACACAGTAAAATCTTTGTCCCTCAGTTCTGATTTGCAAAATGATTCATGATAATTCTCATAACGGGAGCCTTTTATTCATTTATATGTGAGTAATAATCAAATGTCAGCTAAGTGTGAAGTAAAGCACTGACCAGCAGCGAGGGTGCACTATGTGTGTGTTAGTTTGCAGAGTGAGTGTGTTGACCGTGTGCGTGATAAAGTTTGTACACAGCTGCACCCTCAGGTGGACCCACACCCATACTGATGTCAGTAAAGGGCAACTCCTGACCTTTGATCTCTGAAGAGTTCAGACCAGGCTGGAGGAGCTCAGCAGCCACCCTCAGTGGTCTAATATTCAGCGCAGTAGATAGAGGTGACCTCTGCATCATGGCCACTGGGTCAGTCCGAGGTGTGAAGCCAATGACCCGATGTCCAAGCAGTTGTCGCTGTCTTTTTGTTTTCCAGCAGACAAATGTGACATGAATCAAAGCCTCACACATTCGGTCTTGCCCCTCCTCCAATCCTCAGACCTACCTATGTATAAATAAACATGTGTACAGGCGGTCGACTCACCTTTCCTCCCCACCATCCCCTACTTAAATAAACATGCTGGGGGAAGCGAGGGGTTAATAGGGCCAAGTTCAGGGGGAAAGGAGGAGAAGGCAGGGAGCTGTGAGGCATGGAAGGAGGGGTAGAAGGTGAGGGAGGCCCGGGGGAGCTCATTATGCTCAGACAGCAGAGACATTAACTCACATACACACACTGGGACACACACCTCCAAACTCCTTTAACACACACAGAGAGACTTATTACACTCCGTGTGCATATGTTTGCCTAAAACCCCATTAATACTCAGTGTTTTATAAGTGTTACCCAGAAAACTCACTGGATCCTGGTGAGGTGAAGCCCTGAAGCTACATTATAACATGAGAAAGGAATATATGTTTAATTTCCTGCATGGAGCGAACTTGGTGTCTTACATCTATATTTTAACAGTGGGATTCTGTCTGGAGCTTAAGTGAACTTTACCATCTGTGTGTGTGTGTGTGCGTGTGTGTGTGTGTGTGTGTGTGTTAGTGTGGCAGTGTTTATTTACAAGTGCTTGTTTCATGATCATCGCTTTAATTGATAGCTCACCATGGCTCTGCTCTCCCACTGCTGGATGAACATAAACAAGTACTAAAGCAAAACACGTGTTACTCTCTAAGCTGTGGATCTGTGTGTGTGTGTGTGTGTGTGTGTGTGTGTGTGTGTGTGTGTGTGTGTGTGTGCACATGACCCGGGATGCGAGAGCCAGGAAAGACAGACTGGTTTCATTATGTTCCAAACTAGCCCATTATGGTTGGGGAAAATCATCCAAACCCTAAACAGCTGCCATGGTAACGCCATGTCACCTCTCTTTTTTTCAACGTGCCTCGCCTTTTTTTTTTGCTCTCGCTCCTCCCGTCTCTTCTCGTACCTCACCTCTGCGTCCCCCCTCACTCCCTCCCTCTCCCCTTCCTCTCCTCACTTCACCACATCATAGTCAACACACACACACACACACAAGCACAATCTGCCACGCACTCAAGATCGTGTCCACACACACTTACACACACACACACAGACACACACACAAACGTGGCACTCGCTCTCTATTCCCCCAGCGATAGAGTTTCACCACCACCTTCCCTCTGCCCTCTCACACTGACCGCCCTCTGCTTAAAGAAAAATAAACCCGTGGAAAATAGTGCAGAGGACAAAAAGCAGCAGCAGGGTTTTGGAACCGTACGTCTCCATCTTCCTCCATTGTGCTTTATTTTGTTGAACGTCTCTTGTTGTTAGTTAAAGTCTTTGGCTCCACTGAAATGTCCCAGTCAGGTTTCTGTGTAGGTGGTTGAATCACATCCTGTTAATGGTCAGTTTGGACCAGGAAGAGATAGTTATGGTTGTGATTTATGTTTGTTAGTTTGTTTTTTAGCTTACCAGGAAAAGTTTTATTCTAAGTTGTTCATTCTAACACAAACATGACTGAACACAGTAACAAGCTTGTAGGAAATAGCTATGCTGAGCCTGTTACTATCAGACGTGCTCTGTTTTCTTGCAGAAAGATAGATGGAAAGAAAAATATGGCTCTCACATGCGTATGGTAAATATTAATCTACGACTATCAACTTGGCATAAAGGCTTAAAGAAAGTTGCAGCAACGAGCCAGACGTTAGTACATTCACCTTAAAGCGCCTCTGGAGCTCACAGATTAATACGTATCAAGTGTCATGTTGAATTTGTATGAAAATCAAAATGTAAAAACGTTGAGTACATGTTGTTATCGTTGGACAGAAAGAAAGCTTGTGGTTTCCCTGCTCCAGACTTTGTACTGACATAAGCTAAAAGCTTGAAGCTTCATAATATGACTGGTATCAGTCTTATTATTTAACCATAACCATTTAGACATAATGACAAGCTGCTCCTTTCATGTGGGAAAATGGGGGGAAAAATGGTATGTTAATGGGTTAAAATGTAAATCCCATCAGCATATTAGGAGTGTCTGTGAAGCCAGATGCTGAAAACATTATTAATGACTTTAAGTGGCTAGTACTACTGGGTTTTGTAGCCATGCTGGTGGTCTATGATTCTTATTGGGTTGTGTTTTGTCCACCCTGCATCACACAAACGCACACATACACACACAGACGCACACTTTATTAAGTGCACAACCATTTGCCTTGTCGCCATGATAAAGCTCTTGGCGCTGTACGCTGGTAGTTTTAGAGCCCAGACACCCTTAGCCATTACTCAGGTGATTTGCCAGCGGCTGGTGATCAATGTGTCTCTAATAGAGAGAATAGGGGGGGTGGGGGAGCAAAAAGCAAGGGAAAGACAGCAATATTGATAGAGAGAGATAAAGATAAGCGCAGAGAGTGATTGCACTTTTACCTTCTCATTCATCACCCTGTTCGGATAGAGCACTAACTCGCCCTAACCTCCTCTTCAGTAATAGCCTGTCTGGATGCTGTATTTATGAGGTGCCATCAAAACAATGGCATTTATCTAGGCACTTGGATCATACACTTTCATCACTTTTATCATTATGTCTTCGCCTCTGTGTGTGTATGTGTGTGTTGAAAGGTCCGTTGACCCATGCTTTAGCAGGAGCGAGGGAAAGCTCAAGGGAGAGTGTCGACTGCGATGCGGGTGATGCTCCTTAAAGTCCAGCCAAAATCTTGAGGTCGATGCAATATGTTTCTGTTCGTCTGACCTTCGTTGTGTTCATCTGTCCTACTGTCAATCAGTACCTATTTTAGTCATACTTAGTATGTTGGTACACAGAAATGCCTACAGGTTTAGCAGAAGTTTCTCAATGCAAACCACTATGAATCATACAGAAAATTAATTAGAAACGTGAGCGAGGAAGAAACAACGAGAGGGACTCGACTGTGTCTGTGCAAGGGAAGGGGAAGCTGAAAAAGCGAAAACTTTGATAAGCGGGGTTGGGTGAGATGGGGGAGGTGCTAGAGTGTGTTTGTGTGTTCAAGTGTGTGGGGGATGTTGAGAGGGGGATCAGGCGAGAGTGCCAGGCGATGTAGGAGGGGAGAGAGAGACCGAGAGCGCGTCTGGAAAGCATCAAGCCGTAGCTCGGCATACGTGCAAGTACATGCACATGTGTGTGTTGTGCAGCTCCTCTGGTCTCTGGCTTGTTAACCTGCAGGTCACGGGCAGCTTCATGTGATGAAGTCAATGCCTGGCACACAGCATGGGAATAATGACTCATGAATAAACACACATACACTGCAACATACATGCTGAGCGTTCATACATCGCTGCGTGGCAAAGGTCCGCAATACAAGAATAGTTTGATATTACAGGAAATGTGCTTATTCAATTCTTGCAGAGAGTAAAATAAGAAGATCGAGACGACTGTCATGTGAAGCTACAACTACATAATGACGTGTTATGTTTTGTTTGGATTAGTTTAATCTGTGCAGGTCTTCCATTATGCACCTGACTATTTCGTGGCCAGGTGCACCTACAGCGTGGATTGTTGTTACTGTGGGGATGCTATGCCAAATCACAAACTGCTGTTTGTACACCCATCATGCTAACAAATTGCATATAACGTGTTAATTAACGAGTTGAGACTGGTGAGTGAATTTTGTTACCTTCCACACCAGCCGGGCTGGCTGTTTGCCCTGGGAATGGGATCTATCTACTTGTCTAACTCTTGGCAAGAAAACAGATCATCTTTCTGTTTCATACTCCTTTAAGTCTCTGAATCCAACCACAAAGTCCTCAGATGAACATAACCTATCAGTTACTAGTAGGGAGATTGTTTACCTGGCGTCTATCCCCTTGTGGTCGCCACTTCTCAGGAAAACTGTAGCCTTGTGTGCCTTAAAGGAAAATATCTTCTTCTCTGAGATAAGACGGGCTTGATGCGAGGCCACTCCTCTCAGAGCAGTGCACATGTCTTTGATCCACAGTGTGATGTGTGCACGAATGTATGTTAGAGTGTGAGAGAGACCAGCAGCTGGTATTGTGTTTGTGTTTTGCTCCTGTGAGACCTGGCCCCGGCCGGTGTTGTATTACATGGTACCAGTGTTGCTGAGGCGAGGTGGGGTGAGTTGGCTCGATAGCCAAGTAGTGAAGGGTGACAGATGAACAGGAGTGAGGGTGGGTGGGTGGGGGGAGACTTGGTACTGGCCAATTAAGCCAGTGTCTGACACCCAAAGCGCTTCTCATGCTCTGGCACAGGCTATTGTCGTCTGGAATTTGAGAAATGCATTTGATCGGGACGGTGTGTCTGTGTGGGTGTTATTTTGGACGACTCCTGGGGACAAAACAGCCACAAGAGAAGGGAAAGGGAGAATAGACAGAGGAGGTGTGGGGCAAGGGTTACCTGATGAATACATGTCAAGGAGAACGTAGCCCCCCACCCCCCCTACACTGAAAGAGACTCTGAAATCAAGAAAAGAATTGTTTTCATTAACCTTTAGGGGGAGATTGTGTTAAATGAGCAACTGATTAGAAAGAAAATTTAAAAAAAAAAAAAGAATTGCATTCCAGTCCACATTGTGTGGATGACAGGAGTGAGAGGAGGGAGGGCCCAGAGATATTTTATCTGGCTCTGCACACACTATACCTCCCTCCTCACTCGAAGGGAATCCCATCTTTTCTCTTTGACCTCAGCATTCCTCAGACTTGGAGTGAATGCAAGGCCAAATTGTCTATGCCTGTGTGTTTGTGTTTGTGTGTGTGTGTGTGAGATCAGTGTTCACCTTCAGACTACTCAGAGTAATTAATACAATCCTCAGCCATGCAGCTTTTAGGGTTGAATAACTCTGAAGTGAAACCTACACTCCGTCGTGGCTTCGGTGTCTCGTCCATAGTCGAGGCCGACCCGCTGTAGCATCTTATCTTGCTCTCGATGCGAGTGTTATTTTTGGCTTTCATTTTTAAGATACAGGGATGTAATTTATTTGTATTCATATAGATATCCATTGTGATATGTACAATTAATCCTAATGTGCAGTTCAACCAGACTAATGTAACAACAAGTACTCGGGTCATTTGCTTAAATGGAACAATGTAAAAAATACTTCACTACAATTAGGTTCTGGATTTAAATGTCTACCTTCTAATAAAAAGTACTACTCACTGTAAACATTGAATTACTTATTAAAATGTATGAAACTATTCATTCTGCATGTAAATGTCCAACAGATTTTACATTGTTTGACACTAATGCATAAATATGTAAACAGCATTTTGCTGTTGAAGCTCGACGTAGAGTTGTTTTACCAACTTTATAAACAGTTAAATAGTTGAGGCCACTGGTTCCAAATCCACATTCACAGGGGTCACGAGATGAAAAAAGAGGTCATGAAG